>NW_026988831.1:0-322089 GCF_030222135.1 Aotus nancymaae
TTAAACCCGTGAGTGGATTCAGCAGTCTGCAAACATCTTCTCTGCAGAGTCCCAAAACAGGCGTTTTCAGCCCATTACCGGCATATGGAAGAAACAGCAGTAAGCACAGGGAAATATCTGCTTCTAAATCCAAAACGCAGCTATCTAACAGAACGGTTGTCAATGTGTGCACTCAACTTCCAGAGTTAAACCCGTGTGTGGATTCAGCAGTCTGCAAACATCTTCTCTGCAGAGTCCCAAAACAGGCGTTTTCAGCCCATTACCGGCATGTGGAAGAAACAGCAGTAAGCACAGGGAAATATCTGCTTCTAAATCCAAAACGCAGCTATCTAACAGAACGGTTGTCAATGTGTGCACTCAACTTCCAGAGTTAAACCCGTGTGTGGATTCAGCAGTCTGCAAACACTTTCTCTGCAGAGTCCCAAACCAGGCGTTTTCAGCCCATTACCGGCATATGGAAGAAACAGCAGTCAGCACAGGGAAATATCTGCTTCTAAATCCAAAACGCAGCTATCTAACAGAACGGTTGTCAATGTGTGCACTCAACTTCCAGAGTTAAACCCGTGTGTGGATTCAGCAGTCTGCAAACATCTTCTCTGCAGAGTCCCAAAACAGGCGTTTTCAGCCCATTACCGGCATATGGAAGAAACAGCAGTAAGCACAGGGAAATATCTGCTTCTAAATCCAAAACGCAGCTATCTAACAGAACGGTTGTCAATGTGTGCACTCAACTTCCAGAGTTAAACCCGTGTGTGGATTCAGCAGTCTGCAAACACTTTCTCTGCAGAGTCCCAAAACAGGCGTTTTCAGCCCATTACCGGCATATGGAAGAAACAGCAGTAAGCACAGGGAAATATCTGCTTCTAAATCCAAAACGCAGCTATCTAACAGAACGGTTGTCAATGTGTGCACTCAACTTCCAGAGTTAAACCCGTGTGTGGATTCAGCAGTCTGCAAACACTTTCTCTGCAGAGTCCCAAAACAGGCGTTTTCAGCCCATTACCGGCATATGGAAGAAACAGCAGTAAGCACAGGGAAATATCTGCTTCTAAATCCAAAACGCAGCTATCTAACAGAACGGTTGTCAATGTGTGCACTCAACTTCCAGAGTTAAACCCGTGTGTGGATTCAGCAGTCTGCAAACACTTTCTCTGCAGAGTCCCAAAACAGGCGTTTTCAGCCCATTACCGGCATATGGAAGAAACAGCAGTCAGCACAGGGAAATATCTGCTTCTAAATCCAAAACGCAGCTATCTAACAGAACGGTTGTCAATGTGTGCACTCAACTTCCAGAGTTAAACCCGTGTGTGGATTCAGCAGTCTGCAAACACTTTCTCTGCAGAGTCCCAAAACAGGCGTTTTCAGCCCATTACCGGCATATGGAAGAAACAGCAGTAAGCACAGGGAAATATCTGCTTCTAAATCCAAAACGCAGCTATCTAACAGAACGGTTGTCAATGTGTGCACTCAACTTCCAGAGTTAAACCAATGTGTGGATTCAGCAGTCTGCAAACATCTTCTCTGCAGAGTCCCAAAACAGGCGTTTTCAGCCCATTACCGGCATATGGAAGAAACAGCAGTAAGCACAGGGAAATATCTGCTTCTAAATCCAAAACGCAGCTATCTAACAGAACGGTTGTCAATGTGTGCACTCAACTTCCAGAGTTAAACCCGTGTGTGGATTCAGCAGTCTGCAAACACTTTCCGTGCAGAGTGCCAAAACAGGCGTTTTCAGCCCATTACCGGCATATGGAAGAAACAGCAGTAAGCACAGGGAAATATCTGCTTCTAAATCCAAAACGCAGCTATCTAACAGAACGGTTGTCAATGTGTGCACTCAACTTCCAGAGTTAAACCCGTGTGTGGATTCAGCAGTCTGCAAACACATTCTCTGCAGAGTCCCAAACCAGGCGTTTTCAGCCCATTACCGGCATATGGAAGAAACAGCAGTAAGCACAGGGAAATATCTGCTTCTAAATCCAAAACGCAGCTATCTAACAGAACGGTTGTCAATGTGTGCACTCAACTTCCAGAGTGAAACCCGTGAGTGGATTCAGCAGTCTGCAAACATCTTCTCTGCAGAGTCCCAAAACAGGCGTTTTCAGCCCATTACCGGCATATGGAAGAAACAGCAGTAAGCACAGGGAAATATCTGCTTCTAAATCCAAAACGCAGCTATCTAACAGAACGGTTGTCAATGTGTGCACTCAACTTCCAGAGTTAAACCCGTGTGTGGATTCAGCAGTCTGCAAACACTTTCTCTGCAGAGTCCCAAACCACGCGTTTTCAGCCCATTACCGGCATATGGAAGAAACAGCAGTAAGCACAGGGAAATATCTGCTTCTAAATCCAAAACGCAGCTATCTAACAGAACGGTTGTCAATGTGTGCACTCAACTTCCAGAGTTAAACCCATGTGTGGATTCAGCAGTCTGCAAACATCTTCTCTGCAGAGTCCCAAAACAGGCGTTTTCAGCCCATTACCGGCATATGGAAGAAACAGCAGTAAGCACAGGGAAATATCTGCTTCTAAATCCAAAACGCAGCTATCTAACAGAACGGTTGTCAATGTGTGCACTCAACTTCCAGAGTTAAACCAGTGTGTGGATTCAGCAGTCTGCAAACATCTTCTCTGCAGAGTCCCAAAACAGGCGTTTTCAGCCCATTACCGGCATATGGAAGAAACAGCAGTAAGCACAGGGAAATATCTGCTTCTAAATCCAAAACACAGCCATGTAACAGAACGGTTGTCAATGTGTGCACTCAACTTCCAGAGTAAAACCAGTGTGTGGATTCAGCAGTCTGCAAACACTTTCTCTGCAGAGTCCCAAAACAGGCGTTTTCTGCCCATTACCGGCATATGGAAGAAACAGCAGTAAGCACAGGGAAATATCTGCTTCTAAATCCAAAACGCAGCTATCTAACAGAACGGTTGTCAATGTGTGCACTCAACTTCCAGAGTTAAACCCGTGTGTGGATTCAGCAGTCTGCAAACACTTTCTCTGCAGAGTCCCAAAACAGGCGTTTTCAGCCCATTACCGGCATATGGAAGAAACAGCAGTAAGCACAGGGAAATATCTGCTTCTAAATCCAAAACGCAGCTATCTAACAGAACGGTTGTCAATGTGTGCACTCAACTTCCAGAGTTAAACCCGTGTGTGGATTCAGCAGTCTGCAAACACTTTCTCTGCAGAGTCCCAAAACAGGCGTTTTCAGCCCATTACCGGCATATGGAAGAAACAGCAGTAAGCACAGGGAAATATCTGCTTCTAAATCCAAAACGCAGCTATCTAACAGAACGGTTGTCAATGTGTGCACTCAACTTCCAGAGTTAAACCCGTGTGTGGATTCAGCAGTCTGCAGAGACTTTCTCTGCAGAGTCCCAAAAGAGGCGTTTTCAGCCCATTACCGGCATATGGAAGAAACAGCAGTAAGCACAGGGAAATATCTGCTTCTAAATCCAAAACGCAGCTATCTAACAGAACGGTTGTCAATGTGTGCACTCAACTTCCAGAGTTAAACCCGTGTGTGGATTCAGCAGTCTGCAAACACTTTCTCTGCAGAGTCCCAAAACAGGCGTTTTCAGCCCATTACCGGCATATGGAAGAAACAGCAGTAAGCACAGGGAAATATCTGCTTCTAAATCCAAAACGCAGCTATCTAATAGAACGGTTGTCAATGTGTGCACTCAACTTCCAGAGTTAAACCCGTGTGTGGATTCAGCAGTCTGCAAACACTTTCTCTGCAGAGTCCCAAAACAGGCGTTTTCAGCCCATTACCGGCATATGGAAGAAACAGCAGTCAGCACAGGGAAATATCTGCTTCTAAATCCAAAACGCAGCTATCTAACAGAACGGTTGTCAATGTGTGCACTCAACTTCCAGAGTTAAACCCGTGTGTGGATTCAGCAGTCTGCAAACACTTTCTCTGCAGAGTCCCAAAACAGGCGTTTTCAGCCCATTACCGGCATATGGAAGAAACAGCAGTAAGCACAGGGAAATATCTGCTTCTAAATCCAAAACGCAGCTATCTAACAGAACGGTTGTCAATGTGTGCACTCAACTTCCAGAGTTAAACCAGTGTGTGGATTCAGCAGTCTGCAAACATCTTCTCTGCAGAGTCCCAAAACAGGCGTTTTCAGCCCATTACCGGCATATGGAAGAAACAGCAGTAAGCACAGGGAAATATCTGCTTCTAAATCCAAAACGCAGCTATCTAACAGAACGGTTGTCAATGTGTGCACTCAACTTCCAGAGTTAAACCCGTGTGTGGATTCAGCAGTCTGCAAACACTTTCTCTGCAGAGTGCCAAAACAGGCGTTTTCAGCCCATTACCGGCATATGGAAGAAACAGCAGTAAGCACAGGGAAATATCTGCTTCTAAATCCAAAACGCAGCTATCTAACAGAACGGTTGTCAATGTGTGCACTCAACTTCCAGAGTTAAACCCGTGTGTGGATTCAGCAGTCTGCAAACACATTCTCTGCAGAGTCCCAAACCAGGCGTTTTCAGCCCATTACCGGCATATGGAAGAAACAGCAGTAAGCACAGGGAAATATCTGCTTCTAAATCCAAAACGCAGCTATCTAACAGAACGGTTTTCAATTTGTGCACTCAACTTCCAGAGTTAAACCCGTCAGTGGATTCAGCAGTCTGCAAACATCTTCTCTGCAGAGTCCCAAAACAGGCGTTTTCAGCCCATTACCGGCATATGGAAGAAACAGCAGTAAGCACAGGGAAATATCTGCTTCTAAATCCAAAACGCAGCTATCTAACAGAACGGTTGTCAATGTGTGCACTCAACTTCCAGAGTTAAACCCGTGTGTGGATTCAGCAGTCTGCAAACACTTTCTCTGCAGAGTCCCAAACCACGCGTTTTCAGCCCATTACCGGCATATGGAAGAAACAGCAGTAAGCACAGGGAAATATCTGCTTCTAAATCCAAAACGCAGCTATCTAACAGAACGGTTGTCAATGTGTGCACTCAACTTCCAGAGTTAAACCCGTGTGTGGATTCAGCAGTCTGCAAACATCTTCTCTGCAGAGTCCCAAAACAGGCGTTTTCAGCCCATTACCGGCATATGGAAGAAACAGCAGTAAGCACAGGGAAATATCTGCTTCTAAATCCAAAACGCAGCTATCTAACAGAACGGTTGTCAATGTGTGCACTCAACTTCCAGAGTTAAACCAGTGTGTGGATTCAGCAGTCTGCAAACATCTTCTCTGCAGAGTCCCAAAACAGGCGTTTTCAGCCCATTACCGGCATATGGAAGAAACAGCAGTAAGCACAGGGAAATATCTGCTTCTAAATCCAAAACACAGCCATGTAACAGAACGGTTGTCAATGTGTGCACTCAACTTCCAGAGTAAAACCAGTGTGTGGATTCAGCAGTCTGCAAACACTTTCTCTGCAGAGTCCCAAAACAGGCGTTTTCTGCCCATTACCGGCATATGGAAGAAACAGCAGTAAGCACAGGGAAATATCTGCTTCTAAATCCAAAACGCAGCTATCTAACAGAACGGTTGTCAATGTGTGCACTCAACTTCCAGAGTTAAACCCGTGTGTGGATTCAGCAGTCTGCAAACACTTTCTCTGCAGAGTCCCAAAACAGGCGTTTTCAGCCCATTACCGGCATATGGAAGAAACAGCAGTAAGCACAGGGAAATATCTGCTTCTAAATCCAAAACGCAGCTATCTAACAGAACGGTTGTCAATGTGTGCACTCAACTTCCAGAGTTAAACCCGTGTGTGGATTCAGCAGTCTGCAGAGACTTTCTCTGCAGAGTCCCAAAACAGGCGTTTTCAGCCCATTACCGGCATATGGAAGAAACAGCAGTCAGCACAGGGAAATATCTGCTTCTAAATCCAAAACGCAGCTATCTAACAGAACGGTTGTCAATGTGTGCACTCAACTTCCAGAGTTAAACCCGTGTGTGGATTCAGCAGTCTGCAGAGACTTTCTCTGCAGAGTCCCAAAAGAGGCGTTTTCAGCCCATTACCGGCATATGGAAGAAACAGCAGTAAGCACAGGGAAATATCTGCTTCTAAATCCAAAACGCAGCTATCTAACAGAACGGTTGTCAATGTGTGCACTCAACTTCCAGAGTTAAACCCGTGTGTGGATTCAGCAGTCTGCAAACACTTTCTCTGCAGAGTCCCAAAACAGGCGTTTTCAGCCCATTACCGGCATATGGAAGAAACAGCAGTAAGCACAGGGAAATATCTGCTTCTAAATCCAAAACGCAGCTATCTAACAGAACGGTTGTCAATGTGTGCACTCAACTTCCAGAGTTAAACCCGTGTGTGGATTCAGCAGTCTGCAAACATCTTCTCTGCAGAGTCCCAAAACAGGCGTTTTCAGCCCATTACCGGCATGTGGAAGAAACAGCAGTAAGCACAGGGAAATATCTGCTTCTAAATCTAAAACGCAGCTATCTAACAGAACGGTTGTCAATGTGTGCACTCAACTTCCAGAGTTAAACCCGTGTGTGGATTCAGCAGTCTGCAAACACTTTCTCTGCAGAGTCCCAAAACAGGCGTTTTCAGCCCATTACCGGCATATGGAAGAAACAGCAGTAAGCACAGGGAAATATCTGCTTCTAAATCCAAAACGCAGCTATCTAACAGAACGGTTGTCAATGTGTGCACTCAACTTCCAGAGTTAAACCCGTGTGTGGATTCAGCAGTCTGCAAACATCTTCTCTGCAGAGTCCCAAAACAGGCGTTTTCAGCCCATTACCGGCATATGGAAGAAACAGCAGTAAGCACAGGGAAATATCTGCTTCTAAATCCAAAACGCAGCTATCTAACAGAACGGTTGTCAATGTGTGCACTCAACTTCCAGAGTTAAACCCGTGTGTGGATTCAGCAGTCTGCAAACACTTTCTCTGCAGAGTCCCAAAACAGGCGTTTTCAGCCCATTACCGGCATATGGAAGAAACAGCAGTAAGCACAGGGAAATATCTGCTTCTAAATCCAAAACGCAGCTATCTAACAGAACGGTTGTCAATGTGTGCACTCAACTTCCAGAGTTAAACCCGTGTGTGGATTCAGCAGTCTGCAAACACTTTCTCTGCAGAGTCCCAAAACAGGCGTTTTCAGCCCATTACCGGCATATGGAAGAAACAGCAGTAAGCACAGGGAAATATCTGCTTCTAAATCCAAAACGCAGCTATCTAACAGAACGGTTGTCAATGTGTGCACTCAACTTCCAGAGTTAAACCCGTGTGTGGATTCAGCAGTCTGCAAACATCTTCTCTGCAGAGTCCCAAAACAGGCGTTTTCAGCCCATTACCGGCATATGGAAGAAACAGCAGTAAGCACAGGGAAATATCTGCTTCTAAATCCAAAACGCAGCTATCTAACAGAACGGTTGTCAATGTGTGCACTCAACTTCCAGAGTTAAACCCGTGTGTGGATTCAGCAGTCTGCAAACACTTTCTCTGCAGAGTCCCAAAACAGGCGTTTTCAGCCCATTACCGGCATATGGAAGAAACAGCAGTAAGCACAGGGAAATATCTGCTTCTAAATCCAAAACGCAGCTATCTAACAGAACGGTTGTCAATGTGTGCACTCAACTTCCAGAGTTAAACCTGTGTGTGGATTCAGCAGTCTGCAAACACTTTCTCTGCAGAGTCCCAAAACAGGCGTTTTCAGCCCATTACCGGCATATGGAAGAAACAGCAGTAAGCACAGGGAAATATCTGCTTCTAAATCCAAAACGCAGCTATCTAACAGAACGGTTGTCAATGTGTGCACTCAACTTCCAGAGTTAAACCAGTGTGTGGATTCAGCAGTCTGCAAACATCTTCTCTGCAGAGTCCCAAAACAGGCGTTTTCAGCCCATTACCGGCATATGGAAGAAACAGCAGTAAGCACAGGGAAATATCTGCTTCTAAATCCAAAACACAGCCATGTAACAGAACGGTTGTCAATGTGTGCACTCAACTTCCAGAGTAAAACCAGTGTGTGGATTCAGCAGTCTGCAAACACTTTCTCTGCAGAGTCCCAAAACAGGCGTTTTCTGCCCATTACCGGCATATGGAAGAAACAGCAGTAAGCACAGGGAAATATCTGCTTCTAAATCCAAAACGCAGCTATCTAACAGAACGGTTGTCAATGTGTGCACTCAACTTCCAGAGTTAAACCCGTGTGTGGATTCAGCAGTCTGCAAACACTTTCTCTGCAGAGTCCCAAAACAGGCGTTTTCAGCCCATTACCGGCATATGGAAGAAACAGCAGTAAGCACAGGGAAATATCTGCTTCTAAATCCAAAACGCAGCTATCTAACAGAACGGTTGTCAATGTGTGCACTCAACTTCCAGAGTTAAACCCGTGTGTGGATTCAGCAGTCTGCAAACACTTTCTCTGCAGAGTCCCAAAACAGGCGTTTTCAGCCCATTACCGGCATATGGAAGAAACAGCAGTAAGCACAGGGAAATATCTGCTTCTAAATCCAAAACGCAGCTATCTAACAGAACGGTTGTCAATGTGTGCACTCAACTTCCAGAGTTAAACCCGTGTGTGGATTCAGCAGTCTGCAAACACTTTCTCTGCAGAGTCCCAAAACAGGCGTTTTCAGCCCATTACCGGCATATGGAAGAAACAGCAGTAAGCACAGGGAAATATCTGCTTCTAAATCCAAAACGCAGCTATCTAACAGAACGGTTGTCAATGTGTGCACTCAACTTCCAGAGTTAAACCCGTGTGTGGATTCAGCAGTCTGCAAACACTTTCTCTGCAGAGTCCCAAAACAGGCGTTTTCAGCCCATTACCGGCATATGGAAGAAACAGCAGTCAGCACAGGGAAATATCTGCTTCTAAATCCAAAACGCAGCTATCTAACAGAACGGTTGTCAATGTGTGCACTCAACTTCCAGAGTTAAACCAGTGTGTGGATTCAGCAGTCTGCAAACATCTTCTCTGCAGAGTCCCAAAACAGGCGTTTTCAGCCCATTACCGGCATATGGAAGAAACAGCAGTAAGCACAGGGAAATATCTGCTTCTAAATCCAAAACGCAGCTATCTAACAGAACGGTTGTCAATGTGTGCACTCAACTTCCAGAGTTAAACCCGTGTGTGGATTCAGCAGTCTGCAAACACTTTCTCTGCAGAGTGCCAAAACAGGCGTTTTCAGCCCATTACCGGCATATGGAAGAAACAGCAGTAAGCACAGGGAAATATCTGCTTCTAAATCCAAAACGCAGCTATCTAACAGAACGGTTGTCAATGTGTGCACTCAACTTCCAGAGTTAAACCCGTGTGTCGATTCAGCAGTCTGCAAACACTTTCTCTGCAGAGTCCCAAACCAGGCGTTTTCAGCCCAGTACCGGCATATGGAAGAAACAGCAGTAAGCACAGGGAAATATCTGCTTCTAAATCCAAAACGCAGCTGTCTAACAGAACGGTTGTCAATGTGTGCACTCAACTTCCAGAGTTAAACCCGTGAGTGGATTCAGCAGTCTGCAAACATCTTCTCTGCAGAGTCCCAAAACAGGCGTTTTCAGCCCATTACCGGCATATGGAAGAAACAGCAGTAAGCACAGGGAAATATCTGCTTCTAAATCCAAAACGCAGCTATCTAACAGAACGGTTGTCAATGTGTGCACTCAACTTCCAGAGTTAAACCCGTGTGTGGATTCAGCAGTCTGCAAACACTTTCTCTGCAGAGTCCCAAACCACTCGTTTTCAGCCCATTACCGGCATATGGAAGAAACAGCAGTCAGCACAGGGAAATATCTGCTTCTAAATCCAAAACGCAGCTGTCTAACAGAACGGTTGTCAATGTGTGCACTCAACTTCCAGAGTTAAACCCGTGTGTGGATTCAGCAGTCTGCAAACATCTTCTCTGCAGAGTCCCAAAACAGGCGTTTTCAGCCCATTACCGGCATATGGAAGAAACAGCAGTAAGCACAGGGAAATATCTGCTTCTAAATCCAAAACGCAGCTATCTAACAGAACGGTTGTCAATGTGTGCACTCAACTTCCAGAGTTAAACCCGTGTGTGGATTCAGCAGTCTGCAAACACTTTCTCTGCAGAGTCCCAAAACAGGCGTTTTCAGCCCATTACCGGCATATGGAAGAAACAGCAGTAAGCACAGGGAAATATCTGCTTCTAAATCCAAAACGCAGCTATCTAACAGAACGGTTGTCAATGTGTGCACTCAACTTCCAGAGTTAAACCCGTGTGTGGATTCAGCAGTCTGCAAACACTTTCTCTGCAGAGTCCCAAAACAGGCGTTTTCAGCCCATTACCGGCATTTGGAAGAAACAGCAGTAAGCACAGGGAAATATCTGCTTCTAAATCCAAAACGCAGCTATCTAACAGAACGGTTGTCAATGTGTGCACTCAACTTCCAGAGTTAAACCCGTGTGTGGATTCAGCAGTCTGCAAACACTTTCTCTGCAGAGTCCCAAACCAGGCGTTTTCAGCCCATTACCGGCATATGGAAGAAACAGCAGTAAGCACAGGGAAATATCTGCTTCTAAATCCAAAACGCAGCTATCTAACAGAACGGTTGTCATTCTGTGCACTCAACTTCCAGAGTTAAACCCGTGTGTGGATTCAGCAGTCTGCAAACACTTTCTCTGCAGAGTCCCAAAACAGGCGTTTTCAGCCCATTACCGGCATATGGAAGAAACATCAGTAAGCACAGGGAAATATCTGCTTCTAAATCCAAAACGCAGCTATCTAACAGAACGGTTGTCAATGTGTGCACTCAACTTCCAGAGTTAAACCCGTGTGTGGATTCAGCAGTCTGCAAACATCTTCTCTGCAGAGTCCCAAAACAGGCGTTTTCAGCCCATTACCGGCATGTGGAAGAAACAGCAGTAAGCACAGGGAAATATCTGCTTCTAAATCCAAAACACAGCTATCTAACAGAACGGTTGTCAATGTGTGCACTCAACTTCCAGAGTTAAACCCGTGTGTGGATTCAGCAGTCTGCAAACACTTTCTCTGCAGAGTGCCAAAACAGGCGTTTTCAGCCCATTACCGGCATATGGAAGAAACAGCAGTCAGCACAGGGAAATATCTGCTTCTAAATCCAAAACGCAGCTATCTAACAGAACGGTTGTCAATGTGTGCACTCAACTTCCAGAGTTAAACCCGTGTGTGGATTCAGCAGTCTGCAAACATCTTCTCTGCAGAGTCCCAAAACAGGCGTTTTCAGCCCATTACCGGCATATGGAAGAAACAGCAGTAAGCACAGGGAAATATCTGCTTCTAAATCCAAAACGCAGCTATCTAACAGAACGGTTGTCAATGTGTGCACTCAACTTCCAGAGTTAAACCCGTGTGTGGATTCAGCAGTCTGCAAACACTTTCTCTGCAGAGTCCCAAAACAGGCGTTTTCAGCCCATTACCGGCATATGGAAGAAACAGCAGTAAGCACAGGGAAATATCTGCTTCTAAATCCAAAACGCAGCTATCTAACAGAACGGTTGTCAATGTGTGCACTCAACTTCCAGAGTTAAACCCGTGTCTGGATTCAGCAGTCTGCAAACACTTTCTCTGCAGAGTCCCAAAACAGGCGTTTTCAGCCCATTACCGGCATATGGAAGAAACAGCAGTAAGCACAGGGAAATATCTGCTTCTAAATCCAAAACGCAGCTATCTAACAGAACGGTTGTCAATGTGTGCACTCAACTTCCAGAGTTAAACCCGTGTGTGGATTCAGCAGTCTGCAAACACTTTCTCTGCAGAGTCCCAAAACAGGCGTTTTCAGCCCATTACCGGCATATGGAAGAAACAGCAGTAAGCACAGGGAAATATCTGCTTCTAAATCCAAAACGCAGCTATCTAACAGAACGGTTGTCAATGTGTGCACTCAACTTCCAGAGTTAAACCCGTGTGTGGATTCAGCAGTCTGCAAACACTTTCTCTGCAGAGTCCCAAAACAGGCGTTTTCAGCCCATTACCGGCATTTGGAAGAAACAGCAGTAAGCACAGGGAAATATCTGCTTCTAAATCCAAAACGCAGCTATCTAACAGAACGGTTGTCAATGTGTGCACTCAACTTCCAGAGTTAAACCCGTGTGTGGATTCAGCAGTCTGCAAACACTTTCTCTGCAGAGTCCCAAACCAGGCGTTTTCAGCCCATTACCGGCATATGGAAGAAACAGCAGTAAGCACAGGGAAATATCTGCTTCTAAATCCAAAACGCAGCTATCTAACAGAACGGTTGTCATTGTGTGCACTCAACTTCCAGAGTTAAACCCGTGTGTGGATTCAGCAGTCTGCAAACACTTTCTCTGCAGAGTCCCAAAACAGGCGTTTTCAGCCCATTACCGGCATATGGAAGAAACAGCAGTAAGCACAGGGAAATATCTGCTTCTAAATCCAAAACGCAGCTATCTAACAGAACGGTTGTCAATGTGTGCACTCAACTTCCAGAGTTAAACCCGTGTGTGGATTCAGCAGTCTGCAAACATCTTCTCTGCAGAGTCCCAAAACAGGCGTTTTCAGCCCATTACCGGCATGTGGAAGAAACAGCAGTAAGCACAGGGAAATATCTGCTTCTAAATCCAAAACACAGCTATCTAACAGAACGGTTGTCAATGTGTGCACTCAACTTCCAGAGTTAAACCCGTGTGTGGATTCAGCAGTCTGCAAACACTTTCTCTGCAGAGTCCCAAACCAGGCGTTTTCAGCCCATTACCGGCATATGGAAGAAACAGCAGTCAGCACAGGGAAATATCTGCTTCTAAATCCAAAACGCAGCTATCTAACAGAACGGTTGTCAATGTGTGCACTCAACTTCCAGAGTTAAACCCGTGTGTGGATTCAGCAGTCTGCAAACATCTTCTCTGCAGAGTCCCAAAACAGGCGTTTTCAGCCCATTACCGGCATATGGAAGAAACAGCAGTAAGCACAGGGAAATATCTGCTTCTAAATCCAAAACGCAGCTATCTAACAGAACGGTTGTCAATGTGTGCACTCAACTTCCAGAGTTAAACCCGTGTGTGGATTCAGCAGTCTGCAAACACTTTCTCTGCAGAGTCCCAAAACAGGCGTTTTCAGCCCATTACCGGCATATGGAAGAAACAGCAGTAAGCACAGGGAAATATCTGCTTCTAAATCCAAAACGCAGCTATCTAACAGAACGGTTGTCAATGTGTGCACTCAACTTCCAGAGTTAAACCCGTGTGTGGATTCAGCAGTCTGCAAACACTTTCTCTGCAGAGTCCCAAAACAGGCGTTTTCAGCCCATTACCGGCATATGGAAGAAACAGCAGTAAGCACAGGGAAATATCTGCTTCTAAATCCAAAACGCAGCTATCTAACAGAACGGTTGTCAATGTGTGCACTCAACTTCCAGAGTTAAACCCGTGTGTGGATTCAGCAGTCTGCAAACACTTTCTCTGCAGAGTCCCAAAACAGGCGTTTTCAGCCCATTACCGGCATATGGAAGAAACAGCAGTCAGCACAGGGAAATATCTGCTTCTAAATCCAAAACGCAGCTATCTAACAGAACGGTTGTCAATGTGTGCACTCAACTTCCAGAGTTAAACCATTGTGTGGATTCAGCAGTCTGCAAACATCTTCTCTGCAGAGTCCAAAAACAGGCGTTTTCAGCCCATTACCGGCATATGGAAGAAACAGCAGTAAGCACAGGGAAATATCTGCTTCTAAATCCAAAACGCAGCTATCTAACAGAACGGTTGTCAATGTGTGCACTCAACTTCCAGAGTTAAACCCGTGTGTGGATTCAGCAGTCTGCAAACACTTTCTCTGCAGAGTGCCAAAACAGGCGTTTTCAGCCCATTACCGGCATATGGAAGAAACAGCAGTAAGCACAGGGAAATATCTGCTTCTAAATCCAAAACGCAGCTATCTAACAGAACGGTTGTCAATGTGTGCACTCAACTTCCAGAGTTAAACCCGTGTGTGGATTCAGCAGTCTGCAAACCCATTCTCTGCAGAGTCCCAAACCAGGCGTTTTCAGCCCATTACCGGCATATGGAAGAAACAGCAGTAAGCACAGGGAAATATCTGCTTCTAAATCCAAAACGCAGCTATCTAACAGAACGGTTGTCAATGTGTGCACTCAACTTCCAGAGTTAAACCCGTGTGTGGATTCAGCAGTCTGCAAACATCTTCTCTGCAGAGTCCCAAAACAGGCGTTTTCAGCCCATTACCGGCATGTGGAAGAAACAGCAGTAAGCACAGGGAAATATCTGCTTCTAAATCCAAAACACAGCTATCTAACAGAACGGTTGTCAATGTGTGCACTCAACTTCCAGAGTTAAACCCGTGTGTCGATTCAGCAGTCTGCAAACACTTTCTCTGCAGAGTCCCAAACCAGGCGTTTTCAGCCCATTACCGGCATATGGAAGAAACAGCAGTCAGCACAGGGAAATATCTGCTTCTAAATCCAAAACGCAGCTATCTAACAGAACGGTTGTCAATGTGTGCACTCAACTTCCAGAGTTAAACCCGTGTGTGGATTCAGCAGTCTGCAAACATCTTCTCTGCAGAGTCCCAAAACAGGCGTTTTCAGCCCATTACCGGCATATGGAAGAAACAGCAGTAAGCACAGGGAAATATCTGCTTCTAAATCCAAAACGCAGCTATCTAACAGAACGGTTGTCAATGTGTGCACTCAACTTCCAGAGTTAAACCCGTGTGTGGATTCAGCAGTCTGCAAACACTTTCTCTGCAGAGTCCCAAAACAGGCGTTTTCAGCCCATTACCGGCATATGGAAGAAACAGCAGTAAGCACAGGGAAATATCTGCTTCTAAATCCAAAACGCAGCTATCTAACAGAACGGTTGTCAATGTGTGCACTCAACTTCCAGAGTTAAACCCGTGTGTGGATTCAGCAGTCTGCAAACACTTTCTCTGCAGAGTCCCAAAACAGGCGTTTTCAGCCCATTACCGGCATATGGAAGAAACAGCAGTAAGCACAGGGAAATATCTGCTTCTAAATCCAAAACGCAGCTATCTAACAGAACGGTTGTCAATGTGTGCACTCAACTTCCAGAGTTAAACCCGTGTGTGGATTCAGCAGTCTGCAAACACTTTCTCTGCAGAGTCCCAAAACAGGCGTTTTCAGCCCATTACCGGCATATGGAAGAAACAGCAGTCAGCACAGGGAAATATCTGCTTCTAAATCCAAAACGCAGCTATCTAACAGAACGGTTGTCAATGTGTGCACTCAACTTCCAGAGTTAAACCATTGTGTGGATTCAGCAGTCTGCAAACATCTTCTCTGCAGAGTCCAAAAACAGGCGTTTTCAGCCCATTACCGGCATATGGAAGAAACAGCAGTAAGCACAGGGAAATATCTGCTTCTAAATCCAAAACGCAGCTATCTAACAGAACGGTTGTCAATGTGTGCACTCAACTTCCAGAGTTAAACCCGTGTGTGGATTCAGCAGTCTGCAAACACTTTCTCTGCAGAGTGCCAAAACAGGCGTTTTCAGCCCATTACCGGCATATGGAAGAAACAGCAGTAAGCACAGGGAAATATCTGCTTCTAAATCCAAAACGCAGCTATCTAACAGAACGGTTGTCAATGTGTGCACTCAACTTCCAGAGTTAAACCCGTGTGTGGATTCAGCAGTCTGCAAACCCATTCTCTGCAGAGTCCCAAACCAGGCGTTTTCAGCCCATTACCGGCATATGGAAGAAACAGCAGTAAGCACAGGGAAATATCTGCTTCTAAATCCAAAACGCAGCTATCTAACAGAACGGTTGTCAATGTGTGCACTCAACTTCCAGAGTTAAACCCGTGAGTGGATTCAGCAGTCTGCAAACATCTTCTCTGCAGAGTCCCAAAACAGGCGTTTTCAGCCCATTACCGGCATATGGAAGAAACAGCAGTAAGCACAGGGAAATATCTGCTTCTAAATCCAAAACGCAGCTATCTAACAGAACGGTTGTCAATGTGTGCACTCAACTTCCAGAGTTAAACCCGTGTGTGGATTCAGCAGTCTGCAAACACTTTCTCTGCAGAGTCCCAAACCACGCGTTTTCAGCCCATTACCGGCATATGGAAGAAACAGCAGTAAGCACAGGGAAATATCTGCTTCTAAATCCAAAACGCAGCTATCTAACAGAACGGTTGTCAATGTGTGCACTCAACTTCCAGAGTTAAACCCGTGTGTGGATTCAGCAGTCTGCAAACATCTTCTCTGCAGAGTCCCAAAACAGGCGTTTTCAGCCCATTACCGGCATATGGAAGAAACAGCAGTAAGCACAGGGAAATATCTGCTTCTAAATCCAAAACGCAGCTATCTAACAGAACGGTTGTCAATGTGTGCACTCAACTTCCAGAGTTAAACCCGTGTGTGGATTCAGCAGTCTGCAAACACTTTCTCTGCAGAGTCCGAAACCACGCGTTTTCAGCCCATTACCGGCATATGGAAGAAACAGCAGTCAGCACAGGGAAATATCTGCTTCTAAATCCAAAACGCAGCTGTCTAACAGAACGGTTGTCAATGTGTGCACTCAACTTCCAGAGTTAAACCCGTGTGTGGATTCAGCAGTCTGCAAACATCTTCTCTGCAGAGTCCCAAAACAGGCGTTTTCAGCCCATTACCGGCATATGGAAGAAACAGCAGTAAGCACAGGGAAATATCTGCTTCTAAATCCAAAACGCAGCTATCTAACAGAACGGTTGTCAATGTGTGCACTCAACTTCCAGAGTTAAACCCGTGTGTGGATTCAGCAGTCTGCAAACATCTTCTCTGCAGAGTCCCAAAACAGGCGTTTTCAGCCCATTACCGGCATATGGAAGAAACAGCAGTAAGCACAGGGAAATATCTGCTTCTAAATCCAAAACGCAGCTATCTAACAGAACGGTTGTCAATGTGTGCACTCAACTTCCAGAGTTAAACCCGTGTGTGGATTCAGCAGTCTACAAACACTTTCTCTGCAGAGTCCCAAACCAGGCGTTTTCAGCCCATTACCGGCATATGGAAGAAACAGCAGTAAGCACAGGGAAATATCTGCTTCTAAATCCAAAACGCAGCTATCTAACAGAACGGTTGTCAATGTGTGCACTCAACTTCCAGAGTTAAACCCGTGTGTGGATTCAGCAGTCTGCAAACACTTTCTCTGCAGAGTCCCAAACCAGGCGTTTTCAGCCCATTACCGGCATATGGAAGAAACAGCAGTAAGCACAGGGAAATATCTGCTTCTAAATCCAAAACGCAGCTATCTAACAGAACGGTTGTCATTGTGTGCACTCAACTTCCAGAGTTAAACCCGTGTGTGGATTCAGCAGTCTGCAAACACTTTCTCTGCAGAGTCCCAAAACAGGCGTTTTCAGCCCATTACCGGCATATGGAAGAAACAGCAGTAAGCACAGGGAAATATCTGCTTCTAAATCCAAAACGCAGCTATCTAACAGAACGGTTGTCAATGTGTGCACTCAACTTCCAGAGTTAAACCCGTGTGTGGATTCAGCAGTCTGCAAACATCTTCTCTGCAGAGTCCCAAAACAGGCGTTTTCAGCCCATTACCGGCATGTGGAAGAAACAGCAGTAAGCACAGGGAAATATCTGCTTCTAAATCCAAAACGCAGCTATCTAACAGAACGGTTGTCAATGTGTGCACTCAACTTCCAGAGTTAAACCCGTGTGTGGATTCAGCAGTCTGCAAACACTTTCTCTGCAGAGTCCCAAACCAGGCGTTTTCAGCCCATTACCGGCATATGGAAGAAACAGCAGTCAGCACAGGGAAATATCTGCTTCTAAATCCAAAACGCAGCTATCTAACAGAACGGTTGTCAATGTGTGCACTCAACTTCCAGAGTTAAACCCGTGTGTGGATTCAGCAGTCTGCAAACATCTTCTCTGCAGAGTCCCAAAACAGGCGTTTTCAGCCCATTACCGGCATATGGAAGAAACAGCAGTAAGCACAGGGAAATATCTGCTTCTAAATCCAAAACGCAGCTATCTAACAGAACGGTTGTCAATGTGTGCACTCAACTTCCAGAGTTAAACCCGTGTGTGGATTCAGCAGTCTGCAAACACTTTCTCTGCAGAGTCCCAAAACAGGCGTTTTCAGCCCATTACCGGCATATGGAAGAAACAGCAGTAAGCACAGGGAAATATCTGCTTCTAAATCCAAAACGCAGCTATCTAACAGAACGGTTGTCAATGTGTGCACTCAACTTCCAGAGTTAAACCCGTGTGTGGATTCAGCAGTCTGCAAACACTTTCTCTGCAGAGTCCCAAAACAGGCGTTTTCAGCCCATTACCGGCATATGGAAGAAACAGCAGTAAGCACAGGGAAATATCTGCTTCTAAATCCAAAACGCAGCTATCTAACAGAACGGTTGTCAATGTGTGCACTCAACTTCCAGAGTTAAACCCGTGTGTGGATTCAGCAGTCTGCAAACACTTTCTCTGCAGAGTCCCAAAACAGGCGTTTTCAGCCCATTACCGGCATATGGAAGAAACAGCAGTCAGCACAGGGAAATATCTGCTTCTAAATCCAAAACGCAGCTATCTAACAGAACGGTTGTCAATGTGTGCACTCAACTTCCAGAGTTAAACCCGTGTGTGGATTCAGCAGTCTGCAAACACTTTCTCTGCAGAGTCCCAAAACAGGCGTTTTCAGCCCATTACCGGCATATGGAAGAAACAGCAGTAAGCACAGGGAAATATCTGCTTCTAAATCCAAAACGCAGCTATCTAACAGAACGGTTGTCAATGTGTGCACTCAACTTCCAGAGTTAAACCAGTGTGTGGATTCAGCAGTCTGCAAACATCTTCTCTGCAGAGTCCCAAAACAGGCGTTTTCAGCCCATTACCGGCATATGGAAGAAACAGCAGTAAGCACAGGGAAATATCTGCTTCTAAATCCAAAACGCAGCTATCTAACAGAACGGTTGTCAATGTGTGCACTCAACTTCCAGAGTTAAACCCGTGTGTGGATTCAGCAGTCTGCAAACACTTTCTCTGCAGAGTGCCAAAACAGGCGTTTTCAGCCC
Organism: Aotus nancymaae; assembly: GCF_030222135.1. Lineage (NCBI taxonomy): Eukaryota > Metazoa > Chordata > Mammalia > Primates > Aotidae > Aotus > Aotus nancymaae. Next base: position 18,944 of record NW_026988831.1, read on the forward strand.
ATTACCGGCATATGGAAGAAACAGCAGTAAGCACAGGGAAATATCTGCTTCTAAATCCAAAACGCAGCTATCTAACAGAACGGTTGTCAATGTGTGCACTCAACTTCCAGAGTTAAACCCGTGTGTGGATTCAGCAGTCTGCAAACATCTTCTCTGCAGAGTCCCAAAACAGGCGTTTTCAGCCCATTACCGGCATATGGAAGAAACAGCAGTAAGCACAGGGAAATATCTGCTTCTAAATCCAAAACGCAGCTATCTAACAGAACGGTTGTCAATGTGTGCACTCAACTTCCAGAGTTAAACCCGTGTGTGGATTCAGCAGTCTGCAAACACTTTCTCTGCAGAGTCCCAAAACAGGCGTTTTCAGCCCATTACCGGCATATGGAAGAAACAGCAGTAAGCACAGGGAAATATCTGCTTCTAAATCCAAAACGCAGCTATCTAACAGAACGGTTGTCAATGTGTGCACTCAACTTCCAGAGTTAAACCCGTGTGTGGATTCAGCAGTCTGCAAACACTTTCTCTGCAGAGTCCCAAAACAGGCGTTTTCAGCCCATTACCGGCATATGGAAGAAACAGCAGTAAGCACAGGGAAATATCTGCTTCTAAATCCAAAACGCAGCTATCTAACAGAACGGTTGTCAATGTGTGCACTCAACTTCCAGAGTTAAACCCGTGTGTGGATTCAGCAGTCTGCAAACACTTTCTCTGCAGAGTCCCAAAACAGGCGTTTTCAGCCCATTACCGGCATATGGAAGAAACAGCAGTCAGCACAGGGAAATATCTGCTTCTAAATCCAAAACGCAGCTATCTAACAGAACGGTTGTCAATGTGTGCACTCAACTTCCAGAGTTAAACCCGTGTGTGGATTCAGCAGTCTGCAAACACTTTCTCTGCAGAGTCCCAAAACAGGCGTTTTCAGCCCATTACCGGCATATGGAAGAAACAGCAGTAAGCACAGGGAAATATCTGCTTCTAAATCCAAAACGCAGCTATCTAACAGAACGGTTGTCAATGTGTGCACTCAACTTCCAGAGTTAAACCAGTGTGTGGATTCAGCAGTCTGCAAACATCTTCTCTGCAGAGTCCCAAAACAGGCGTTTTCAGCCCATTACCGGCATATGGAAGAAACAGCAGTAAGCACAGGGAAATATCTGCTTCTAAATCCAAAACGCAGCTATCTAACAGAACGGTTGTCAATGTGTGCACTCAACTTCCAGAGTTAAACCCGTGTGTGGATTCAGCAGTCTGCAAACACTTTCTCTGCAGAGTGCCAAAACAGGCGTTTTCAGCCCATTACCGGCATATGGAAGAAACAGCAGTAAGCACAGGGAAATATCTGCTTCTAAATCCAAAACGCAGCTATCTAACAGAACGGTTGTCAATGTGTGCACTCAACTTCCAGAGTTAAACCCGTGTGTGGATTCAGCAGTCTGCAAACATCTTCTCTGCAGAGTCCCAAAACAGGCGTTTTCAGCCCATTACCGGCATATGGAAGAAACAGCAGTAAGCACAGGGAAATATCTGCTTCTAAATCCAAAACGCAGCTATCTAACAGAACGGTTGTCAATGTGTGCACTCAACTTCCAGAGTTAAACCCGTGTGTGGATTCAGCAGTCTGCAAACACTTTCTCTGCAGAGTGCCAAAACAGGCGTTTTCAGCCCATTACCGGCATATGGAAGAAACAGCAGTCAGCACAGGGAAATATCTGCTTCTAAATCCAAAACGCAGCTGTCTAACAGAACGGTTGTCAATGTGTCCACTCAACTTCCAGAGTTAAACCCGTGTGTGGATTCAGCAGTCTGCAAACATCTTCTCTGCAGAGTCCCAAAACAGGCGTTTTCAGCCCATTACCGGCATATGGAAGAAACAGCAGTAAGCACAGGGAAATATCTGCTTCTAAATCCAAAACGCAGCTATCTAACAGAACGGTTGTCAATGTGTGCACTCAACTTCCAGAGTTAAACCCGTGTGTGGATTCAGCAGTCTGCAAACATCTTCTCTGCAGAGTCCCAAAACAGGCGTTTTCAGCCCATTACCGGCATATGGAAGAAACAGCAGTAAGCACAGGGAAATATCTGCTTCTAAATCCAAAACGCAGCTATCTAACAGAACGGTTGTCAATGTGTGCACTCAACTTCCAGAGTTAAACCCGTGTGTGGATTCAGCAGTCTGCAAACACTTTCTCTGCAGAGTCCCAAAACAGGCGTTTTCAGCCCATTACCGGCATTTGGAAGAAACAGCAGTAAGCACAGGGAAATATCTGCTTCTAAATCCAAAACGCAGCTATCTAACAGAACGGTTGTCAATGTGTGCACTCAACTTCCAGAGTTAAACCCGTGTGTGGATTCAGCAGTCTGCAAACACTTTCTCTGCAGAGTCCCAAACCAGGCGTTTTCAGCCCATTACCGGCATATGGAAGAAACAGCAGTAAGCACAGGGAAATATCTGCTTCTAAATCCAAAACGCAGCTATCTAACAGAACGGTTGTCATTGTGTGCACTCAACTTCCAGAGTTAAACCCGTGTGTGGATTCAGCAGTCTGCAAACACTTTCTCTGCAGAGTCCCAAAACAGGCGTTTTCAGCCCATTACCGGCATATGGAAGAAACAGCAGTAAGCACAGGGAAATATCTGCTTCTAAATCCAAAACGCAGCTATCTAACAGAACGGTTGTCAATGTGTGCACTCAACTTCCAGAGTTAAACCCGTGTGTGGATTCAGCAGTCTGCAAACATCTTCTCTGCAGAGTCCCAAAACAGGCGTTTTCAGCCCATTACCGGCATGCGGAAGAAACAGCAGTAAGCACAGGGAAATATCTGCTTCTAAATCCAAAACGCAGCTATCTAACAGAACGGTTGTCAATGTGTGCACTCAACTTCCAGAGTTAAACCCGTGTGTGGATTCAGCAGTCTGCAAACACTTTCTCTGCAGAGTCCCAAACCAGGCGTTTTCAGCCCATTACCGGCATATGGAAGAAACAGCAGTCAGCACAGGGAAATATCTGCTTCTAAATCCAAAACGCAGCTATCTAACAGAACGGTTGTCAATGTGTGCACTCAACTTCCAGAGTTAAACCCGTGTGTGGATTCAGCAGTCTGCAAACATCTTCTCTGCAGAGTCCCAAAACAGGCGTTTTCAGCCCATTACCGGCATATGGAAGAAACAGCAGTAAGCACAGGGAAATATCTGCTTCTAAATCCAAAACGCAGCTATCTAACAGAACGGTTGTCAATGTGTGCACTCAACTTCCAGAGTTAAACCCGTGTGTGGATTCAGCAGTCTGCAAACACTTTCTCTGCAGAGTCCCAAAACAGGCGTTTTCAGCCCATTACCGGCATATGGAAGAAACAGCAGTAAGCACAGGGAAATATCTGCTTCTAAATCCAAAACGCAGCTATCTAACAGAACGGTTGTCAATGTGTGCACTCAACTTCCAGAGTTAAACCCGTGTGTGGATTCAGCAGTCTGCAAACACTTTCTCTGCAGAGTCCCAAAACAGGCGTTTTCAGCCCATTACCGGCATATGGAAGAAACAGCAGTAAGCACAGGGAAATATCTGCTTCTAAATCCAAAACGCAGCTATCTAACAGAACGGTTGTCAATGTGTGCACTCAACTTCCAGAGTTAAACCCGTGTGTGGATTCAGCAGTCTGCAAACACTTTCTCTGCAGAGTCCCAAACCAGGCGTTTTCAGCCCATTACCGGCATATGGAAGAAACAGCAGTCAGCACAGGGAAATATCTGCTTCTAAATCCAACACGCAGCTATCTAACAGAACGGTTGTCAATGTGTGCACTCAACTTCCAGAGTTAAACCCGTGTGTGGATTCAGCAGTCTGCAAACACTTTCTCTGCAGAGTCCCAAAACAGGCGTTTTCAGCCCATTACCGGCATATGGAAGAAACAGCAGTAAGCACAGGGAAATATCTGCTTCTAAATCCAAAACGCAGCTATCTAACAGAACGGTTGTCAATGTGTGCACTCAACTTCCAGAGTTAAACCAGTGTGTGGATTCAGCAGTCTGCAAACATCTTCTCTGCAGAGTCCCAAAACAGGCGTTTTCAGCCCATTACCGGCATATGGAAGAAACAGCAGTAAGCACAGGGAAATATCTGCTTCTAAATCCAAAACGCAGCTATCTAACAGAACGGTTGTCAATGTGTGCACTCAACTTCCAGAGTTAAACCCGTGTGTGGATTCAGCAGTCTGCAAACACTTTCTCTGCAGAGTGCCAAAACAGGCGTTTTCAGCCCATTACCGGCATATGGAAGAAACAGCAGTAAGCACAGGGAAATATCTGCTTCTAAATCCAAAACGCAGCTATCTAACAGAACGGTTGTCAATGTGTGCACTCAACTTCCAGAGTTAAACCCGTGTGTGGATTCAGCAGTCTGCAAACACATTCTCTGCAGAGTCCCAAACCAGGCGTTTTCAGCCCATTACCGGCATATGGAAGAAACAGCAGTAAGCACAGGGAAATATCTGCTTCTAAATCCAAAACGCAGCTATCTAACAGAACGGTTGTCAATGTGTGCACTCAACTTCCAGAGTTAAACCCGTGAGTGGATTCAGCAGTCTGCAAACATCTTCTCTGCAGAGTCCCAAAACAGGCGTTTTCAGCCCATTACCGGCATATGGAAGAAACAGCAGTAAGCACAGGGAAATATCTGCTTCTAAATCCAAAACGCAGCTATCTAACAGAACGGTTGTCAATGTGTGCACTCAACTTCCAGAGTTAAACCCGTGTGTGGATTCAGCAGTCTGCAAACATCTTCTCTGCAGAGTCCCAAAACAGGCGTTTTCAGCCCATTACCGGCATATGGAAGAAACAGCAGTAAGCACAGGGAAATATCTGCTTCTAAATCCAAAACGCAGCTATCTAACAGAACGTTTGTCAATGTGTGCACTCAACTTCCAGAGTTAAACCCGTGTGTGGATTCAGCAGTCTGCAAACACTTTCTCTGCAGAGTCCCAAAACAGGCGTTTTCAGCCCATTACCGGCATATGGAAGAAACAGCAGTAAGCACAGGGAAATATCTGCTTCTAAATCCAAAACGCAGCTATCTAACAGAACGGTTGTCAATGTGTGCACTCAACTTCCAGAGTTAAACCCGTGTGTGGTTTCAGCAGTCTGCAAACATCTTCTCTGCAGAGTCCCAAAACAGGCGTTTTCAGCCCATTACCGGCATATGGAAGAAACAGCAGTAAGCACAGGGAAATATCTGCTTCTAAATCCAAAACACAGCCATGTAACAGAACGGTTGTCAATGTGTGCACTCAACTTCCAGAGTTAAACCCGTGTGTGGATTCAGCAGTCTGCAAACACTTTCTCTGCAGAGTCCCAAACCAGGCGTTTTCAGCCCATTACCGGCATATGGAAGAAACAGCAGTAAGCACAGGGAAATATCTGCTTCTAAATCCAAAACGCAGCTATCTAACAGAACGGTTGTCAATGTGTGCACTCAACTTCCAGAGTTAAACCCGTGTGTGGATTCAGCAGTCTGCAAACATCTTCTCTGCAGAGTCCCAAAACAGGCGTTTTCAGCCCATTACCGGCATATGGAAGAAACAGCAGTAAGCACAGGGAAATATCTGCTTCTAAATCCAAAACGCAGCTATCTAACAGAACGGTTGTCAATGTGTGCACTCAACTTCCAGAGTTAAACCCGTGTGTGGATTCAGCAGTCTGCAAACACTTTCTCTGCAGAGTCCCAAAACAGGCGTTTTCAGCCCATTACCGGCATATGGAAGAAACAGCAGTAAGCACAGGGAAATATCTGCTTCTAAATCCAAAACGCAGCTATCTAACAGAACGGTTGTCAATGTGTGCACTCAACTTCCAGAGTTAAACCCGTGTGTGGATTCAGCAGTCTGCAAACACTTTCTCTGCAGAGTCCCAAAACAGGCGTTTTCAGCCCATTACCGGCATATGGAAGAAACAGCAGTAAGCACAGGGAAATATCTGCTTCTAAATCCAAAACGCAGCTATCTAACAGAACGGTTGTCAATGTGTGCACTCAACTTCCAGAGTTAAACCCGTGTGTGGATTCAGCAGTCTGCAAACACTTTCTCTGCAGAGTCCCAAAACAGGCGTTTTCAGCCCATTACTGGCATATGGAAGAAACAGCAGTCAGCACAGGGAAATATCTGCTTCTAAATCCAAAACGCAGCTATCTAACAGAACGGTTGTCAATGTGTGCACTCAACTTCCAGAGTTAAACCCGTGTGTGGATTCAGCAGTCGGCAAACACTTTCTCTGCAGAGTCCCACAACAGGCGTTTTCAGCCCATTACCGGCATATGGAAGAAACAGCAGTAAGCACAGGGAAATATCTGCTTCTAAATCCAAAACGCAGCTATCTAACAGAACGGTTGTCAATGTGTGCACTCAACTTCCAGAGTTAAACCAGTGTGTGGATTCAGCAGTCTGCAAACATCTTCTCTGCAGAGTCCCAAAACAGGCGTTTTCAGCCCATTACCGGCATATGGAAGAAACAGCAGTAAGCACAGGGAAATATCTGCTTCTAAATCCAAAACGCAGCTATCTAACAGAACGGTTGTCAATGTGTGCACTCAACTTCCAGAGTTAAACCCGTGTGTGGATTCAGCAGTCTGCAAACACTTTCTCTGCAGAGTGCCAAAACAGGCGTTTTCAGCCCATTACCGGCATATGGAAGAAACAGCAGTAAGCACAGGGAAATATCTGCTTCTAAATCCAAAACGCAGCTATCTAACAGAACGGTTGTCAATGTGTGCACTCAACTTCCAGAGTTAAACCCGTGTGTGGATTCAGCAGTCTGCAAACACATTCTCTGCAGAGTCCCAAACCAGGCGTTTTCAGCCCATTACCGGCATATGGAAGAAACAGCAGTCAGCACAGGGAAATATCTGCTTCTAAATCCAAAACGCAGCTATCTAACAGAACGGTTGTCAATGTGTGCACTCAACTTCCAGAGTTAAACCCGTGTGTGGATTCAGCAGTCTGCAAACACTTTCTCTGCAGAGTCCCAAAACAGGCGTTTTCAGCCCATTACCGGCATATGGAAGAAACAGCAGTAAGCACAGGGAAATATCTGCTTCTAAATCCAAAACGCAGCTATCTAACAGAACGGTTGTCAATGTGTGCACTCAACTTCCAGAGTTAAACCAGTGTGTGGATTCAGCAGTCTGCAAACATCTTCTCTGCAGAGTCCCAAAACAGGCGTTTTCAGCCCATTACCGGCATATGGAAGAAACAGCAGTAAGCACAGGGAAATATCTGCTTCTAAATCCAAAACGCAGCTATCTAACAGAACGGTTGTCAATGTGTGCACTCAACTTCCAGAGTTAAACCCGTGTGTGGATTCAGCAGTCTGCAAACACTTTCTCTGCAGAGTGCCAAAACAGGCGTTTTCAGCCCATTACCGGCATATGGAAGAAACAGCAGTAAGCACAGGGAAATATCTGCTTCTAAATCCAAAACGCAGCTATCTAACAGAACGGTTGTCAATGTGTGCACTCAACTTCCAGAGTTAAACCCGTGTGTGGATTCAGCAGTCTGCAAACACATTCTCTGCAGAGTCCCAAACCAGGCGTTTTCAGCCCATTACCGGCATATGGAAGAAACAGCAGTAAGCACAGGGAAATATCTGCTTCTAAATCCAAAACGCAGCTATCTAACAGAACGGTTGTCAATGTGTGCACTCAACTTCCAGAGTTAAACCCGTGAGTGGATTCAGCAGTCTGCAAACATCTTCTCTGCAGAGTCCCAAAACAGGCGTTTTCAGCCCATTACCGGCATATGGAAGAAACAGCAGTAAGCACAGGGAAATATCTGCTTCTAAATCCAAAACGCAGCTATCTAACAGAACGGTTGTCAATGTGTGCACTCAACTTCCAGAGTTAAACCCGTGTGTGGATTCAGCAGTCTGCAAACATCTTCTCTGCAGAGTCCCAAAACAGGCGTTTTCAGCCCATTACCGGCATATGGAAGAAACAGCAGTAAGCACAGGGAAATATCTGCTTCTAAATCCAAAACGCAGCTATCTAACAGAACGTTTGTCAATGTGTGCACTCAACTTCCAGAGTTAAACCCGTGTGTGGATTCAGCAGTCTGCAAACACTTTCTCTGCAGAGTCCCAAAACAGGCGTTTTCAGCCCATTACCGGCATATGGAAGAAACAGCAGTAAGCACAGGGAAATATCTGCTTCTAAATCCAAAACGCAGCTATCTAACAGAACGGTTGTCAATGTGTGCACTCAACTTCCAGAGTTAAACCCGTGTGTGGTTTCAGCAGTCTGCAAACATCTTCTCTGCAGAGTCCCAAAACAGGCGTTTTCAGCCCATTACCGGCATATGGAAGAAACAGCAGTAAGCACAGGGAAATATCTGCTTCTAAATCCAAAACACAGCCATGTAACAGAACGGTTGTCAATGTGTGCACTCAACTTCCAGAGTTAAACCCGTGTGTGGATTCAGCAGTCTGCAAACACTTTCTCTGCAGAGTCCCAAACCAGGCGTTTTCAGCCCATTACCGGCATATGGAAGAAACAGCAGTAAGCACAGGGAAATATCTGCTTCTAAATCCAAAACGCAGCTATCTAACAGAACGGTTGTCAATGTGTGCACTCAACTTCCAGAGTTAAACCCGTGTGTGGATTCAGCAGTCTGCAAACATCTTCTCTGCAGAGTCCCAAAACAGGCGTTTTCAGCCCATTACCGGCATATGGAAGAAACAGCAGTAAGCACAGGGAAATATCTGCTTCTAAATCCAAAACGCAGCTATCTAACAGAACGGTTGTCAATGTGTGCACTCAACTTCCAGAGTTAAACCCGTGTGTGGATTCAGCAGTCTGCAAACACTTTCTCTGCAGAGTCCCAAAACAGGCGTTTTCAGCCCATTACCGGCATATGGAAGAAACAGCAGTAAGCACAGGGAAATATCTGCTTCTAAATCCAAAACGCAGCTATCTAACAGAACGGTTGTCAATGTGTGCACTCAACTTCCAGAGTTAAACCCGTGTGTGGATTCAGCAGTCTGCAAACACTTTCTCTGCAGAGTCCCAAAACAGGCGTTTTCAGCCCATTACCGGCATATGGAAGAAACAGCAGTAAGCACAGGGAAATATCTGCTTCTAAATCCAAAACGCAGCTATCTAACAGAACGGTTGTCAATGTGTGCACTCAACTTCCAGAGTTAAACCCGTGTGTGGATTCAGCAGTCTGCAAACACTTTCTCTGCAGAGTCCCAAAACAGGCGTTTTCAGCCCATTACTGGCATATGGAAGAAACAGCAGTCAGCACAGGGAAATATCTGCTTCTAAATCCAAAACGCAGCTATCTAACAGAACGGTTGTCAATGTGTGCACTCAACTTCCAGAGTTAAACCCGTGTGTGGATTCAGCAGTCGGCAAACACTTTCTCTGCAGAGTCCCACAACAGGCGTTTTCAGCCCATTACCGGCATATGGAAGAAACAGCAGTAAGCACAGGGAAATATCTGCTTCTAAATCCAAAACGCAGCTATCTAACAGAACGGTTGTCAATGTGTGCACTCAACTTCCAGAGTTAAACCAGTGTGTGGATTCAGCAGTCTGCAAACATCTTCTCTGCAGAGTCCCAAAACAGGCGTTTTCAGCCCATTACCGGCATATGGAAGAAACAGCAGTAAGCACAGGGAAATATCTGCTTCTAAATCCAAAACGCAGCTATCTAACAGAACGGTTGTCAATGTGTGCACTCAACTTCCAGAGTTAAACCCGTGTGTGGATTCAGCAGTCTGCAAACACTTTCTCTGCAGAGTGCCAAAACAGGCGTTTTCAGCCCATTACCGGCATATGGAAGAAACAGCAGTAAGCACAGGGAAATATCTGCTTCTAAATCCAAAACGCAGCTATCTAACAGAACGGTTGTCAATGTGTGCACTCAACTTCCAGAGTTAAACCCGTGTGTGGATTCAGCAGTCTGCAAACACATTCTCTGCAGAGTCCCAAACCAGGCGTTTTCAGCCCATTACCGGCATATGGAAGAAACAGCAGTAAGCACAGGGAAATATCTGCTTCTAAATCCAAAACGCAGCTATCTAACAGAACGGTTGTCAATGTGTGCACTCAACTTCCAGAGTTAAACCCGTGTGTGGATTCAGCAGTCTGCAAACATCTTCTCTGCAGAGTCCCAAAACAGGCGTTTTCAGCCCATTACCGGCATGTGGAAGAAACAGCAGTAAGCACAGGGAAATATCTGCTTCTAAATCCAAAACGCAGCTATCTAACAGAACGGTTGTCAATGTGTGCACTCAACTTCCAGAGTTAAACACGTGTGTGGATTCAGCAGTCTGCAAACACTTTCTCTGCAGAGTCCCAAACCAGGCGTTTTCAGCCCATTACCGGCATATGGAAGAAACAGCAGTAAGCACAGGGAAATATCTGCTTCTAAATCCAAAACGCAGCTATCTAACAGAACGGTTGTCAATGTGTGCACTCAACTTCCAGAGTTAAACCCGTGTGTGGATTCAGCAGTCTGCAAACATCTTCTCTGCAGAGTCCCAAAACAGGCGTTTTCAGCCCATTACCGGCATATGGAAGAAACAGCAGTAAGCACAGGGAAATATCTGCTTCTAAATCCAAAACGCAGCTATCTAACAGAACGGTTGTCAATGTGTGCACTCAACTTCCAGAGTTAAACCCGTGTGTGGATTCAGCAGTCTGCAAACACTTTCTCTGCAGAGTCCCAAAACAGGCGTTTTCAGCCCATTACCGGCATATGGAAGAAACAGCAGTAAGCACAGGGAAATATCTGCTTCTAAATCCAAAACGCAGCTATCTAGCAGAACGGTTGTCAATGTGTGCACTCAACTTCCAGAGGTAAACCCGTGTGTGGATTCAGCAGTCTGCAAACACTTTCTCTGCAGAGTCCCAAAACAGGCGTTTTCAGCCCATTACCGGCATATGGAAGAAACAGCAGTAAGCACAGGGAAATATCTGCTTCTAAATCCAAAACGCAGCTATCTAACAGAACGGTTGTCAATGTGTGCACTCAACTTCCAGAGTTAAACCCGTGTGTGGATTCAGCAGTCTACAAACACTTTCTCTGCAGAGTCCCAAACCAGGCGTTTTCAGCCCATTACCGGCATATGGAAGAAACAGCAGTCAGCACAGGGAAATATCTGCTTCTAAATCCAAAACGCAGCTATCTAACAGAACGGTTGTCAATGTGTGCACTCAACTTCCAGAGTTAAACCCGTGTGTGGATTCAGCAGTCTGCAAACACTTTCTCTGCAGAGTCCCAAAACAGGCGTTTTCAGCCCATTACCGGCATATGGAAGAAACAGCAGTCAGCACAGGGAAATATCTGCTTCTAAATCCAAAACGCAGCTATCTAACAGAACGGTTGTCAATGTGTGCACTCAACTTCCAGAGTTAAACCCGTGTGTGGATTCAGCAGTCTGCAAACACTTTCTCTGCAGAGTCCCAAAACAGGCGTTTTCAGCCCATTACCGGCATATGGAAGAAACAGCAGTAAGCACAGGGAAATATCTGCTTCTAAATCCAAAACGCAGCTATCTAACAGAACGGTTGTCAATGTGTGCACTCAACTTCCAGAGTTAAACCAGTGTGTGGATTCAGCAGTCTGCAAACATCTTCTCTGCAGAGTCCCAAAACAGGCGTTTTCAGCCCATTACCGGCATATGGAAGAAACAGCAGTAAGCACAGGGAAATAGCTGCTTCTAAATCCAAAACGCAGCTATCTAACAGAACGGTTGTCAATGTGTGCACTCAACTTCCAGAGTTAAACCCGTGTGTGGATTCAGCAGTCTGCAAACACTTTCTCTGCAGAGTGCCAAAACAGGCGTTTTCAGCCCATTACCGGCATATGGAAGAAACAGCAGTAAGCACAGGGAAATATCTGCTTCTAAATCCAAAACGCAGCTATCTAACAGAACGGTTGTCAATGTGTGCACTCAACTTCCAGAGTTAAACCCGTGTGTCGATTCAGCAGTCTGCAAACACTTTCTCTGCAGAGTCCCAAACCAGGCGTTTTCAGCCCATTACCGGCATATGGAAGAAACAGCAGTAAGCACAGGGAAATATCTGCTTCTAAATCCAAAACGCAGCTGTCTAACAGAACGGTTGTCAATGTGTGCACTCAACTTCCAGAGTTAAACCCGTGAGTGGATTCAGCAGTCTGCAAACATCTTCTCTGCAAAGTCCCAAAACAGGCGTTTTCAGCCCATTACCGGCATATGGAAGAAACAGCAGTAAGCACAGGGAAATATCTGCTTCTAAATCCAAAACGCAGCTATCTAACAGAACGGTTGTCAATGTGTGCACTCAACTTCCAGAGTTAAACCCGTGTGTGGATTCAGCAGTCTGCAAACACTTTCTCTGAAGAGTCCCAAACCACGCGTTTTCAGCCCATTACCGGCATATGGAAGAAACAGCAGTCAGCACAGGGAAATATCTGCTTCTAAATCCAAAACGCAGCTATCTAACAGAACGGTTGTCAATGTGTGCACTCAACTTCCAGAGTTAAACCCGTGTGTGGATTCAGCAGTCTGCAAACATCTTCTCTGCAGAGTCCCAAAACAGGCGTTTTCAGCCCATTACCGGCATATGGAAGAAACAGCAGTAAGCACAGGTAAATATCTGCTTCTAAATCCAAAACGCAGCTATCTAACAGAACGTTTGTCAATGTGTGCACTCAACTTCCAGAGTTAAACCCGTGTGTGGATTCAGCAGTCTGCAAACACTTTCTCTGCAGAGTCCCAAAACAGGCGTTTTCAGCCCATTACCGGCATATGGAAGAAACAGCAGTAAGCACAGGGAAATATCTGCTTCTAAATCCAAAACGCAGCTATCTAACAGAACGGTTGTCAATGTGTGCACTCAACTTCCAGAGTTAAACCCGTGTGTGGATTCAGCAGTCTGCAAACACTTTCTCTGCAGAGTCCCAAAACAGGCGTTTTCAGCCCTTTACCGGCATTTGGAAGAAACAGCAGTAAGCACAGGGAAATATCTGCTTCTAAATCCAAAACGCAGCCATGTAACAGAACGGTTGTCAATGTGTGCACTCAACTTCCAGAGTTAAACCCGTGTGTGGATTCAGCAGTCTGCAAACACTTTCTCTGCAGAGTCCCAAAACAGGCGTTTTCAGCCCATTACCGGCATATGGAAGAAACAGCAGTAAGCACAGGGAAATATCTGCTTCTAAATCCAAAACGCAGCTATCTAACAGAACGGTTCTCATTGTGTGCACTCAACTTCCAGAGTTAAACCCGTGTGTGGATTCAGCAGTCTGCAAACACTTTCTCTGCAGAGTCCCAAAACAGGCGTTTTCAGCCCATTACCGGCATATGGAAGAAACAGCAGTCAGCACAGGGAAATATCTGCTTCTAAATCCAAAACGCAGCTATCTAACAGAACGGTTGTCAATGTGTGCACTCAACTTCCAGAGTTAAACCCGTGTGTGGATTCAGCAGTCTGCAAACATCTTCTCTGCAGAGTCCCAAAACAGGCGTTTTCAGCCCATTACCGGCATGTGGAAGAAACAGCAGTAAGCACAGGGAAATATCTGCTTCTAAATCCAAAACGCAGCTATCTAACAGAACGGTTGTCAATGTGTGCACTCAACTTCCAGAGTTAAACCCGTGTGTGGATTCAGCAGTCTGCAAACACTTTCTCTGCAGAGTCCCAAACCAGGCGTTTTCAGCCCATTACCGGCATATGGAAGAAACAGCAGTAAGCACAGGGAAATATCTGCTTCTAAATCCAAAACGCAGCTATCTAACAGAACGGTTGTCAATGTGTGCACTCAACTTCCAGAGTTAAACCCGTGTGTGGATTCAGCAGTCTGCAAACATCTTCTCTGCAGAGTCCCAAAACAGGCGTTTTCAGCCCATTACCGGCATATGGAAGAAACAGCAGTAAGCACAGGGAAATATCTGCTTCTAAATCCAAAACGCAGCTATATAACAGAACGGTTGTCAATGTGTGCACTCAACTTCCAGAGTTAAACCCGTGTGTGGATTCAGCAGTCTGCAAACACTTTCTCTGCAGAGTCCCAAAACAGGCGTTTTCAGCCCATTACCGGCATATGGAAGAAACAGCAGTAAGCACAGGGAAATATCTGCTTCTAAATCCAAAACGCAGCTATCTAGCAGAACGGTTGTCAATGTGTGCACTCAACTTCCAGAGTTAAACCCGTGTGTGGATTCAGCAGTCTGCAAACACTTTCTCTGCAGAGTCCCAAAACAGGCGTTTTCAGCCCATTACCGGCATATGGAAGAAACAGCAGTAAGCACAGGGAAATATCTGCTTCTAAATCCAAAACGCAGCTATCTAACAGAACGGTTGTCAATGTGTGCACTCAACTTCCAGAGTTAAACCCGTGTGTGGATTCAGCAGTCTACAAACACTTTCTCTGCAGAGTCCCAAACCAGGCGTTTTCAGCCCATTACCGGCATATGGAAGAAACAGCAGTCAGCACAGGGAAATATCTGCTTCTAAATCCAAAACGCAGCTATCTAACAGAACGGTTGTCAATGTGTGCACTCAACTTCCAGAGTTAAACCCGTGTGTGGATTCAGCAGTCTGCAAACACTTTCTCTGCAGAGTCCCAAAACAGGCGTTTTCAGCCCATTACCGGCATATGGAAGAAACAGCAGTCAGCACAGGGAAATATCTGCTTCTAAATCCAAAACGCAGCTATCTAACAGAACGGTTGTCAATGTGTGCACTCAACTTCCAGAGTTAAACCCGTGTGTGGATTCAGCAGTCTGCAAACACTTTCTCTGCAGAGTCCCAAAACAGGCGTTTTCAGCCCATTACCGGCATATGGAAGAAACAGCAGTCAGCACAGGGAAATATCTGCTTCTAAATCCAAAACGCAGCTATCTAACAGAACGGTTGTCAATGTGTGCACTCAACTTCCAGAGTTAAACCAGTGTGTGGATTCAGCAGTCTGCAAACATCTTCTCTGCAGAGTCCCAAAACAGGCGTTTTCAGCCCATTACCGGCATATGGAAGAAACAGCAGTAAGCACAGGGAAATATCTGCTTCTAAATCCAAAACGCAGCTATCTAACAGAACGGTTGTCAATGTGTGCACTCAACTTCCAGAGTTAAACCCGTGTGTGGATTCAGCAGTCTGCAAACACTTTCTCTGCAGAGTGCCAAAACAGGCGTTTTCAGCCCATTACCGGCATATGGAAGAAACAGCAGTAAGCACAGGGAAATATCTGCTTCTAAATCCAAAACGCAGCTATCTAACAGAACGGTTGTCAATGTGTGCACTCAACTTCCAGAGTTAAACCCGTGTGTGGATTCAGCAGTCTGCAAACACATTCTCTGCAGAGTCCCAAACCAGGCGTTTTCAGCCCATTACCGGCATATGGAAGAAACAGCAGTAAGCACAGGGAAATATCTGCTTCTAAATCCAAAACGCAGCTATCTAACAGAACGGTTGTCAATGTGTGCACTCAACTTCCAGAGTTAAACCCGTGAGTGGATTCAGCAGTCTGCAAACATCTTCTCTGCAGAGTCCCAAAACAGGCGTTTTCAGCCCATTACCGGCATATGGAAGAAACAGCAGTAAGCACAGGGAAATATCTGCTTCTAAATCCAAAACGCAGCTATCTAACAGAACGGTTGTCAATGTGTGCACTCAACTTCCAGAGTTAAACCCGTGTGTGGATTCAGCAGTCTTCAAACATCTTCTCTGCAGAGTCCCAAAACAGGCGTTTTCAGCCCATTACCGGCATGTGGAAGAAACAGCAGTAAGCACAGGGAAATATCTGCTTCTAAATCCAAAACGCAGCTATCTAACAGAACGGTTGTCAATGTGTGCACTCAACTTCCAGAGTTAAACCCGTGTGTGGATTCAGCAGTCTGCAAACACTATCTCTGCAGAGTCCCAAAACAGGCGTTTTCAGCCCATTACCCGCATTTGGAAGAAACAGCAGTAAGCACAGGGAAATATCTGCTTCTAAATCCAAAACGCAGCTATCTAACAGAACGGTTGTCAATGTGTGCACTCAACTTCCAGAGTTAAACCCGTGTGTGGATTCAGCAGTCTGCAAACACTTTCTCTGCAGAGTCCCAAAACAGGCGTTTTCAGCCCATTACCGGCATATGGAAGAAACAGCAGTCAGCACAGGGAAATATCTGCTTCTAAATCCAAAACGCAGCTATCTAACAGAACGGTTGTCAATGTGTGCACTCAACTTCCAGAGTTAAACCCGTGTGTGGATTCAGCAGTCTGCAAACATCTTCTCTGCAGAGTCCCAAAACAGGCGTTTTCAGCCCATTACCGGCATATGGAAGAAACAGCAGTAAGCACAGGGAAATATCTGCTTCTAAATCCAAAACGCAGCTATCTAACAGAACGTTTGTCAATATGTGCACTCAACTTCCAGAGTTAAACCCGTGTGTGGATTCAGCAGTCTGCAAACACTTTCTCTGCAGAGTCCCAAAACAGGCGTTTTCAGCCCATTACCGGCATATGGAAGAAACAGCAGTAAGCACAGGGAAATATCTGCTTCTAAATCCAAAACGCAGCTATCTAACAGAACGGTTGTCAATGTGTGCACTCAACTTCCAGAGTTAAACCCGTGTGTGGATTCAGCAGTCTGCAAACAGTTTCTCTGCAGAGTCCCAAAACAGGCGTTTTCAGCCCATTACCGGCATATGGAAGAAACAGCAGTCAGCACAGGGAAATATTTGCTTCTAAATCCAAAACGCAGCTATCTAACAGAACGGTTGTCAATGTGTACACTCAACTTCCAGAGTTAAACGAGTGTGTGGATTCAGCAGTCTGCAAACATCTTCTCTGCAGAGTCCCAAAACAGGCGTTTTCAGCCCATTACCGGCATATGGAAGAAACAGCAGTCAGCACAGGGAAATATCTGCTTCTAAATCCAAAACGCAGCTATCTAACAGAACGGTTGTCAATGTGTGCACTCAACTTACAGAGTTAAACCCGTGTGTGGATTCAGCAGTCTGCAAACACTTTCTCTGCAGAGTGCCAAAACAGGCGTTTTCAGCCCATTACCGGCATATGGAAGAAACAGCAGTAAGCACAGGGAAATATCTTCTTCTAAATCCAAAACGCAGCTATCTAACAGAACGGTTGTCAATGTGTGCACTCAACTTCCAGAGTTAAACCCGTGTGTGGATTCAGCAGTCTGCAAACACTTTCTCTGCAGAGTCCCAAAACAGGCGTTTTCAGCCCATTACCGGCATATGGAAGAAACAGCAGTAAGCACAGGGAAATATCTGCTTCTAAATCCAAAACGCAGCTATCTAACAGAACGGTTGTCATTGTGTGCACTCAACTTCCAGAGTTAAACCCGGGTGTGGATTCAGCAGTCTGCAAACACTTTCTCTGCAGAGTCTCAAAACAGGCGTTTTCAGCCCATTACCGGCATATGGAAGAAACAGCAGTAAGCACAGGGAAATATCTGCTTCTAAATCCAAAACGCAGCTATCTAACAGAACGGTTGTCAATGTGTGCACTCAACTTCCAGAGTTAAACCCGTGTGTGGATTCAGCAGTCTGCAAACACTTTCTCTGCAGAGTCCCAAACCAGGCGTTTTCAGCCCATTACCGGCATATGGAAGAAACAGCAGTAAGCACAGGGAAATATCTGCTTCTAAATCCAAAACGCAGCTATCTAACAGAATGGTTGTCAATGTGTGCACTCAACTTCCAGAGTTAAACCCGTGAGTGGATTCAGCAGTCTGCAAACATCTTCTCTGCAGAGTCCCAAAACAGGCGTTTTCAGCCCATTACCGGCATATGGAAGAAACAGCAGTAAGCACAGGGAAATATCTGCTTCTAAATCCAAAACGCAGCTATCTAACAGAACGGTTGTCAATGTGTGCACTCAACTTCCAGAGTTAAACCCGTGTGTGGATTCAGCAGTCTGCAAACACTTTCTCTGCAGAGTCCCAAACCACGCGTTTTCAGCCCATTACCGGCATATGGAAGAAACAGCAGTCAGCACAGGGAAATATCTGCTTCTAAATCCAAAACGCAGCTATCTAACAGAACGGTTGTCAATGTGTGCACTCAACTTCCAGAGTTAAACCCGTGTGTGGATTCAGCAGTCTGCAAACATCTTCTCTGCAGAGTCCCAAAACAGGCGTTTTCAGCCCATTACCGGCATATGGAAGAAACAGCAGTAAGCACAGGGAAATATCTGCTTCTAAATCCAAAACGCAGCTATCTAACAGAACGTTTGTCAATGTGTGCACTCAACTTCCAGAGTTAAACCCGTGTGTGGATTCAGCAGTCTGCAAACACTTTCTCTGCTGAGTCCCAAAACAGGCGTTTTCAGCCCATTACCGGCATATGGAAGAAACAGCAGTAAGCACAGGGAAATATCTGCTTCTAAATCCAAAACGCAGCTATCTAACAGAACGGTTGTCAATGTGTGCACTCAACTTCCAGAGTTAAACCCGTGTGTGGATTCAGCAATCTGCAAACACTTTCTCTGCAGAGTCCCAAAACAGGCGTTTTCAGCCCTTTACCGGCATTTGGAAGAAACAGCAGTAAGCACAGGGAAATATCTGCTTCTAAATCCAAAACGCAGCTATCTAACAGAACGGTTGTCAATGTGTGCACTCAACTTCCAGAGTTAAACCCGTGTGTGGATTCAGCAGTCTGCAAACACTTTCTCTGCAGAGTCCCAAACCAGGCCTTTTCAGCCCATTACCGGCATATGGAAGAAACAGCAGTAAGCACAGGGAAATATCTGCTTCTAAATCCAAAACGCAGCTATCTAACAGAACGGTTGTCAATGTGTGCACTCAACTTCCAGAGTTAAACCCGTGAGTGGATTCAGCAGTCTGCAAACATCTTCTCTGCAGAGTCCCAAAACAGGCGTTTTCAGCCCATTACCGGCATATGGAAGAAACAGCAGTAAGCACAGGGAAATATCTGCTTCTAAATCCAAAACGCAGCTATCTAACAGAACGGTTGTCAATGTGTGCACTCAACTTCCAGAGTTAAACCCGTGTGTGGATTCAGCAGTCTGCAAACACTTTCTCTGCAGAGTCCCAAACCACGCGTTTTCAGCCCATTACCGGCATATGGAAGAAACAGCAGTCAGCACAGGGAAATATCTGCTTCTAAATCCAAAACGCAGCTATCTAACAGAACGGTTGTCAATGTGTGCACTCAACTTCCAGAGTTAAACCCGTGTGTGGATTCAGCAGTCTGCAAACATCTTCTCTGCAGAGTCCCAAAACAGGCGTTTTCAGCCCATTACCGGCATATGGAAGAAACAGCAGTAAGCACAGGGAAATATCTGCTTCTAAATCCAAAACGCAGCTATCTAACAGAACGTTTGTCAATGTGTGCACTCAACTTCCAGAGTTAAACCCGTGTGTGGATTCAGCAGTCTGCAAACACTTTCTCTGCAGAGTCCCAAAACAGGCGTTTTCAGCCCATTACCGGCATATGGAAGAAACAGCAGTAAGCACAGGGAAATATCTGCTTCTAAATCCAAAACGCAGCTATCTAACAGAACGGTTGTCAATGTGTGCACTCAACTTCCAGAGTTAAACCCGTGTGTGGATTCAGCAGTCTGCAAACACTTTCTCTGCAGAGTCCCAAAACACGCGTTTTCAGCCCATTACCGGCATTTGGAAGAAACAGCAGTAAGCACAGGGAAATATCTGCTTCTAAATCCAAAACGCAGCTATCTAACAGAACGGTTGTCAATGTGTGCACTCAACTTCCAGAGTTAAACCCGTGTGTGGATTCAGCAGTCTGCAAACACTTTCTCTGCAGAGTCCCAAAACAGGCGTTTTCAGCCCATTACCGGCATATGGAAGAAACAGCAGTAAGCACAGGGAAATATCTGCTTCTAAATCCAAAACGCAGCTATCTAACAGAACGGTTGTCAATGTGTGCACTCAACTTCCAGAGTTAAACCCGTGTGTGGATTCAGCAGTCTGCAAACATCTTCTCTGCAGAGTCCCAAAACAGGCGTTTTCAGCCCATTACCGGCATATGGAAGAAACAGCAGTAAGCACAGGGAAATATCTGCTTCTAAATCCAAAACGCAGCTATCTAACAGAACGGTTGTCAATGTGTGCACTCAACTTCCAGAGTTAAACCAGTGTGTGGATTCAGCAGTCTGCAAACATCTTCTCTGCAGAGTCCCAAAACAGGCGTTTTCAGCCCATTACCGGCATATGGAAGAAACAGCAGTAAGCACAGGGAAATATCTGCTTCTAAATCCAAAACACAGCCATGTAACAGAACGGTTGTCAATGTGTGCACTCAACTTCCAGAGTTAAACCAGTGTGTGGATTCAGCAGTCTGCAAACACTTTCTCTGCAGAGTCCGAAAACAGGCGTTTTCTGCCCATTACCGGCATATGGAAGAAACAGCAGTAAGCACAGGGAAATATCTGCTTCTAAATCCAAAACGCAGCTATCTAACAGAACGGTTGTCAATGTGTGCACTCAACTTCCAGAGTTAAACCCGTGTGTGGATTCAGCAGTCTGCAAACACTTTCTCTGCAGAGTCCCAAAACAGGCGTTTTCAGCCCATTACCGGCATATGGAAGAAACAGCAGTAAGCACAGGGAAATATCTGCTTCTAAATCCAAAACGCAGCTATCTAACAGAACGGTTGTCAATGTGTGCACTCAACTTCCAGAGTTAAACCCGTGAGTGGATTCAGCAGTCTGCAAACATCTTCTCTGCAGAGTCCCAAAACAGGCGTTTTCAGCCCATTACCGGCATACGGAAGAAACAGCAGTAAGCACAGGGAAATATCTGCTTCTAAATCCAAAACGCAGCTATCTAACAGAACGGTTGTCAATGTGTGCACTCAACTTCCAGAGTTAAACCCGTGTGTGGATTCAGCAGTCTGCAAACACTTTCTCTGCAGAGTCCCAAAACAGGCGTTTTCAGCCCATTACCGGCATATGGAAGAAACAGCAGTAAGCACAGGGAAATATCTGCTTCTAAATCCAAAACGCAGCTATCTAACAGAACGGTTGTCAATGTGTGCACTCAACTTCCAGAGTTAAACCCGTGTGTCGATTCAGCAGTCTGCAAACACTTTCTCTACAGAGTGCCAAAACAGGCGTTTTCAGCCCATTACCGGCATATGGAAGAAACAGCAGTAAGCACAGGGAAATATCTGCTTCTAAATCCAAAACGCAGCTATCTAACAGAACGTTTGTCAATGTGTGCACTCAACTTCCAGAGTTAAACCCATGTGTGGATTCAGCAGTCTGCAAACACTTTCTCTGCAGAGTCCCAAAACAGGCGTTTTCAGCCCATTACCGGCATATGGAAGAAACAGCAGTAAGCACAGGGAAATATCTGCTTCTAAATCCAAAACGCAGCTATCTAACAGAACGGTTGTCAATGTGTGCACTCAACTTCCAGAGTTAAACCCGTGTGTGAATTCAGCAGTCTGCAAACATCTTCTCTGCAGAGTCCCAAAACAGGCGTTTTCAGCCCATTACCGGCATATGGAAGAAACAGCAGTAAGCACAGGGAAATATCTGCTTCTAAATCCAAAACGCAGCTATCTAACAGAACGGTTGTCAATGTGTGCACTCAACTTCCAGAGTTAAACCCGTGTGTGGATTCAGCAGTCTGCAAACACTTTCTCTGCAGAGTCCCAAAACAGGCGTTTTCAGCCCATTACCGGCATATGGAAGAAACAGCAGTAAGCACAGGGAAATATCTGCTTCTAAATCCAAAACGCAGCTATCTAACAGAACGGTTGTCAATGTGTGCACTCAACTTCCAGAGTTAAACCCGTGTGTGGATTCAGCAGTCTGCAAACACTTTCTCTGCAGAGTCCCAAAACAGGCGTTTTCAGCCCATTACCGGCATTTGGAAGAAACAGCAGTAAGCACAGGGAAATATCTGCTTCTAAATCCAAAACGCAGCTATCTAACAGAACGGTTGTCAATGTGTGCACTCAACTTCCAGAGTTAAACCCGTGTGTGGATTCAGCAGTCTGCAAACACTTTCTCTGCAGAGTCCCAAACCAGGCGTTTTCAGCCCATTACCGGCATATGGAAGAAACAGCAGTAAGCACAGGGAAATATCTGCTTCTAAATCCAAAACGCAGCTATCTAACAGAACGGTTGTCAATGTGTGCACTCAACTTCCAGAGTTAAACCCGTGAGTGGATTCAGCAGTCTGCAAACATCTTCTCTGCAGAGTCCCAAAACAGGCGTTTTCAGCCCATTACCGGCATATGGAAGAAACAGCAGTAAGCACAGGGAAATATCTGCTTCTAAATCCAAAACGCAGCTATCTAACAGAACGGTTGTCAATGTGTGCACTCAACTTTCAGAGTTAAACCCGTGTGTGGATTCAGCAGTCTGCAAACACTTTCTCTGCAGAGTCCCAAAACAGGCGTTTTCAGCCCATTACCGGCATATGGAAGAAACAGCAGTAAGCACAGGGAAATATCTGCTTCTAAATCCAAAACACAGCCATGTAACAGAACGGTTGTCAATGTGTGCACTCAACTTCCAGAGTTAAACCAGTGTGTGGATTCAGCAGTCTGCAAACACTTTCTCTGCAGAGTCCCAAAACAGGCGTTTTCTGCCCATTACCGGCATATGGAAGAAACAGCAGTAAGCACAGGGAAATATCTGCTTCTAAATCCAAAACGCAGCTATCTAACAGAACGGTTGTCAATGTGTGCACTCAACTTCCAGAGTTAAACCCGTGTGTGGATTCAGCAGTCTGCAAACACTTTCTCTGCAGAGTGCCAAAACAGGCGTTTTCAGCCCATTACCGGCATATGGAAGAAACAGCAGTAAGCACAGGGAAATATCTTCTTCTAAATCCAAAACGCAGCTATCTAACAGAACGGTTGTCAATGTGTGCACTCAACTTCCAGAGTTAAACCCGTGTGTGGATTCAGCAGTCTGCAAACACTTTCTCTGCAGAGTCCCAAAACAGGCGTTTTCAGCCCATTACCGGCATATGGAAGAAACAGCAGTAAGCACAGGGAAATATCTGCTTCTAAATCCAAAACGCAGCTATCTAACAGAACGGTTGTCAATGTGTGCACTCAACTTCCAGAGATAAACCCGTGTGTGGATTCAGCAGTCTGCAAACACTTTCTCTGCAGAGTCCCAAAACAGGCGTTTTCAGCCCATTACCGGCATATGGAAGAAACAGCAGTAAGCACAGGGAAATATCTGCTTCTAAATCCAAAACGCAGCTATCTAACAGAACGGTTGTCATTGTGTGCACTCAACTTCAAGAGTTAAACCCGTGTGTGGATTCAGCAGTCTGCAAACACTTTCTCTGCAGAGTGCCAAAACAGGCGTTTTCAGCCCATTACCGGCATATGGAAGAAACAGCAGTAAGCACAGGGAAATATCTGCTTCTAAATCCAAAACGCAGCTATCTAACAGAACGGTTGTCAATGTGTGCACTCAACTTCCAGAGTTAAACCCGTGTGTGGATTCAGCAGTCTGCAAACACTTTCTCTGCAGAGTCCCAAACCACGCGTTTTCAGCCCATTACCGGCATATGGAAGAAACAGCAGTAAGCACAGGGAAATATCTGCTTCTAAATCCAAAACGCAGCTATCTAACAGAACGGTTGTCAATGTGTGCACTCAACTTCCAGAGTTAAACCCGTGTGTGGATTCAGCAGTCTGCAGAGACTTTCTCTGCAGAGTCCCAAAACAGGCGTTTTCAGCCCATTACCGGCATATGGAAGAAACAGCAGTAAGCACAGGGAAATATCTGCTTCTAAATCCAAAACGCAGCTATCTAACAGAACGGTTGTCAATGTGTGCACTCAACTTCCAGAGTTAAACCCGTGTGTGGATTCAGCAGTCTGCAAACACTTTCTCTGCAGAGTCCCAAAACAGGCGTTTTCAGCCCATTACCGGCATATGGAAGAAACAGCAGTAAGCACAGGGAAATATCTTCTTCTAAATCCAAAACGCAGCTATCTAACAGAACGGTTGTCAATGTGTGCACTCAACTTCCAGAGTTAAACCCGTGTGTGGATTCAGCAGTCTGCAAACACTTTCTCTGCAGAGTCCCAAAACAGGCGTTTTCAGCCCATTACCGGCATTTGGAAGAAACAGCAGTAAGCACAGGGAAATATCTGCTTCTAAATCCAAAACGCAGCTATCTAACAGAACGGTTGTCAATGTGTGCACTCAACTTCCAGAGTTAAACCCGTGTGTGGATTCAGCAGTCTGCAAACACTTTCTCTGCAGAGTCCCAAACCAGGCGTTTTCAGCCCATTACCGGCATATGGAAGAAACAGCAGTAAGCACAGGGAAATATCTGCTTCTAAATCCAAACCGCAGCTATCTAACAGAACGGTTGTCAATGTGTGCACTCAACTTCCAGAGTTAAACCCGTGTGTGGATTCAGCAGTCTGCAAACATCTTCTCTGCAGAGTCCCAAAACAGGCGTTTTCAGCCCATTACCGGCATATGGAAGAAACAGCAGTAAGCACAGGGAAATAGCTGCTTCTAAATCCAAAACGCAGCTATCTAACAGAACGGTTGTCAATGTGTGCACTCAACTTCCAGAGTTAAACCCGTGTGTGGATTCAGCAGTCTGCAAACATCTTCTCTGCAGAGTCCCAAAACAGGCGTTTTCAGCCCATTACCGGCATATGGAAGAAACAGCAGTAAGCACAGGGAAATATCTGCTTCTAAATCCAAAACACAGCCATGTAACAGAACGGCTGTCAATGTGTGCACTCAACTTCCAGAGTTAAACCAGTGTGTGGATTCAGCAGTCTGCAAACACTTTCTCTGCAGAGTCCGAAAACAGGCGTTTTCTGCCCATTACCGGCATATGGAAGAAACAGCAGTAAGCACAGGGAAATATCTGCTTCTAAATCCAAAACGCAGCTATCTAACAGAACGGTTGTCAATGTGTGCACTCAACATCCAGAGTTAAACCCGTGTGTGGATTCAGCAGTCTGCAAACACTTTCTCTGCAGAGTCCCAAAACAGGCGTTTTCAGCCCATTACCGGCATATGGAAGAAACAGCACTAAGCACAGGGAAATATCTGCTTCTAAATCCAAAACGCAGCTATCTAACAGAACGGTTGTCATTGTGTGCACTCAACTTCCAGAGTTAAACCCGGGTGTGGATTCAGCAGTCTGCAAACACTTTCTCTGCAGAGTCCCAAAACAGGCGTTTTCAGCCCATTACCGGCATATGGAAGAAACAGCAGTCAGCACAGGGAAATATCTGCTTCTAAATCCAAAACGCAGCTATCTAACAGAACGGTTGTCAATGTGTACACTCAACTTCCAGAGTTAAACCAGTGTGTGGATTCAGCAGTCTGCAAACATCTTCTCTGCAGAGTCCCAAAACAGGCGTTTTCAGCCCATTACCGGCATATGGAAGAAACAGCAGTAAGCACAGGGAAATATCTGCTTCTAAATCCAAAACGCAGCTATCTAACAGAACGGTTGTCAATGTGTGCACTCAACTTACAGAGTTAAACCCGTGTGTGGATTCAGCAGTCTGCAAACACTTTCTCTGCAGAGTGCCAAAACAGGCGTTTTCAGCCCATTACCGGCATATGGAAGAAACAGCAGTAAGCACAGGGAAATATCTTCTTCTAAATCCAAAACGCAGCTATCTAACAGAACGGTTGTCAATGTGTGCACTCAACTTCCAGAGTTAAACCCGTGTGTGGATTCAGCAGTCTGCAAACACTTTCTCTGCAGAGTCCCAAAACAGGCGTTTTCAGCCCATTACCGGCATATGGAAGAAACAGCAGTAAGCACAGGGAAATATCTGCTTCTAAATCCAAAACGCAGTTATCTAACAGAACGGTTGTCATTGTGTGCACTCAACTTCCAGAGTTAAACCCGTGTGTGGATTCAGCAGTCTGCAAACACTTTCTCTGCAGAGTCTCAAAACAGGCGTTTTCAGCCCATTACCGGCATATGGAAGAAACAGCAGTAAGCACAGGGAAATATCTGCTTCTAAATCCAAAACGCAGCTATCTAACAGAACGGTTGTCAATGTGTGCACTCAACTTCCAGAGTTAAACCCGTGTGTGGATTCAGCAGTCTGCAAACACTTTCTCTGCAGAGTCCCAAACCAGGCGTCTTCAGCCCATTACCGGCATATGGAAGAAACAGCAGTAAGCACAGGGAAATATCTGCTTCTAAATCCAAAACGCAGCTATCTAACAGAACGGTTGTCAATGTGTGCACTCAATTTCCAGAGTTAAACCCGTGTGTGGATTCAGCAGTGTGCAAACATCTTCTCTGCAGAGTCCCAAAACAGGCGTTTTCAGCCCATTACCGGCATATGGAAGAAACAGCAGTAAGCACAGGGAAAGATCTGCTTCTAAATCCAAAACACAGCTATCTAACACGGTTGTCAATGTGTGCACTCAACTTCCAGAGTTAAACCCGTGTGTGGATTCAGCAGTCTGCAAACACTTTCTCTGCAGAGTCCCAAAACAGGCGTTTTCAGCCCATTACCGGCATATGGAAGAAACAGCAGTAAGCACAGGGAAATATCTGCTTCTAAATCCCAAAACGCAGCTATCTAACAGAACGGTTGTCAATGTGTGCACTCAATTTCCAGAGTTAAACCCGTGTGTGGATTCAGCAGTGTGCAAACATCTCCTCTGCAGAGTCCCAAAACAGGCGTTTTCAGCCCATTACCGGCATATGGAAGAAACAGCAGTAAGCACAGGGAAATATCTGCTTCTAAATCCAAAACGCAGCTATCTAACAGAACGGTTGTCAATGTGTGCACTCAACTTCCAGAGTTAAACCCGTGTGTGGATTCAGCAGTCTGCAAACACTTTCTCTGCAGAGTCCCAAAACAGGCGTTTTCAGCCCATTACCGGCATAAGGAAGAAACAGCAGTAAGCACAGGGAAATATCTGCTTCTAAATCCAAAACGCAGCTATCTAACAGAACGGTTGTCAATGTGTGCACTCAACTTCCAGAGTTAAACCCGTGTGTGGATTCAGCAGTCTGCAAACACTTTCTCTGCAGAGTCCCAAACCAGGCGTTTTCAGCCCAATTACCGGCATATGGAAGAAACAGCAGTAAGCACAGGGAAATATCTGCTTCTAAATCCAAACCGCAGCTATCTAACAGAACGGTTGTCAATGTGTGCACTCAACTTCCAGAGTTTAAACCCGTGTGTGGATTCAGCAGTCTGCAGAGACTTTCTCTGCAGAGTCCCAAAACAGGCGTTTTCAGCCCATTACCGGCATATGGAAGAAACAGCAGTAAGCACAGGGAAATACCTGCTTCTAAATCCAAAACGCAGCTATCTAACAGAACGGTTGTCAATGTGTGCACTCAACTTCCAGAGTTAAACCAGTGTGTGGATTCAGCAGTCTGCAAACATCTTCTCTGCAGAGTCCCAAAACAGGCGTTTTCAGCCCATTACCGGCATATGGAAGAAACAGCAGTAAGCACAGGGAAATATCTGCTTCTAAATCCAAAACACAGCCATGTAACAGAACGGCTGTCAATGTGTGCACTCAACTTCCAGAGTTAAACCAGTGTGTGGATTCAGCAGTCTGCAAACACTTTCTCTGCAGAGTCCGAAAACAGGCGTTTTCTGCCCATTACCGGCATATGGAAGAAACAGCAGTAAGCACAGGGAAATATCTGCTTCTAAATCCAAAACGCAGCTATCTAACAGAACGGTTGTCAATGTGTGCACTCAACTTCCAGAGTTAAACCCGTGTGTGGATTCAGCAGTCTGCAGAGACTTTCTCTGCAGAGTCCCAAAACAGGCGTTTTCAGCCCATTACCGGCATATGGAAGAAACAGCAGTAAGCACAGGGAAATATCTGCTTCTAAATCCAAAACGCAGCTATCTAACAGAACGGTTGTCAATGTGTGCACTCAACTTCCAGAGTTAAACCCGGGTGTGGATTCAGCAGTCTGCAAACACTTTCTCTGCAGAGTCCCAAAACAGGCGTTTTCAGCCCATTACCGGCATATGGAAGAAACAGCAGTCAGCACAGGGAAATATCTGCTTCTAAATCCAAAACGCAGCTATCTAACAGAACGGTTGTCAATGTGTACACTCAACTTCCAGAGTTAAACCAGTGTGTGGATTCAGCAGTCTGCAAACATCTTCTCTGCAGAGTCCCAAAACAGGCGTTTTCAGCCCATTACCGGCATATGGAAGAAACAGCAGTAAGCACAGGGAAATATCTGCTTCTAAATCCAAAACGCAGCTATCTAACAGAATGGTTGTCAATGTGTGCACTCAACTTACAGAGTTAAACCCGTGTGTGGATTCAGCAGTCTGCAAACACTTTCTCTGCAGAGTGCCAAAACAGGCGTTTTCAGCCCATTACCGGCATATGGAAGAAACAGCAGTAAGCACAGGGAAATATCTGCTTCTTCTAAATCCAAAACGCAGCTATCTAACAGAACGGTTGTCAATTGTGTGCACTCAACTTCCAGAGTTAAACCCGTGTGTGGATTCAGCAGTCTGCAAACACTTTCTCTGCAGAGTCCCAAAACAGGCGTTTTCAGCCCATTACCGGCATATGGAAGAAACAGCAGTAAGCACAGGGAAATATCTGCTTCTAAATCCAAAACGCAGCTATCTAACAGAACGGTTGTCATTGTGTGCACTCAACTTCCAGAGTTAAACCCGTGTGTGGATTCAGCAGTCTGCAAACACTTTCTCTGCAGAGTCTCAAAACAGGCGTTTTCAGCCCATTACCGGCATATGGAAGAAACAGCAGTAAGCACAGGGAAATATCTGCTTCTAAATCCAAAACGCAGCTATCTAACAGAACGGTTGTCAATGTGTGCACTCAACTTCCAGAGTTAAACCCGTGTGTGGATTCAGCAGTCTGCAAACACTTTCTCTGCAGAGTCCCAAACCAGGCGTTTTCAGCCCATTACCGGCATATGGAAGAAACAGCAGTAAGCACAGGGAAATATCTGCTTCTAAATCCAAAACGCAGCTATCTAACAGAACGGTTGTCAATGTGTGCACTCAATTTCCAGAGTTAAACCCGTGTGTGGATTCAGCAGTGTGCAAACATCTTCTCTGAAGAGTCCCAAAACAGGCGTTTTCAGCCCATTACCGGCATATGGAAGAAACAGCAGTAAGCACAGGGAAATATCTGCTTCTAAATCCAAAACGCAGCTATCTAACAGAACGGTTGTCAATGTGTGCACTCAACTTCCAGAGTTAAACCCGTGTGTGGATTCAGCAGTCTGCAGAGACTTTCTCTGCAGAGTCCCAAAACAGGCGTTTTCAGCCCATTACCGGCATATGGAAGAAACAGCAGTAAGCACAGGGAAATATCTGCTTCTAAATCCAAAACGCAGCTATCTAACAGAACGGTTGTCAATGTGTGCACTCAACTTCCAGAGTTAAACCCGTGTGTGGATTCAGCAGTCTGCAAACATCTTTTCTGCAGAGTCCCAAAACAGACGTTTTCAGCCCATTACCCGGCATATGGAAGAAACAGCAGTAAGCACAGGGAAATATCTGCTTCTAAATCCAAAACGCAGCTATCTAACAGAACGGTTGTCAATGTGTGCACTCAACTTCCAGAGTTAAACCCGTGTGTGGATTCAGCAGTCTGCAAACACTTTCTCTGCAGAGTCCCCAAACCAGGCGTTTTCAGCCCATTACCGGCATATGGAAGAAACAGCAGTAAGCACAGGGAAATATCTGCTTCTAAATCCAAAACGCAGCTATCTAACAGAACGGTTGTCAATGTGTGCACTCAATTTCCAGAGTTAAACCCGTGTGTGGATTCAGCAGTGTGCAAACATCTTCTCTGCAGAGTCCCAAAACAGGCGTTTTCAGCCCATTACCGGCATATGGAAGAAACAGCAGTAAGCACAGGGAAATATCTGCTTCTAAATCCAAAACGCAGCTATCTAACAGAACGGTTGTCAATGTGTGCACTCAACTTCCAGAGTTAAACCCGTGTGTGGATTCAGCAGTCTGCAAACACTTTCTCTGCAGAGTCCCAAAACAGGCGTTTTCAGCCCATTACCGGCATATGGAAGAAACAGCAGTAAGCACAGGGAAATATCTGCTTCTAAATCCAAAACGCAGCTATCTAACAGAACGGTTGTCAATGTGTGCACTCAATTTCCAGAGTTAAACCCGTGTGTGGATTCAGCAGTGTGCAAACATCTCCTCTGCAGAGTCCCAAAAAAGGCGTTTTCAGCCCATTACCGGCATATGGAAGAAACAGCAGTAAGCACAGGGAAATATCTGCTTCTAAATCCAAAACGCAGCTATCTAACAGAACGGTTGTCAATGTGTGCACTCAACTTCCAGAGTTAAACCCGTGTGTGGATTCAGCAGTCTGCAAACACTTTCTCTGCAGAGTCCCAAAACAGGCGTTTTCAGCCCATTACCGGCATATGGAAGAAACAGCAGTAAGCACAGGGAAATATCTGCTTCTAAATCCAAAACGCAGCTATCTAACAGAACGGTTGTCAATGTGTGCACTCAACTTCCAGAGTTAAACCCGTGTGTGGATTCAGCAGTCTGCAAACACTTTCTCTGCAGAGTCCCAAACCAGGCGTTTTCAGCCCATTACCGGCATATGGAAGAAACAGCAGTAAGCACAGGGAAATATCTGCTTCTAAATCCAAAACGCAGCTATCTAACAGAACGGTTGTCAATGTGTGCACTCAACTTCCAGAGGTAAACCAGTGTGTGGATTCAGCAGTCTGCAAACATCTTCTCTGCAGAGTCCCAAAACAGGCGTTTTCAGCCCATTACCGGCATATGGAAGAAACAGCAGTAAGCACAGGGAAATATCTGCTTCTAAATCCAAAACACAGCCATGTAACAGAACGGCTGTCAATGTGTGCACTCAACTTCCAGAGTTAAACCAGTGTGTGGATTCAGCAGTCTGCAAACACTTTCTCTGCAGAGTCCGAAAACAGGCGTTTTCTGCCCATTACCGGCATATGGAAGAAACAGCAGTAAGCACAGGGAAATATCTGCTTCTAAATCCAAAACGCAGCTATCTAACAGAACGGTTGTCAATGTGTGCACTCAACTTCCAGAGTTAAACCCGTGTGTGGATTCAGCAGTCTGCAAACACTTTCTCTGCAGAGTCCCAAAACAGGCGTTTTCAGCCCATTACCGGCATATGGAAGAAACAGCAGTAAGCACAGGGAAATATCTGCTTCTAAATCCAAAACGCAGCTATCTAACAGAACGGTTGTCAATGTGTGCACTCAACTTCCAGAGTTAAACCCGGGTGTGGATTCAGCAGTCTGCAAACACTTTCTCTGCAGAGTCCCAAAACAGGCGTTTTCAGCCCATTACCGGCATATGGAAGAAACAGCAGTCAGCACAGGGAAATATCTGCTTCTAAATCCAAAACGCAGCTATCTAACAGAACGGTTGTCAATGTGTACACTCAACTTCCAGAGTTAAACCAGTGTGTGGATTCAGCAGTCTGCAAACATCTTCTCTGCAGAGTCCCAAAACAGGCGTTTTCAGCCCATTACCGGCATATGGAAGAAACAGCAGTAAGCACAGGGAAATATCTGCTTCTAAATCCAAAACGCAGCTATCTAACAGAATGGTTGTCAATGTGTGCACTCAACTTACAGAGTTAAACCCGTGTGTGGATTCAGCAGTCTGCAAACACTTTCTCTGCAGAGTGCCAAAACAGGCGTTTTCAGCCCATTACCGGCATATGGAAGAAACAGCAGTAAGCACAGGGAAATATCTTCTTCTAAATCCAAAACGCAGCTATCTAACAGAACGGTTGTTAATGTGTGCACTCAACTTCCAGAGTTAAACCCGTGTGTGGATTCAGCAGTCTGCAAACACTTTCTCTGCAGAGTCCCAAAACAGGCGTTTTCAGCCCATTACCGGCATATGGAAGAAACAGCAGTAAGCACAGGGAAATATCTGCTTCTAAATCCAAAACGCAGCTATCTAACAGAACGGTTGTCATTGTGTGCACTCAACTTCCAGAGTTAAACCCGTGTGTGGATTCAGCAGTCTGCAAACACTTTCTCTGCAGAGTCTCAAAACAGGCGTTTTCAGCCCATTACCGGCATATGGAAGAAACAGCAGTAAGCACAGGGAAATATCTGCTTCTAAATCCAAAACGCAGCTATCTAACAGAACGGTGGTCAATGTGTGCACTCAACTTCCAGAGTTAAACCCGTGTGTGGATTCAGCAGTCTGCAAACACTTTCTCTGCAGAGTCCCAAACCAGGCGTTTTCAGCCCATTACCGGCATATGGAAGAAACAGCAGTAAGCACAGGGAAATATCTGCTTCTAAATCCAAAACGCAGCTATCTAACAGAACTGTTGTCAATGTGTGCACTCAACTTCCAGAGTTAAACCCGTGTGTGGATTCAGCAGTCTGCAAACATCTTTTCTGCAGAGTCCCAAAACAGACGTTTTCAGCCCATTACCGGCATATGGAAGAAACAGCAGTAAGCACAGGGAAATATCTGCTTCTAAATCCAAAACGCAGCTATCTAACAGAACGGTTGTCAATGTGTGCACTCAACTTCCAGAGTTAAACCCGTGTGTGGATTCAGCAGTCTGCAAACACTTTCTCTGCAGAGTCCCAAAACAGGCGTTTTCAGCCCATTACCGGCATATGGAAGAAACAGCAGTCAGCACAGGGAAATATCTGCTTCTAAATCCAAAACGCAGCTATCTAACAGAACGGTTGTCAATGTGTGCACTCAACTTCCAGAGTTAAACCCGTGTGTGGATTCAGCAGTCTGCAAACACTTTCTCTGCAGAGTCTCAAAACAGGCGTTTTCAGCCCATTACCGGCATATGGAAGAAACAGCAGTAAGCACAGGGAAATATCTGCTTCTAAATCCAAAACGCAGCTATCTAACAGAACGGTTGTCAATGTGTGCACTCAACTTCCAGAGTTAAACCCGTGTGTGGATTCCGCAGTCTGCAAACACTTTCTCTGCAGAGTCCCAAACCAGGCGTTTTCAGCCCATTACCGGCATATGGAAGAAACAGCAGTAAGCACAGGGAAATATCTGCTTCTAAATCCAAAACGCAGCTATCTAACAGAACGGTTGTCAATGTGTGCACTCAATTTCCAGAGTTAAACCCGTGTGTGGATTCAGCAGTGTGCAAACATCTTCTCTGAAGAGTCCCAAAACAGGCGTTTTCAGCCCATTACCGGCATATGGAAGAAACAGCAGTAAGCACAGGGAAATATCTGCTTCTAAATCCAAAACGCAGCTATCTAACAGAACGGTTGTCAATGTGTGCACTCAACTTCCAGAGTTAAACCCGTGTGTGGATTCAGCAGTCTGCAAACACTTTCTCTGCAGAGTCCCAAAACAGGCGTTTTCAGCCCATTACCGGCATATGGAAGAAACAGCAGTAAGCACAGGGAAATATCTCCTTCTAAATCCAAAACGCAGCTATCTAACAGAACGGTTGTCAATGTGTGCACTCAACTTCCAGAGTTAAACCCGTGTGTGGATTCAGCAGTCTGCAAACATCTTTTCTGCAGAGTCCCAAAACAGACGTTTTCAGCCCATTACCGGCATATGGAAGAAACAGCAGTAAGCACAGGGAAATATCTGCTTCTAAATCCAAAACGCAGCTATCTAACAGAACGGTTGTCAATGTGTGCACTCAATTTCCAGAGTTAAACCCGTGTGTGGATTCAGCAGTCTGCAAACACTTTCTCTGCAGAGTCCCAAAACAGGCGTTTTCAGCCCATTACCGGCATATGGAAGAAACAGCAGTAAGCACAGGGAAATATCTGCTTCTAAATCCAAAACGCAGCTATCTAACAGAACGGTTGTCAATGTGTGCACTCAACTTCCAGAGTTAAACCCGTGTGTGGATTCAGCAGTCTGCAAACACTTTCTCTGCAGAGTCCCAAAACAGGCGTTTTCAGCCCATTACCGGCATATGGAAGAAACAGCAGTAAGCACAGGGAAATATCTGCTTCTAAATCCAAAACGCAGCTATCTAACAGAACGGTTGTCAATGTGTGCACTCAACTTCCAGAGTTAAACCCGTGTGTGGATTCAGCAGTCTGCAAACACTTTCTCTGCAGAGTCCCAAAACAGGCGTTTTCAGCCCATTACCGGCATATGGAAGAAACAGCAGTAAGCACAGGGAAATATCTGCTTCTAAATCCAAAACGCAGCTATCTAACAGAACGGTTGTCAATGTGTGCACTCAAATTCCAGAGTTAAACCCGTGTGTGGATTCAGCAGTCTGCAAACACTTTCTCTGCAGAGTCCCAAACCAGGCGTTTTCAGCCCATTACCGGCATATGGAAGAAACAGCAGTAAGCACAGGGAAATATCTGCTTCTAAATCCAAAACGCAGCTATCTAACAGAACGGTTGTCAATGTGTGCACTCAACTTCCAGAGTTAAACCCGTGTGTGGATTCAGCAGTGTGCAAACATCTTCTCTGAAGAGTCCCAAAACAGGCGTTTTCAGCCCATTACCGGCATATGGAAGAAACAGCAGTAAGCACAGGGAAATATCTGCTTCTAAATCCAAAACGCAGCTATCTAACAGAACGGTTGTCAATGTGTGCACTCAACTTCCAGAGTTAAACCCGTGTGTGGATTCAGCAGTCTGCAAACACTTTCTCTGCAGAGTCCCAAAACAGGCGTTTTCAGCCCATTACCGGCATATGGAAGAAACAGCAGTCAGCACAGGGAAATATCTGCTTCTAAATCCAAAACGCAGCTATCTAACAGAACGGTTGTCAATGTGTGCACTCAACTTCCAGAGTTAAACCCGTGTGTGGATTCAGCAGTCTGCAAACATCTTCTCTGCAGAGTCCCAAACCAGGCGTTTTCAGCCCATTACCGGCATATGGAAGAAACAGCAGTAAGCACAGGGAAATATCTGCTTCTAAATCCAAAACGCAGCTATCTAACAGAACGGTTGTCAATGTGTGCACTCAACTTCCAGAGTTAAACCCGTGTGTGGATTCAGCAGTCTGCAAACACTTTCTCTGCAGAGTCCCAAAACAGGCGTTTTCAGCCCATTACCGGCATATGGAAGAAACAGCAGTAAGCACAGGGAAATATCTGCTTCTAAATCCAAAACGCAGCTATCTAACAGAACGGTTGTCAATGTGTGCACTCAACTTCCAGAGTTAAACCCGGGTGTGGATTCAGCAGTCTGCAAACACTTTCTCTGCAGAGTCCCAAAACAGGCGTTTTCAGCCCATTACCGGCATATGGAAGAAACAGCAGTCAGCACAGGGAAATATCTGCTTCTAAATCCAAAACGCAGCTATCTAACAGAACGGTTGTCAATGTGTACACTCAACTTCCAGAGTTAAACCAGTGTGTGGATTCAGCAGTCTGCAAACATATTCTCTGCAGAGTCCCAAAACAGGCGTTTTCAGCCCATTACCGGCATATGGAAGAAACAGCAGTAAGCACAGGGAAATATCTGCTTCTAAATCCAAAACGCAGCTATCTAACAGAACGGTTGTCAATGTGTGCACTCAACTTACAGAGTTAAACCCGTGTGTGGATTCAGCAGTCTGCAAACACTTTCTCTGCAGAGTGCCAAAACAGGCGTTTTCAGCCCATTACCGGCATATGGAAGAAACAGCAGTAAGCACAGGGAAATATCTTCTTCTAAATCCAAAACGCAGCTATCTAACAGAACGGTTGTCAATGTGTGCACTCAACTTCCAGAGTTAAACCCGTGTGTGGATTCAGCAGTCTGCAAACACTTTCTCTGCAGAGTCCCAAAACAGGCGTTTTCAGCCCATTACCGGCATATGGAAGAAACAGCAGTAAGCACAGGGAAATATCTGCTTCTAAATCCAAAACGCAGCTATCTAACAGAACGGTTGTCAATGTGTGCACTCAACTTCCAGAGTTAAACCCGTGTGTGGATTCAGCAGTCTGCAAACATCTTTTCTGCAGAGTCCCAAAACAGACGTTTTCAGCCCATTACCGGCATATGGAAGAAACAGCAGTAAGCACAGGGAAATATCTGCTTCTAAATCCAAAACGCAGCTATCTAACAGAACGGTTGTCAATGTGTGCACTCAACTTCCAGAGTTAAACCCGTGTGTGGATTCAGCAGTCTGCAAACACTTTCTCTGCAGAGTCCCAAAACAGGCGTTTTCAGCCCATTACCGGCATATGGAAGAAACAGCAGTAAGCACAGGGAAATATCTGCTTCTAAATCCAAAACGCAGCTATCTAACAGAACGGTTGTCAATGTGTGCACTCAACTTCCAGAGTTAAACCCGTGTGTGGATTCAGCAGTCTGCAAACACTTTCTCTGCAGAGTCTCAAAACAGGCGTTTTCAGCCCATTACCGGCATATGGTAGAAACAGCAGTAAGCACAGGGAAATATCTGCTTCTAAATCCAAAACGCAGCTATCTAACAGAACGGTTTTCAATGTGTGCACTCAACTTCCAGAGTTAAACCCGTGTGTGGATTCAGCAGTCTGCAAACACTTTCTCTGCAGAGTCCCAAACCAGGCGTTTTCAGCCCATTACCGGCATATGGAAGAAACAGCAGTAAGCACAGGGAAATATCTGCTTCTAAATCCAAAACGCAGCTATCTAACAGAACGGTTGTCAATGTGTGCACTCAATTTCCAGAGTTAAACCCGTGTGTGGATTCAGCAGTGTGCAAACATCTTCTCTGAAGAGTCCCAAAACAGGCGTTTTCAGCCCATTACCGGCATATGGAAGAAACAGCAGTAAGCACAGGAAAATATCTGCTTCTAAATCCAAAACGCAGCTATCTAACAGAACGGTTGTCAATGTGTGCACTCAACTTCCAGAGTTAAACCCGTGTGTGGATTCAGCAGTCTGCAGAGACTTTCTCTGCAGAGTCCCAAAACAGGCGTTTTCAGCCCATTACCGGCATATGGAAGAAACAGCAGTAAGCACAGGGAAATATCTGCTTCTAAATCCAAAACGCAGCTATCTAACAGAACGGTTGTCAATGTGTGCACTCAACTTCCAGAGTTAAACCCGTGTGTGGATTCAGCAGTCTGCAAACATCTTTTCTGCAGAGTCCCAAAACAGACGTTTTCAGCCCATTACCGGCATATGGAAGAAACAGCAGTAAGCACAGGGAAATATCTGCTTCTAAATCCAAAACGCAGCTATCTAACAGAACGGTTGTCAATGTGTGCACTGAGCTTCCAGAGTTAAACCCGTGTGTGGATTCAGCAGTCTGCAAACACTTTCTCTGCAGAGTCCCAAAACAGGCGTTTTCAGCCCATTACCGGCATATGGAAGAAACAGCAGTAAGCACAGGGAAATATCTGCTTCTAAATCCAAAACGCAGCTATCTAACAGAACGGTTGTCAATGTGTGCACTCAACTTCCAGAGTTAAACCCGTGTGTGGATTCAGCAGTCTGCAGAGACTTTCTCTGCAGAGTCCCAAAACAGGCGTTTTCAGCCCATTACCGGCATATGGAAGAAACAGCAGTAAGCACAGGGAAATATCTGCTTCTAAATCCAAAACGCAGCTATCTAACAGAACGGTTGTCAATGTGTGCACTCAACTTCCAGAGTTAAACCCGTGTGTGGATTCAGCAGTCTGCAAACACTTTCTCTGCAGAGTCCCAAACCAGGCGTTTTCAGCCCATTACCGGCATATGGAAGAAACAGCAGTAAGCACAGGGAAATATCTGCTTCTAAATCCAAAACGCAGCTATCTAACAGAACGGTTGTCAATGTGTGCACTCAATTTCCAGAGTTAAACCCGTGTGTGGATTCAGCAGTGTGCAAACATCTTCTCTGAAGAGTCCCAAAACAGGCGTTTTCAGCCCATTACCGGCATATGGAAGAAACAGCAGTAAGCACAGGGAAATATCTGCTTCTAAATCCAAAACGCAGCTATCTAACAGAACGGTTGTCAATGTGTGCACTCAACTTCCAGAGTTAAACCCGTGTGTGGATTCAGCAGTCTGCAAACACTTTCTCTGCAGAGTCCCAAAACAGGCGTTTTCAGCCCATTACCGGCATATGGAAGAAACAGCAGTAAGCACAGGGAAATATCTGCTTCTAAATCCAAAACGCAGCTATCTAACAGAACGGTTGTCAATGTGTGCACTCAACTTCCAGAGTTAAACCCGTGTGTGGATTCAACAGTCTGCAAACATCTTTTCTGCAGAGTCCCAAAACAGGCGTTTTCAGCCCATTACCGGCATATGGAAGAAACAGCAGTAAGCACAGGGAAATATCTGCTTCTAAATCCAAAACGCAGCTATCTAACAGAACGGTTGTCAATGTGTGCACTCAACTTCCAGAGTTAAACCCGTGTGTGGATTCAGCAGTCTGCAAACACTTTCTCTGCAGAGTCCCAAAACAGGCGTTTTCAGCCCATTACCGGCATATGGAAGAAACAGCAGTAAGCACAGGGAAATATCTGCTTCTAAATCCAAAACGCAGCTATCTAACAGAACGGTTGTCAATGTGTGCACTCAACTTCCAGAGTTAAACCCGTGTGTGGATTCAGCAGTCTGCAAACACTTTCTCTGCAGAGTCCCAAAACAGGCGTTTTCAGCCCATTACCGGCATATGGAAGAAACAGCAGTAAGCACAGGGAAATATCTGCTTCTAAATCCAAAACGCAGCTATCTAACAGAACGGTTCTCAATGTGTGCACTCAACTTCCAGAGTTAAACCCGTGTGTGGATTCAGCAGTCTGCAAACACTTTCTCTGCAGAGTCCCAAAACAGGCGTTTTCAGCCCATTACCGGCATATGGAAGAAACAGCAGTAAGCACAGGGAAATATCTGCTTCTAAATCCAAAACGCAGCTATCTAACAGAACGGTTGTCAATGTGTGCACTCAACATCCAGAGTTAAACCCGTGTGTGGACTCAGCAGTCTGCAAACATCTTCTCTGCAGAGTCCCAAAACAGGCGTTTTCAGCCCATTACCGGCATGTGGAAGAAACAGCAGTAAGCACAGGGAAATATCTGCTTCTAAATCCAAAACGCAGCTATCTAACAGAACAGTTGTCAATGTGTGCACTCAAATTCCAGAGTTAAACCCGTGTGTGGATTCAGCAGTCTGCAAACACTTTCTCTGCAGAGTCCCAAACCAGGCGTTTTCAGCCCATTACCGGCATATGGAAGAAACAGCAGTAAGCACAGGGAAATATCTGCTTCTAAATCCAAAACGCAGCTATCTAACAGAACGGTTGTCAATGTGTGCACTCAACTTCCAGAGTTAAACCCGTGTGTGGATTCAGCAGTCTGCAAGCATCTTCTCTGCAGAGTCCCAAAACAGGCGTTTTCAGCCCATTACCGGCATATGGAAGAAACAGCAGTAAGCACAGGGAAATATCTGCTTCTAAATCCAAAACGCAGCTATCTAACAGAACGGTTGTCAATGTGTGCACTCAACTTCCAGAGTTAAACCCGTGTGTGGATTCAGCAGTCTGCAAACACTTTCTCTGCAGAGTGCCAAAACAGGCGTTTTCAGCCCATTACCGGCATATGGAAGAAACAGCAGTAAGCACAGGGAAATATCTGCTTCTAAATCCAAAACGCAGCTATATAACAGAACGGTTGTCAATGTGTGCACTCAACTTCCAGAGTTAAACCCGTGTGTGGATTCAGCAGTCTGCAAACACTTTCTCTGCAGAGTCCCAAAACAGGCGTTTTCAGCCCATTACCGGCATATGGAAGAAACAGCAGTAAGCACAGGGAAATATCTGCTTCTAAATCCAAAACGCAGCTATCTAAAAGAATGGTTGTCAATGTGTGCACTCAACTTCCAGAGTTAAACCAGTGTGTGGATTCAGCAGTCTGCAAACATCTTCTCTGCAGAGTCCCAAAACAGGCGTTTTCAGCCCATTACCGGCATATGGAAGAAACAGCAGTAAGCACAGGGAAATATCTGCTTCTAAATCCAAAACACAGCCATGTAACAGAACGGTTGTCAATGTGTGCACTCAACTTCCAGAGTTAAACCCGTGTGTGGATTCAGCAGTCTGCAAACACTTTCTCTGCAGAGTCCCAAAACAGGCGTTTTCTGCCCATTACCGGCATATGGAAGAAACAGCAGTAAGCACAGGGAAATATCTGCTTCTAAATCCAAAACGCAGCTATCTAACAGAACGGTTGTCAATGTGTGCACTCAACTTCCAGAGTTAAACCCGTGTGTGGATTCAGCAGTCTGCAAACACTTTCTCTGCAGAGTCCCAAAACAGGCGTTTTCAGCCCATTACCGGCATATGGAAGAAACAGCAGTAAGCACAGGGAAATATCTGCTTCTAAATCCAAAACGCAGCTATCTAACAGAACGGTTGTCAATGTGTGCACTCAACTTCCAGAGTTAAACCCGTGTGTGGATTCAGCAGTCTGCAAACACTTTCTCTGCAGAGTCCCAAAACAGGCGTTTTCAGCCCATTACCGGCATTTGGAAGAAACAGCAGTAAGCACAGGGAAATATCTGCTTCTAAATCCAAAACGCAGCTATCTAACAGAACGGTTGTCAATGTGTGCACTCAACTTCCAGAGTTAAACCCGTGTGTGGA
This sequence comes from Aotus nancymaae, assembly GCF_030222135.1. Taxonomy (NCBI): domain Eukaryota; kingdom Metazoa; phylum Chordata; class Mammalia; order Primates; family Aotidae; genus Aotus; species Aotus nancymaae. The sequence goes on from NW_026988831.1 coordinate 59,409, forward strand.
TTCAGCAGTCTGCAAACACTTTCTCTGCTGAGTCCCAAAACAGGCGTTTTCAGCCCATTACCGGCATATGGAAGAAACAGCAGTAAGCACAGGGAAATATCTGCTTCTAAATCCAAAACGCAGCTATCTAACAGAACGGTTGTCAATGTGTGCACTCAACTTCCAGAGTTAAACCCGTGTGTGGATTCAGCAGTCTGCAAACACTTTCTCTGCAGAGTCCCAAAACAGGCGTTTTCAGCCCATTACCGGCATATGGAAGAAACAGAAGTAAGCACAGGGAAATATCTGCTTCTAAATCCAAAACGCAGCTATCTAACAGAACGGTTGTCAATGTGTGCACTCAACTTCCAGAGTTAAACCCGTGTGTGGATTCAGCAGTCTGCAAACACTTTCTCTGCAGAGTCCCAAACCAGGCGTTTTCAGCCCATTACCGGCATATGGAAGAAACAGCAGTAAGCACAGGGAAATATCTGCTTCTAAATCCAAAACGCAGCTATCTAACAGAACGGTTGTCAATGTGTGCACTCAACTTCCAGAGTTAAACCCGTGTGTGGATTCAGCAGTCTGCAAACATCTTCTCTTCAGAGTCCCAAAACAGGCGTTTTCATCCCCTTACCGGCATATGGAAGAAACAGCAGTAAGCACAGGGAAATATCTGCTTCTAAATCCAAAACGCAGCTATCTAACAGAACGGTTGTCAATGTGTGCACTCAACTTCCAGAGTTAAACCCGTGTGTGGATTCAGCAGTCTGCAAACACTTTCCGTGCAGAGTCCCAAAACAGGCGTTTTCAGCCCATTACCGGCATATGGAAGAAACAGCAGTAAGCACAGGGAAATATCTGCTTCTAAATCCAAAACGCAGCTATCTAACAGAACGGTTGTCAATGTGTGCACTCAACTTCCAGAGTTAAACCCGTGTGTGGATTCAGCAGTCTGCAAACACTTTCTCTGCAGAGTCCCAAAACAGGCGTTTTCAGCCCATTACCGGCATATGGAAGAAACAGCAGTAAGCACAGGGAAATATCTGCTTCTAAATCCAAAACGCAGCTATCTAACAGAACGGTTGTCAATGTGTGCACTCAACTTCCAGAGTTAAACCCGTGTGTGGATTCAGCAGTCTGCAAACATCTTCTCTGCAGAGTCCCAAAACAGGCGTTTTCAGCCCATTACCGGCATATGGAAGAAACAGCAGTAAGCTCAGGGAAATATCTGCTTCTAAATCCAAAACGCAGCTATCTAACAGAACGGTTGTCAATGTGTGCACTCAACTTCCAGCGTTAAACCCGTGTGTGGATTCAGCAGTCTGCAAACACTTTCTCTGCAGAGTCCCAAAACAGGCGTTTTCAGCCCATTACCGGCATATGGAAGAAACAGCAGTCAGCACAGGGAAATATCTGCTTCTAAATCCAAAACGCAGCTATCTAACAGAACGGTTGTCAATGTGTGCACTCAACTTCCAGAGTTAAACCCGTGTGTGGATTCAGCAGTCTGCAAACACTTTCTCTGCAGAGTCCCAAACCAGGCGTTTTCAGCCCATTACCGGCATATGGAAGAAACAGCAGTAAGCACAGGGAAATATCTGCTTCTAAATCCAAAACGCAGCTATCTAACAGAACGGTTGTCAATGTGTGCACTCAACTTCCAGAGTTAAACCCGTGAGTGGATTCAGCAGTCTGCAAACATCTTCTCTGCAGAGTCCCAAACCAGGCGTTTTCAGCCCATTACCGGCATATGGAAGAAACAGCAGTAAGCACAGGGAAATATCTGCTTCTAAATCCAAAACGCAGCTATCTAACAGAACGGTTGTCAATGTGTGCACTCAACTTCCAGAGTTAAACCCGTGTGTGGATTCAGCAGTCTGCAAACACTTTCTCTGCAGAGTCCCAAACCACGCGTTTTCAGCCCATTACCGGCATATGGAAGAAACAGCAGTAAGCACAGGGAAATATCTGCTTCTAAATCCAAAACGCAGCTATCTAACAGAACGGTTGTCAATGTGTGCACTCAACTTCCAGAGTTAAACCCGTGTGTGGATTCAGCAGTCTGCAAACACTTTCTCTGCAGAGTCCCAAAACAGGCGTTTTCAGCCCATTACCGGCATTTGGAAGAAACAGCAGTAAGCACAGGGAAATATCTGCTTCTAAATCCAAAACGCAGCTATCTAACAGAACGGTTGTCAATGTGTGCACTCAACTTCCAGAGTTAAACCCGTGTGTGGATTCAGCAGTCTGCAAACACTTTCTCTGCAGAGTCCCAAACCAGGCGTTTTCAGCCCATTACCGGCATATGGAAGAAACAGCAGTAAGCACAGGGAAATATCTGCTTCTAAATCCAAAACGCAGCTATCTAACAGAACGGTTGTCAATGTGTGCACTCAACTTCCAGAGTTAAACCCGTGTGTGGATTCAGCAGTCTGCAAACATCTTCTCTGCAGAGTCCCAAAACAGGCGTTTTCAGCCCATTACCGGCATATGGAAGAAACAGCAGTAAGCACAGGGAAATATCTGCTTCTAAATCCAAAACGCAGCTATCTAACAGAACGGTTGTCAATGTGTGCACTCAACTTCCAGAGTTAAACCAGTGTGTGGATTCAGCAGTCTGCAAACATCTTCTCTGCAAAGTCCCAAAACAGGCGTTTTCAGCCCATTACCGGCATATGGAAGAAACAGCAGTAAGCACAGGGAAATATCTGCTTCTAAATCCAAAACACAGCCATGTAACAGAACGGTTGTCAATGTGTGCACTCAACTTCCAGAGTTAAACCAGTGTGTGGATTCAGCAGTCTGCAAACACTTTCTCTGCAGAGTCCGAAAACAGGCGTTTTCTGCCCATTACCGGCATATGGAAGAAACAGCAGTAAGCACAGGGAAATATCTGCTTCTAAATCCAAAACGCAGCTATCTAACAGAACGGTTGTCAATGTGTGCACTCAACTTCCAGAGTTAAACCCGTGTGTGGATTCAGCAGTCTGCAAACACTTTCTCTGCAGAGTCCCAAAACAGGCGTTTTCAGCCCATTACCGGCATATGGAAGAAACAGCAGTAAGCACAGGGAAATATCTGCTTCTAAATCCAAAACGCAGCTATCTAACAGAACGGTTGTCAATGTGTGCACTCAACTTCCAAGAGTTAAACCCGTGTGTGGATTCAGCAGTCTGCAAACACTTTCTCTGCTGAGTCCCAAAACAGGCGTTTTCAGCCCATTACCGGCATATGGAAGAAACAGCAGTAAGCACAGGGAAATATCTGCTTCTAAATCCAAAACGCAGCTATCTAACAGAACGGTTGTCAATGTGTGCACTCAACTTCCAGAGTTAAACCCGTGTGTGGATTCAGCAGTCTGCAAACACTTTCTCTGCAGAGTCCCAAAACAGGCGTTTTCAGCCCATTACCGGCATATGGAAGAAACAGAAGTAAGCACAGGGAAATATCTGCTTCTAAATCCAAAACGCAGCTATCTAACAGAACGGTTGTCAATGTGTGCACTCAACTTCCAAGAGTTAAACCCGTGTGTGGATTCAGCAGTCTGCAAACACTTTCTCTGCTGAGTCCCAAAACAGGCGTTTTCAGCCCATTACCGGCATATGGAAGAAACAGCAGTAAGCACAGGGAAATATCTGCTTCTAAATCCAAAACGCAGCTATCTAACAGAACGGTTGTCAATGTGTGCACTCAACTTCCAGAGTTAAACCCGTGTGTGGATTCAGCAGTCTGCAAACACTTTCTCTGCAGAGTCCCAAAACAGGCGTTTTCAGCCCATTACCGGCATATGGAAGAAACAGAAGTAAGCACAGGGAAATATCTGCTTCTAAATCCAAAACGCAGCTATCTAACAGAACGGTTGTCAATGTGTGCACTCAACTTCCAGAGTTAAACCCGTGTGTGGATTCAGCAGTCTGCAAACACTTTCTCTGCAGAGTCCCAAAACAGGCGTTTTCAGCCCATTACCGGCATATGGAAGAAACAGCAGTCAGCACAGGGAAATATCTGCTTCTAAATCCAAAACGCAGCTATCTAACAGAACGGTTGTCAATGTGTACACTCAACTTCCAGAGTTAAACCAGTGTGTGGATTCAGCAGTCTGCAAACATCTTCTCTGCAGAGTCCCAAAACAGGCGTTTTCAGCCCATTACCGGCTTATGGAAGAAACAGCAGTAAGCACAGGGAAATATCTGCTTCTAAATCCAAAACGCAGCTATCTAACAGAACGGTTGTCAATGTGTGCACTCAACTTACAGAGTTAAACCCGTGTGTGGATTCAGCAGTCTGCAAACACTTTCTCTGCAGAGTGCCAAAACAGGCGTTTTCAGCCCATTACCGGCATATGGAAGAAACAGCAGTAAGCACAGGGAAATATCTGCTTCTAAATCCAAAACGCAGCTATCTAACAGAACGGTTGTCAATGTGTGCACTCAACTTCCAGAGTTAAACCCGTGTGTGGATTCAGCAGTCTGCAAACACTTTCTCTGCAGAGTCCCAAAACAGGCGTTTTCAGCCCATTACCGGCATATGGAAGAAACAGAAGTAAGCACAGGGAAATATCTGCTTCTAATTCCAAAACGCAGCTATCTAACAGAACGGTTGTCAATGTGTGCACTCAACTTCCAGAGTTAAACCCGTGTGTGGATTCAGCAGTCTGCAAACACTTTCTCTGCAGAGTCCCAAAACAGGCGTTTTCAGCCCATTACCGGCATATGGAAGAAACAGCAGTCAGCACAGGGAAATATCTGCTTCTAAATCCAAAACGCAGCTATCTAACAGAACGGTTGTCAATGTGTACACTCAACTTCCAGAGTTAAACCAGTGTGTGGATTCAGCAGTCTGCAAACATCTTCTCTGCAGAGTCCCAAAACAGGCGTTTTCAGCCCATTACCGGCTTATGGAAGAAACAGCAGTAAGCACAGGGAAATATCTGCTTCTAAATCCAAAACGCAGCTATCTAACAGAACGGTTGTCAATGTGTGCACTCAACTTACAGAGTTAAACCCGTGTGTGGATTCAGCAGTCTGCAAACACTTTCTCTGCAGAGTGCCAAAACAGGCGTTTTCAGCCCATTACCGGCATATGGAAGAAACAGCAGTAAGCACAGGGAAATATCTGCTTCTAAATCCAAAACGCAGCTATCTAACAGAACGGTTGTCAATGTGTGCACTCAATTTCCAGAGTTAAACCAGTGTGTGGATTCAGCAGTCTGCAAACATCTTCTCTGCAAAGTCCCAAAACAGGCGTTTTCAGCCCATTACCGGCATATGGAAGAAACAGCAGTAAGCACAGGGAAATATCTGCTTCTAAATCCAAAACGCAGCTATCTAACAGAACGGTTGTCAATGTGTGCACTCAACTTCCAGAGTTAAACCAGTGTGTGGATTCAGCAGTCTGCAAACATCTTCTCTGCAAAGTCCCAAAACAGGCGTTTTCAGCCCATTACCGGCATATGGAAGAAACAGCAGTAAGCACAGGGAAATATCTGCTTCTAAATCCAAAACACAGCCATGTAACAGAACGGTTGTCAATGTGTGCACTCAACTTCCAGAGTTAAACCAGTGTGTGGATTCAGCAGTCTGCAAACACTTTCTCTGCAGAGTCCGAAAACAGGCGTTTTCTGCCCATTACCGGCATATGGAAGAAACAGCAGTAAGCACAGGGAAATATCTGCTTCTAAATCCAAAACGCAGCTATCTAACAGAACGGTTGTCAATGTGTGCACTCAACTTCCAGAGTTAAACCCGTGTGTGGATTCAGCAGTCTGCAAACACTTTCTCTGCAGAGTCCCAAAACAGGCGTTTTCAGCCCATTACCGGCATATGGAAGAAACAGCAGTAAGCACAGGGAAATATCTGCTTCTAAATCCAAAACGCAGCTATCTAACAGAACGGTTGTCAATGTGTGCACTCAACTTCCAGAGTTAAACCCGTGTGTGGATTCAGCAGTCTGCAAACACTTTCTCTGCTGAGTCCCAAAACAGGCGTTTTCAGCCCATTACCGGCATATGGAAGAAACAGCAGTAAGCACAGGGAAATATCTGCTTCTAAATCCAAAACGCAGCTATCTAACAGAACGGTTGTCAATGTGTGCACTCAACTTCCAGAGTTAAACCCGTGTGTGGATTCAGCAGTCTGCAAACACTTTCTCTGCAGAGTCCCAAAACAGGCGTTTTCAGCCCATTACCGGCATATGGAAGAAACAGAAGTAAGCACAGGGAAATATCTGCTTCTAAATCCAAAACGCAGCTATCTAACAGAACGGTTGTCAATGTGTGCACTCAACTTCCAGAGTTAAACCCGTGTGTGGATTCAGCAGTCTGCAAACACTTTCTCTGCAGAGTCCCAAAACAGGCGTTTTCAGCCCATTACCGGCATATGGAAGAAACAGCAGTCAGCACAGGGAAATATCTGCTTCTAAATCCAAAACGCAGCTATCTAACAGAACGGTTGTCAATGTGTACACTCAACTTCCAGAGTTAAACCAGTGTGTGGATTCAGCAGTCTGCAAACATCTTCTCTGCAGAGTCCCAAAACAGGCGTTTTCAGCCCATTACCGGCTTATGGAAGAAACAGCAGTAAGCACAGGGAAATATCTGCTTCTAAATCCAAAACGCAGCTATCTAACAGAACGGTTGTCAATGTGTGCACTCAACTTACAGAGTTAAACCCGTGTGTGGATTCAGCAGTCTGCAAACACTTTCTCTGCAGAGTGCCAAAACAGGCGTTTTCAGCCCATTACCGGCATATGGAAGAAACAGCAGTAAGCACAGGGAAATATCTGCTTCTAAATCCAAAACGCAGCTATCTAACAGAACGGTTGTCAATGTGTGCACTCAATTTCCAGAGTTAAACCCGTGTGTGGATTCAGCAGTGTGCAAACATCTTCTCTGAAGAGTCCCAAAACAGGCGTTTTCAGCCCATTACCTGCATATGGAAGAAACAGCAGTAAGCACAGGGAAATATCTGCTTCTAAATCCAAAACGCAGCTATCTAACAGAACGGTTGTCAATGTGTGCACTCAACTTCCAGAGTTAATCCCGTGTGTGGATTCAGCAGTCTGCAAACACTTTCTCTGCAGAGTCCCAAAACAGGCGTTTTCAGCCCATTACCGGCATAGGGAAGAAACAGCAGTAAGCACAGGGAAATATCTGCGTCTAAATCTAAAACGCAGCTATCTAACAGAACGGTTGTCAATGTGTGCACTCAACTTCCAGAGTTAAACCCGTGTGTGCATTCAGCAGTCTGCAAACATCTTTTCTGCAGAATCCCAAAACAGACGTTTTCAGCCCATTACCGGCATATGGAAGAAACAGCAGTAAGCACAGGGAAATATCTGCTTCTAAATCCAAAACGCAGCTATCTAACAGAACGGTTGTCAATGTGTGCACTCAACTTCCAGAGTTAAACCCGTGTGTGGATTCAGCAGTCTGCAAGCATCTTCTCTGCAGAGTCCCAAAACAGGCGTTTTCAGCCCATTACCGGCATATGGAAGAAACAGCAGTAAGCACAGGGAAATATCTGCTTCTAAATCCAAAACGCAGCTATCTAACAGAACGGTTGTCAATGTGTGCACTCAACTTCCAGAGTTAAACCCGTGTGTGGATTCAGCAGTCTGCAAACACTTTCTCTGCAGAGTGCCAAAACAGGCGTTTTCAGCCCATTACCGGCATATGGAAGAAACAGCAGTAAGCACAGGGAAATATCTGCTTCTAAATCCAAAACGCAGCTATATAACAGAACGGTTGTCAATGTGTGCACTCAACTTCCAGAGTTAAACCCGTGTGTGGATTCAGCAGTCTGCAAACACTTTCTCTGCAGAGTCCCAAAACAGGCGTTTTCAGCCCATTACCGGCATATGGAAGAAACAGCAGTAAGCACAGGGAAATATCTGCTTCTAAATCCAAAACGCAGCTATCTAAAAGAATGGTTGTCAATGTGTGCACTCAACTTCCAGAGTTAAACCAGTGTGTGGATTCAGCAGTCTGCAAACATCTTCTCTGCAGAGTCCCAAAACAGGCGTTTTCAGCCCATTACCGGCATATGGAAGAAACAGCAGTAAGCACAGGGAAATATCTGCTTCTAAATCCAAAACACAGCCATGTAACAGAACGGTTGTCAATGTGTGCACTCAACTTCCAGAGTTAAACCCGTGTGTGGATTCAGCAGTCTGCAAACACTTTCTCTGCAGAGTCCCAAAACAGGCGTTTTCTGCCCATTACCGGCATATGGAAGAAAGAGCAGTAAGCACAGGGAAATATCTGCTTCTAAATCCAAAACGCAGCTATCTAACAGAACGGTTGTCAATGTGTGCACTCAACTTCCAGAGTTAAACCCGTGTGTGGATTCAGCAGTCTGCAAACACTTTCTCTGCAGAGTCCCAAAACAGGCGTTTTCAGCCCATTACCGGCATATGGAAGAAACAGCAGTAAGCACAGGGAAATATCTGCTTCTAAATCCAAAACGCAGCTATCTAACAGAACGGTTGTCAATGTGTGCACTCAACTTCCAGAGTTAAACCCGTGTGTGGATTCAGCAGTCTGCAAACACTTTCTCTGCAGAGTCCCAAAACAGGCGTTTTCAGCCCATTACCGGCATTTGGAAGAAACAGCAGTAAGCACAGGGAAATATCTGCTTCTAAATCCAAAACGCAGCTATCTAACAGAACGGTTGTCAATGTGTGCACTCAACTTCCAGAGTTAAACCCGTGTGTGGATTCAGCAGTCTGCAAACACTTTCTCTGCTGAGTCCCAAAACAGGCGTTTTCAGCCCATTACCGGCATATGGAAGAAACAGCAGTAAGCACAGGGAAATATCTGCTTCTAAATCCAAAACGCAGCTATCTAACAGAACGGTTGTCAATGTGTGCACTCAACTTCCAGAGTTAAACCCGTGTGTGGATTCAGCAGTCTGCAAACACTTTCTCTGCAGAGTCCCAAAACAGGCGTTTTCAGCCCATTACCGGCATATGGAAGAAACAGAAGTAAGCACAGGGAAATATCTGCTTCTAAATCCAAAACGCAGCTATCTAACAGAACGGTTGTCAATGTGTGCACTCAACTTCCAGAGTTAAACCCGTGTGTGGATTCAGCAGTCTGCAAACACTTTCTCTGCAGAGTCCCAAACCAGGCGTTTTCAGCCCATTACCGGCATATGGAAGAAACAGCAGTAAGCACAGGGAAATATCTGCTTCTAAATCCAAAACGCAGCTATCTAACAGAACGGTTGTCAATGTGTGCACTCAACTTCCAGAGTTAAACCCGTGTGTGGATTCAGCAGTCTGCAAACATCTTCTCTTCAGAGTCCCAAAACAGGCGTTTTCATCCCCTTACCGGCATATGGAAGAAACAGCAGTAAGCACAGGGAAATATCTGCTTCTAAATCCAAAACGCAGCTATCTAACAGAACGGTTGTCAATGTGTGCACTCAACTTCCAGAGTTAAACCCGTGTGTGGATTCAGCAGTCTGCAAACACTTTCCGTGCAGAGTCCCAAAACAGGCGTTTTCAGCCCATTACCGGCATATGGAAGAAACAGCAGTAAGCACAGGGAAATATCTGCTTCTAAATCCAAAACGCAGCTATCTAACAGAACGGTTGTCAATGTGTGCACTCAACTTCCAGAGTTAAACCCGTCTGTGGATTCAGCAGTCTGCAAACACTTTCTCTGCAGAGTCCCAAAACAGGCGTTTTCAGCCCATTACCGGCATATGGAAGAAACAGCAGTAAGCACAGGGAAATATCTGCTTCTAAATCCAAAACGCAGCTATCTAACAGAACGGTTGTCAATGTGTGCACTCAACTTCCAGAGTTAAACCCGTGTGTGGATTCAGCAGTCTGCAAACATCTTCTCTGCAGAGTCCCAAAACAGGCGTTTTCAGCCCATTACCGGCATATGGAAGAAACAGCAGTAAGCTCAGGGAAATATCTGCTTCTAAATCCAAAACGCAGCTATCTAACAGAACGGTTGTCAATGTGTGCACTCAACTTCCAGCGTTAAACCCGTGTGTGGATTCAGCAGTCTGCAAACACTTTCTCTGCAGAGTCCCAAAACAGGCGTTTTCAGCCCATTACCGGCATATGGAAGAAACAGCAGTAAGCACAGGGAAATATCTGCTTCTAAATCCAAAACGCAGCTATCTAACAGAACGGTTGTCAATGTGTGCACTCAACTTCCAGAGTTAAACCCGTGTGTGGATTCAGCAGTCTGCAAACACTTTCTCTGCAGAGTCCCAAAACAGGCGTTTTCAGCCCATTACCGGCATTTGGAAGAAACAGCAGTAAGCACAGGGAAATATCTGCTTCTAAATCCAAAACGCAGCTATCTAACAGAACGGTTGTCAATGTGTGCACTCAACTTCCAGAGTTAAACCCGTGTGTGGATTCAGCAGTCTGCAAACACTTTCTCTGCTGAGTCCCAAAACAGGCGTTTTCAGCCCATTACCGGCATATGGAAGAAACAGCAGTAAGCACAGGGAAATATCTGCTTCTAAATCCAAAACGCAGCTATCTAACAGAACGGTTGTCAATGTGTGCACTCAACTTCCAGAGTTAAACCCGTGTGTGGATTCAGCAGTCTGCAAACACTTTCTCTGCAGAGTCCCAAAACAGGCGTTTTCAGCCCATTACCGGCATATGGAAGAAACAGAAGTAAGCACAGGGAAATATCTGCTTCTAAATCCAAAACGCAGCTATCTAACAGAACGGTTGTCAATGTGTGCACTCAACTTCCAGAGTTAAACCCGTGTGTGGATTCAGCAGTCTGCAAACACTTTCTCTGCAGAGTCCCAAACCAGGCGTTTTCAGCCCATTACCGGCATATGGAAGAAACAGCAGTAAGCACAGGGAAATATCTGCTTCTAAATCCAAAACGCAGCTATCTAACAGAACGGTTGTCAATGTGTGCACTCAACTTCCAGAGTTAAACCCGTGTGTGGATTCAGCAGTCTGCAAACATCTTCTCTTCAGAGTCCCAAAACAGGCGTTTTCATCCCCTTACCGGCATATGGAAGAAACAGCAGTAAGCACAGGGAAATATCTGCTTCTAAATCCAAAACGCAGCTATCTAACAGAACGGTTGTCAATGTGTGCACTCAACTTCCAGAGTTAAACCCGTGTGTGGATTCAGCAGTCTGCAAACACTTTCCGTGCAGAGTCCCAAAACAGGCGTTTTCAGCCCATTACCGGCATATGGAAGAAACAGCAGTAAGCACAGGGAAATATCTGCTTCTAAATCCAAAACGCAGCTATCTAACAGAACGGTTGTCAATGTGTGCACTCAACTTCCAGAGTTAAACCCGTCTGTGGATTCAGCAGTCTGCAAACACTTTCTCTGCAGAGTCCCAAAACAGGCGTTTTCAGCCCATTACCGGCATATGGAAGAAACAGCAGTAAGCACAGGGAAATATCTGCTTCTAAATCCAAAACGCAGCTATCTAACAGAACGGTTGTCAATGTGTGCACTCAACTTCCAGAGTTAAACCCGTGTGTGGATTCAGCAGTCTGCAAACATCTTCTCTGCAGAGTCCCAAAACAGGCGTTTTCAGCCCATTACCGGCATATGGAAGAAACAGCAGTAAGCTCAGGGAAATATCTGCTTCTAAATCCAAAACGCAGCTATCTAACAGAACGGTTGTCAATGTGTGCACTCAACTTCCAGCGTTAAACCCGTGTGTGGATTCAGCAGTCTGCAAACACTTTCTCTGCAGAGTCCCAAAACAGGCGTTTTCAGCCCATTACCGGCATATGGAAGAAACAGCAGTAAGCACAGGGAAATATCTGCTTCTAAATCCAAAACGCAGCTATCTAACAGAACGGTTGTCAATGTGTGCACTCAACTTCCAGAGTTAAACCCGTGTGTGGATTCAGCAGTCTGCAAACACTTTCTCTGCAGAGTCCCAAACCAGGCGTTTTCAGCCCATTACCGGCATATGGAAGAAACAGCAGTAAGCACAGGGAAATATCTGCTTCTAAATCCAAAACGCAGCTATCTAACAGAACGGTTGTCAATGTGTGCACTCAACTTCCAGAGTTAAACCCGTGAGTGGATTCAGCAGTCTGCAAACATCTTCTCTGCAGAGTCCCAAAACAGGCGTTTTCAGCCCATTACCGGCATATGGAAGAAACAGCAGTAAGCACAGGGAAATATCTGCTTCTAAATCCAAAACGCAGCTATCTAACAGAACGGTTGTCAATGTGTGCACTCAACTTCCAGAGTTAAACCCGTGTGTGGATTCAGCAGTCTGCAAACACTTTCTCTGCAGAGTCCCAAACCACGCGTTTTCAGCCCATTACCGGCATATGGAAGAAACAGCAGTAAGCACAGGGAAATATCTGCTTCTAAATCCAAAACGCAGCTATCTAACAGAACGGTTGTCAATGTGTGCACTCAACTTCCAGAGTTAAACCCGTGTGTGGATTCAGCAGTCTGCAAACACTTTCTCTGCAGAGTCCCAAAACAGGCGTTTTCAGCCCATTACCGGCATTTGGAAGAAACAGCAGTAAGCACAGGGAAATATCTGCTTCTAAATCCAAAATGCAGCTATCTAACAGAACGGTTGTCAATGTGTGCACTCAACTTCCAGAGTTAAACCCGTGTGTGGATTCAGCAGTCTGCAAACACTTTCTCTGCAGAGTCCCAAACCAGGCGTTTTCAGCCCATTACCGGCATATGGAAGAAACAGCAGTAAGCACAGGGAAATATCTGCTTCTAAATCCAAAACGCAGCTATCTAACAGAACGGTTGTCAATGTGTGCACTCAACTTCCAGAGTTAAACCCGTGTGTGGATTCAGCAGTCTGCAAACATCTTCTCTGCAGAGTCCCAAAACAGGCGTTTTCAGCCCATTACCGGCATATGGAAGAAACAGCAGTAAGCACAGGGAAATATCTGCTTCTAAATCCAAAACGCAGCTATCTAACAGAACGGTTGTCAATGTGTGCACTCAACTTCCAGAGTTAAACCAGTGTGTGGATTCAGCAGTCTGCAAACATCTTCTCTGCAAAGTCCCAAAACAGGCGTTTTCAGCCCATTACCGGCATATGGAAGAAACAGCAGTAAGCACAGGGAAATATCTGCTTCTAAATCCAAAACGCAGCTATCTAACAGAACGGTTGTCAATGTGTGCACTCAACTTCCAGAGTTAAACCCGTGTGTGGATTCAGCAGTCTGCAAACACTTTCTCTGCTGAGTCCCAAAACAGGCGTTTTCAGCCCATTACCGGCATATGGAAGAAACAGCAGTAAGCACAGGGAAATATCTGCTTCTAAATCCAAAACGCAGCTATCTAACAGAACGGTTGTCAATGTGTGCACTCAACTTCCAGAGTTAAACCCGTGTGTGGATTCAGCAGTCTGCAAACACTTTCTCTGCAGAGTCCCAAAACAGGCGTTTTCAGCCCATTACCGGCATATGGAAGAAACAGAAGTAAGCACAGGGAAATATCTGCTTCTAAATCCAAAACGCAGCTATCTAACAGAACGGTTGTCAATGTGTGCACTCAACTTCCAGAGTTAAACCCGTGTGTGGATTCAGCAGTCTGCCAACACTTTCTCTGCAGAGTCCCAAAACAGGCGTTTTCAGCCCATTACCGGCATATGGAAGAAACAGCAGTCAGCACAGGGAAATATCTGCTTCTAAATCCAAAACGCAGCTATCTAACAGAACGGTTGTCAATGTGTACACTCAACTTCCAGAGTTAAACCAGTGTGTGGATTCAGCAGTCTGCAAACATCTTCTCTGCAGAGTCCCAAAACAGGCGTTTTCAGCCCATTACCGGCTTATGGAAGAAACAGCAGTAAGCACAGGGAAATATCTGCTTCTAAATCCAAAACGCAGCTATCTAACAGAACGGTTGTCAATGTGTGCACTCAACTTACAGAGTTAAACCCGTGTGTGGATTCAGCAGTCTGCAAACACTTTCTCTGCAGAGTGCCAAAACAGGCGTTTTCAGCCCATTACCGGCATATGGAAGAAACAGCAGTAAGCACAGGGAAATATCTGCTTCTAAATCCAAAACGCAGCTATCTAACAGAACGGTTGTCAATGTGTGCACTCAATTTCCAGAGTTAAACCCGTGTGTGGATTCAGCAGTGTGCAAACATCTTCTCTGAAGAGTCCCAAAACAGGCGTTTTCAGCCCATTACCGGCATATGGAAGAAACAGCAGTAAGCACAGGGAAATATCTGCTTCTAAATCCAAAACGCAGCTATCTAACAGAACGGTTGTCAATGTGTGCACTCAACTTCCAGAGTTAAACCCGTGTGTGGATTCAGCAGTCTGCAAACACTTTCTCTGCAGAGTCCCAAAACAGGCGTTTTCAGCCCATTACCGGCATAGGGAAGAAACAGCAGTAAGCACAGGGAAATATCTGCGTCTAAATCTAAAACGCAGCTATCTAACAGAACGGTTGTCAATGTGTGCACTCAACTTCCAGAGTTAAACCCGTGTGTGGATTCAGCAGTCTGCAAACATCTTTTCTGCAGAATCCCAAAACAGACGTTTTCAGCCCATTACCGGCATATGGAAGAAACAGCAGTAAGCACAGGGAAATATCTGCTTCTAAATCCAAAACGCAGCTATCTAACAGAACGGTTGTCAATGTGTGCACTCAACTTCCAGAGTTAAACCCGTGTGTGGATTCAGCAGTCTGCAAACACTTTCTCTGCAGAGTCCCAAAACAGGCGTTTTCAGCCCATTACCGGCATATGGAAGAAACAGCAGTAAGCACAGGGAAATATCTGCTTCTAAATCCAAAACGCAGCTATCTAACAGAACGGTTGTCAATGTGTGCACTCAACTTCCAGAGTTAAACCCGTGTGTGGATTCAGCAGTCTGCAAACACTTTCTCTGCAGAGTCCCAAACCAGGCGTTTTCAGCCCATTACCGGCATATGGAAGAAACAGCAGTAAGCACAGGGAAATATCTGCTTCTAATTCCAAAACGCAGGTATCTAACAGAACGGTTGTCAATGTGTGCACTCAACTTCCAGAGTTAAACCCGTGTGTGGATTCAGCAGTCGGCAAACACTTTCTCTGCAGAGTCCCAAAACAGGCGTTTTCAGCCCATTACCGGCATATGGAAGAAACAGCAGTAAGCACAGGGAAATATCTGCTTCTAAATTCAAAACGCAGCTATCTAACAGAACGGTTGTCAATGTGTGCACTCAACTTCCAGAGTTAAACCCGTGTGTGGATTCAGCAGTCTGCAAACATCTTCTCTGCAGAGTCCCAAAACAGGCGTTTTCAGCCCATTACCGGCATGTGGAAGAAACAGCAGTAAGCACAGGGAAATATCTGCTTCTAAATCCAAAACGCAGCTATCTAACAGAACGGTTGTCAATGTGTGCACTCAACTTCCAGAGTTAAACCCGTGTGTGGATTCAGCAGTCTGCAAACACTTTCTCTGCAGAGTCCCAAACCAGGCGTTTTCAGCCCATTACCGGCATATGGAAGAAACAGAAGCAAGCACAGGGAAATATCTGCTTCTAAATCCAAAACGCAGCTATCTAACAGAACGTTTGTCAATGTGTGCACTCAACTTCCAGAGTTAAACCCGTGTGTGGATTCAGCAGTCTGCAAACACTTTCTCTGCAGAGTCCCAAAACAGGCGTTTTCAGCCCATTACCGGCATATGGAAGAAACAGCAGTCAGCACAGGGAAATATCTGCTTCTAAATCCAAAACGCAGCTATCTAACAGAACGGTTGTCAATGTGTGCACTCAACTTCCAGAGTTAAACCCGTGTGTGGATTCAGCAGTCTGCAAACACTTTCTCTGCAGAGTCCGAAAACAGGCGTTTTCAGCCCATTACCGGCATATGGAAGAAACAGCAGTCAGCACAGGGAAATATCTGCTTCTAAATCCAAAACGCAGCTATCTAACAGAACGGTTGTCAATGTGTGCACTCAACTTCCAGAGTTAAACCAGTGTGTGGATTCAGCAGTCTGCAAACATCTTCTCTGCAGAGTCCCAAAACAGGCGTTTTCAGCCCATTACCGGCATATGGAAGAAACAGCAGTAAGCACAGGGAAATATCTGCTTCTAAATCCAAAACGCAGCTATCTAACAGAACGGTTGTCAATGTGTGCACTCAACTTACAGAGTTAAACCCGTGTGTGGATTCAGCAGTCTGCAAACACTTTCTCTGCAGAGTCCCAAACCAGGCGTTTTCAGCCCATTACCGGCATATGGAAGAAACAGCAGTAAGCACAGGGAAATATCTGCTTCTAAATCCAAAACGCAGCTATCTAACAGAACGGTTGTCAATGTGTGCACTCAACTTCCAGAGTTAAACCCGTGTGTGGATTCAGCAGTCTGCAAACACTTTCTCTGCAGAGTCCCAAAACAGGCGTTTTCAGCCCATTACCGGCATATGGAAGAAACAACAGTAAGCACAGGGAAATATCTGCTTCTAAATCCAAAACGCAGCTATCTAACAGAACGGTTGTCAATGTGTGCACTCAACTTCCAGAGTTAAACCAGTGTGTGGATTCAGCAGTCTGCAAACATCTTCTCTGCAGAGTCCCAAAACAGGCGTTTTCAGCCCATTACCAGCATATGGAAGAAACAGCAGTAAGCACAGGGAAATATCTGCTTCTAAATCCAAAACACAGCCATGTAACAGAACGGTTGTCAATGTGTGCACTCAACTTCCAGAGTTAAACCCGTGTGTGGATTCAGCAGTCTGCAAACACTTTCTCTGCAGAGTCCCAAAACAGGCCTTTTCTGCCCATTACCGGCATATGGAAGAAAGAGCAGTAAGCACAGGGAAATATCTGCTTCTAAATCCAAAACGCAGCTATCTAACAGAACGGTTGTCAATGTGTGCACTCAACTTCCAGAGTTAAACCCGTGTGTGGATTCAGCAGTCTGCAGAGACTTTCTCTGCAGAGTCCCAAAACAGGCGTTTTCAGCCCATTACCGGCATATGGAAGAAACAGCAGTAAGCACAGGGAAATATCTGCTTCTAAATCCAAAACGCAGCTATCTAACAGAACGGTTGTCAATGTGTGCACTCAACTTCCAGAGTTAAACCCGTGTGTGGATTCAGCAGTCTGCAAACACTTTCTCTGCAGAGTCCCAAAACAGGCGTTTTCAGCCCATTACCGGCATATGGAAGAAACAGCAGTAAGCACAGGGAAATATCTGCTTCTAAATCCAAAACGCAGCTATCTAACAGAACGGTTGTCAATGTGTGCACTCAACTTCAAGAGTTAAACCCGTGTGTGGATTCAGCAGTCTGCAAACACTTTCTCTGCTGAGTCCCAAAACAGGCGTTTTCAGCCCATTACCGGCATATGGAAGAAACAGCAGTAAGCACAGGGAAATATCTGCTTCTAAATCCAAAACGCAGCTATCTAACAGAACGGTTGTCAATGTGTGCACTCAACTTCCAGAGTTAAACCCGTGTGTGGATTCAGCAGTCTGCAAACACTTTCTCTGCAGAGTCCCAAAACAGGCGTTTTCAGCCCATTACCGGCATATGGAAGAAACAGAAGTAAGCACAGGGAAATATCTGCTTCTAAATCCAAAACGCAGCTATCTAACAGAACGGTTGTCAATGTGTGCACTCAACTTCCAGAGTTAAACCCGTGTGTGGATTCAGCAGTCTGCAAACACTTTCTCTGCAGAGTCCCAAACCAGGCGTTTTCAGCCCATTACCGGCATATGGAAGAAACAGCAGTAAGCACAGGGAAATATCTGCTTCTAAATCCAAAACGCAGCTATCTAACAGAACGGTTGTCAATGTGTGCACTCAACTTCCAGAGTTAAACCCGTGTGTGGATTCAGCAGTCTGCAAACATCTTCTCTTCAGAGTCCCAAAACAGGCGTTTTCATCCCCTTACCGGCATATGGAAGAAACAGCAGTAAGCACAGGGAAATATCTGCTTCTAAATCCAAAACGCAGCTATCTAACAGAACGGTTGTCAATGTGTGCACTCAACTTCCAGAGTTAAATCAGTGTGTGGATTCAGCAGTCTGCAAACATCTTCTCTGCAGAGTCCCAAAACAGGCGTTTTCAGCCCATTACCGGCATATGGAAGAAACAGCAGTAAGCACAGGGAAATATCTGCTTCTAAATCCAAAACACAGCCATGTAACAGAACGGTTGTCAATGTGTGCACTCAACTTCCAGAGTTAAACCCGTGTGTGGATTCAGCAGTCTGCAAACACTTTCTCTGCAGAGTCCCAAAACAGGCGTTTTCTGCCCATTACCGGCATATGGAAGAAAGAGCAGTAAGCACAGGGAAATATCTGCTTCTAAATCCAAAACGCAGCTATCTAACAGAACGGTTGTCAATGTGTGCACTCAACTTCCAGAGTTAAACCCGTGTGTGGATTCAGCAGTCTGCAAACACTTTCTCTGCAGAGTCCCAAAACAGGCGTTTTCAGCCCATTACCGGCATATGGAAGAAACAGCAGTCAGCACAGGGAAATATCTGCTTCTAAATCCAAAACGCAGCTATCTAACAGAACGGTTGTCAATGTGTGCACTCAACTTCCAGAGTTAAACCCGTGTGTGGATTCAGCAGTCTGCAAACACTTTCTCTGCAGAGTCCCAAAACAGGCGTTTTCAGCCCATTACCGGCATATGGAAGAAACAGCAGTAAGCACAGGGAAATATCTGCTTCTAAATCCAAAACGCAGCTATCTAACAGAACGGTTGTCAATGTGTGCACTCAACTTCCAGAGTTAAACCCGTGTGTGGATTCAGCAGTCTGCAAACACTTTCTCTGCTGAGTCCCAAAACAGGCGTTTTCAGCCCATTACCGGCATATGGAAGAAACAGCAGTAAGCACAGGGAAATATTTGCTTCTAAATCCAAAACGCAGCTATCTAACAGAACGGTTGTCAATGTGTGCACTCAACTTCCAGAGTTAAACCCGTGTGTGGATTCAGCAGTCTGCAAACACTTTCTCTGCAGAGTCCCAAACCAGGCGTTTTCAGCCCATTACCGGCATATGGAAGAAACAGCAGTAAGCACAGGGAAATATCTGCTTCTAAATCCAAAACGCAGCTATCTAACAGAACGGTTGTCAATGTGTGCACTCAACTTCCAGAGTTAAACCCGTGTGTGGATTCAGCAGTCTGCAAACATCTTCTCATCAGAGTCCCAAAACAGGCGTTTTCATCCCCTTACCGGCATATGGAAGAAACAGCAGTAAGCACAGGGAAATATCTGCTTCTAAATCCAAAACGCAGCTTTCTAACAGAACGGTTGTCAATGTGTGCACTCAACTTCCAGAGTTAAACCCGTGTGTGGATTCAGCAGTCTGCAAACACTTTCCGTGCAGAGTCCCACAACAGGCGTTTTCAGCCCATTACCGGCATATGGAAGAAACAGCAGTAAGCACAGGGAAATATCTGCTTCTAAATCCAAAACGCAGCTATCTAACAGAACGGTTGTCAATGTGTGCACTCAACTTCCAGAGTTAAACCCGTGTGTGGATTCAGCAGTCTGCAAACACTTTCTCTGCAGAGTCCCAAAACAGGCGTTTTCAGCCCATTACCGGCATATGGAAGAAACAGCATGAAGCACAGGGAAATATCTGCTTCTAAATCCAAAACGCAGCTATCTAACAGAACGGTTGTCAATGTGTGCACTCAACTTCCAGAGTTAAACCCGTGTGTGGATTCAGCAGTCTGCAAACATCTTCTCTGCAGAGTCCCAAAACAGGCGTTTTCAGCCCATTACCGGCATATGGAAGAAACAGCAGTAAGCTCAGGGAAATATCTGCTTCTAAATCCAAAACGCAGCTATCTAACAGAACGGTTGTCAATGTGTGCACTCAACTTCCAGCGTTAAACCCGTGTGTGGATTCAGCAGTCTGCAAACACTTTCTCTGCAGAGTCCCAAAACAGGCGTTTTCAGCCCATTACCGGCATATGGAAGAAACAGCAGTCAGCACAGGGAAATATCTGCTTCTAAATCCAAAACGCAGCTATCTAACAGAACGGTTGTCAATGTCTACACTCAACTTCCAGAGTTAAACCAGTGTGTGGATTCAGCAGTCTGCAAACATCTTCTCTGCAGAGTCCCAAAACAGGCGTTTTCAGCCCATTACCGGCATATGGAAGAAACAGCAGTAAGCACAGGGAAATATCTGCTTCTAAATCCAAAACGCAGCTATCTAACAGAACGGTTGTCAATGTGTGCACTCAACTTCCAGAGTTAAACCCGTGTGTGGATTCAGCAGTCTGCAAACACTTTCTCTGCAGAGTCCCAAACCACGCGTTTTCAGCCCATTACCGGCATATGGAAGAAACAGCAGTAAGCACAGGGAAATATCTGCTTCTAAATCCAAAACGCAGCTATCTAACAGAACGGTTGTCAATGTGTGCACTCAACTTCCAGAGTTAAACCCGTGTGTGGATTCAGCAGTCTGCAAACACTTTCTCTGCAGAGTCCCAAAACAGGCGTTTTCAGCCCATTACCGGCATTTGGAAGAAACAGCAGTAAGCACAGGGAAATATCTGCTTCTAAATCCAAAACGCAGCTATCTAACAGAACGGTTGTCAATGTGTGCACTCAACTTCCAGAGTTAAACCCGTGTGTGGATTCAGCAGTCTGCAAACACTTTCTCTGCAGAGTCCCAAACCAGGCGTTTTCAGCCCATTACCGGCATATGGAAGAAACAGCAGTAAGCACAGGGAAATATCTGCTTCTAAATCCAAAACGCAGCTATCTAACAGAACGGTTGTCAATGTGTGCACTCAACTTCCAGAGTTAAACCCGTGTGTGGATTCAGCAGTCTGCAGAGACTTTTTCTGCAGTGTCCCAAAACAGGCGTTTTCAGCCCATTACCGGCATATGGAAGAAACAGCAGTAAGCACAGGGAAATATCTGCTTCTAAATCCAAAACGCAGCTATCTAACAGAACGGTTGTCAATGTGTGCACTCAACTTCCAGAGTTAAACCAGTGTGTGGATTCAGCAGTCTGCAAACATCTTCTCTGCAGAGTCCCAAAACAGGCGTTTTCAGCCCATTACCGGCATATGGAAGAAACAGCAGTAAGCACAGGGAAATATCTGCTTCTAAATCCAAAACGCAGCTATCTAACCGAACGGTTGTCAATGTGTGCACTCAACTTCCAGAGTTAAACCCGTGTGTGGATTCAGCAGTCTGCAAACACTTTCTCTGCAGAGTCCCAAACCACGCGTTTTCAGCCCATTACCGGCATATGGAAGAAACAGCAGTAAGCACAGGGAAATATCTGCTTCTAAATCCAAAACGCAGCTATCTAACAGAACGGTTGTCAATGTGTGCACTCAACTTCCAGAGTTAAACCCGTGTGTGGATTCAGCAGTCTGCAAACACTTTCTCTGCAGAGTCCCAAAACAGGCGTTTTCAGCCCATTACCGGCATTTGGAAGAAACAGCAGTAAGCACAGGGAAATATCTGCTTCTAAATCCAAAACGCAGCTATCTAACAGAACGGTTGTCAATGTGTGCACTCAACTTCCAGAGTTAAACCCGTGTGTGGATTCAGCAGTCTGCAAACACTTTCTCTGCAGAGTCCCAAACCAGGCGTTTTCAGCCCTTTACCGGCATATGGAAGAAACAGCAGTAAGCACAGGGAAATATCTGCTTCTAAATCCAAAACGCAGCTATCTAACAGAACGGTTGTCAATGTGTGCACTCAACTTCCAGAGTTAAACCCGTGTGTGGATTCAGCAGTCTGCAAACATCTTCTCTGCAGAGTCCCAAAACAGGCGTTTTCAGCCCATTACCGGCATATGGAAGAAACAGCAGTAAGCACAGGGAAATATCTGCTTCTAAATCCAAAACGCAGCTATCTAACAGAACGGTTGTCAATGTGTGCACTCAACTTCCAGAGTTAAACCAGTGTGTGGATTCAGCAGTCTGCAAACATCTTCTCTGCAGAGTCCCAAAACAGGCGTTTTCAGCCCATTACCGGCATATGGAAGAAACAGCAGTAAGCACAGGGAAATATCTGCTTCTAAATCCAAAACACAGCCATGTAACAGAACGGTTGTCAATGTGTGCACTCAACTTCCAGAGTTAAACCAGTGTGTGGATTCAGCAGTCTGCAAACACTTTCTCTGCAGAGTCCGAAAACAGGCGTTTTCTGCCCATTACCGGCATATGGAAGAAACAGCAGTAAGCACAGGGAAATATCTGCTTCTAAATCCAAAACGCAGCTATCTAACAGAACGGTTGTCAATGTGTGCACTCAACTTCCAGAGTTAAACCCGTGTGTGGATTCAGCAGTCTGCAAACACTTTCTCTGCAGAGTCCCAAAACAGGCGATTTCAGCCCATTACCGGCATATGGAAGAAAAAGCAGTAAGCACAGGGAAATACCTGCTTCTAAATCCAAAACGCAGCTATCTAACAGAACGGTTGTCAATGTGTGCACTCAACTTCCAGAGTTAAACCCGTGTGTGGATTCAGCAGTCTGCAGAGACTTTCTCTGCAGTGTCCCAAAACAGGCGTTTTCAGCCCATTACCGGCATATGGAAGAAACAGCAGTAAGCACAGGGAAATATCTGCTTCTAAATCCAAAACGCAGCTATCTAACAGAACGGTTGTCAATGTGTGCACTCAACTTCCAGAGTTAAACCCGTGTGTGGATTCAGCAGTCTGCAAACACTTTCTCTGCTGAGTCCCAAAACAGGCGTTTTCAGCCCATTACCGGCATATGGAAGAAACAGCAGTAAGCACAGGGAAATATCTGCTTCTAAATCCAAAACGCAGCTATCTAACAGAACGGTTGTCAATGTGTGCACTCAACTTCCAGAGTTAAACCCGTGTGTGGATTCAGCAGTCTGCAAACACTTTCTCTGCAGAGTCCCAAAACAGGCGTTTTCAGCCCATTACCGGCATATGGAAGAAACAGCAGTAAGCACAGGGAAATATCTGCTTCTAAATCCAAAACGCAGCTATCTAACAGAACGGTTGTCAATGTGTGCACTCAACTTCCAGAGTTAAACCCGTGTGTGGATTCAGCAGCCTGCAAACACTTTCTCTGCAGAGTCCCAAAACAGGCGTTTTCAGCCCATTACCGGCATATGGAAGAAACAGCAGTCAGCACAGGGAAATATCTGCTTCTAAATCCAAAACGCAGCTATCTAACAGAACGGTTGTCAATGTGTACACTCAGCTTCCAGAGTTAAACCAGTGTGTGGATTCAGCAGTCTGCAAACATCTTCTCTGCAGAGTCCCAAAACAGGCGTTTTCAGCCCATTACCGGCATATGGAAGAAACAGCAGTAAGCACAGGGAAATATCTGCTTCTAAATCCAAAACGCAGCTATCTAACAGAACGGTTGTCAATGTGTGCACTCAACTTACAGAGTTAAACCCGTGTGTGGATTCAGCAGTCTGCAAACACTTTCTCTGCAGAGTGCCAAAACAGGCGTTTTCAGCCCATTACCGGCATATGGAAGAAACAGCAGTAAGCACAGGGAAATATCTGCTTCTAAATCCAAAACGCAGCTATCTAACAGAACGGTTGTCAATGTGTGCACTCAATTTCCAGAGTTAAACCCGTGTGTGGATTCAGCAGTGTGCAAACATCTTCTCTGAAGAGTCCCAAAACAGGCGTTTTCAGCCCATTACCGGCATATGGAAGAAACAGCAGTAAGCACAGGGAAATATCTGCTTCTAAATCCAAAACGCAGCTATCTAACAGAACGGTTGTCAATGTGTGCACTCAACTTCCAGAGTTAAACCCGTGTGTGGATTCAGCAGTCTGCAAACACTTTCTCTGCAGAGTCCCAAAACAGGCGTTTTCAGCCCATTACCGGAATAGGGAAGAAACAGCAGTAAGCACAGGGAAATATCTGCGTCTAAATCTAAAACGCAGCTATCTAACAGAACGGTTGTCAATGTGTGCACTCAACTTCCAGAGTTAAACCCGTGTGTGGATTCAGCAGTCTGCAAACATCTTTTCTGCAGAGTCCCAAAACAGACGTTTTCAGCCCATTACCGGCATATGGAAGAAACAGCAGTAAGCACAGGGAAATATCTGCTTCTAAATCCAAAACGCAGCTATCTAACAGAACGGTTGTCAATGTGTGCACTCAACTTCCAGAGTTAAACCAGTGTGTGGATTCAGCAGTCTGCAAACATCTTCTCTGCAGAGTCCCAAAACAGGCGTTTTCAGCCCATTACCGGCATATGGAAGAAACAGCAGTAAGCACAGGGAAATATCTGCTTCTAAATCCAAAACACAGCCATGTAACAGAACGGTTGTCAATGTGTGCACTCAACTTCCAGAGTTAAACCCGTGTGTGGATTCAGCAGTCTGCAAACACTTTCTCTGCAGAGTCCCAAAGCAGGCGTTTTCTGCCCATTACCGGCATATGGAAGAAAGAGCAGTAAGCACAGGGAAATATCTGCTTCTAAATCCAAAACGCAGCTATCTACCAGAACGGTTGTCAATGTGTGCACTCAACTTCCAGAGTTAAACCCGTGTGTGGATTCAGCAGTCTGCAAACACTTTCTCTGCAGAGTCCCAAAACAGGCGTTTTCAGCCCATTACCGGCATATGGAAGAAACAGCAGTAAGCACAGGGAAATATCTGCTTCTAAATCCAAAACGCAGCTATCTAACAGAACGGTTGTCAATGTGTGCACTCAACTTCCAGAGTTAAACCCGTGTGTGGATTCAGCAGTCTGCAAACACTTTCTCTGCAGAGTCCCAAAACAGGCGTTTTCAGCCCATTACCGGCATATGGAAGAAACAGCAGTAAGCACAGGGAAATATCTGCTTCTAAATCCAAAACGCAGCTATCTAACAGAACGGTTGTCAATGTGTGCACTCAACTTCCAGAGTTAAACCCGTGTGTGGATTCAGCAGTCTGCAAACACTTTCTCTGCTGAGTCCCAAAACAGGCGTTTTCAGCCCATTACCGGCATATGGAAGAAACAGCAGTAAGCACAGGGAAATATCTGCTTCTAAATCCAAAACGCAGCTATCTAACAGAACGGTTGTCAATGTGTGCACTCAACTTCCAGAGTTAAACCCGTGTGTGGATTCAGCAGTCTGCAAACACTTTCTCTGCAGAGTCCCAAAACAGGCGTTTTCAGCCCATTACCGGCATATGGAAGAAACAGCAGTAAGCACAGGGAAATATCTGCTTCTAAATCCAAAACGCAGCTATCTAACAGAACGGTTTTCAATGTGTGCACTCAACTTCCAGAGTTAAACCCGTGTGTGGATTCAGCAGTCTGCAAACACTTTCTCTGCAGAGTCCCAAACCAGGCGTTTTCAGCCCATTACCGGCATATGGAAGAAACAGCAGTAAGCACAGGGAAATATCTGCTTCTAAATCCAAAACGCAGCTATCTAACAGAACGGTTGTCAATGTGTGCACTCAACTTCCAGAGTTAAACCCGTGTGTGGATTCAGCAGTCTGCAAACATCTTCTCTTCAGAGTCCCAAAACAGGCGTTTTCATCCCCTTACCGGCATATGGAAGAAACAGCAGTAAGCACAGGGAAATATCTGCTTCTAAATCCAAAACGCAGCTATCTAACAGAACGGTTGTCAATGTGTGCACTCAACTTCCAGAGTTAAACCCGTGTGTGGATTCAGCAGTCTGCAAACACTTTCCGTGCAGAGTCCCAAAACAGGCGTTTTCAGCCCATTACCGGCATATGGAAGAAACAGCAGTAAGCACAGGGAAATATCTGCTTCTAAATCCAAAACGCAGCTATCTAACAGAACGGTTGTCAATGTGTGCACTCAACTTCCAGAGTTAAACCCGTGTGTGGATTCAGCAGTCTGCAGAGACTTTCTCTGCAGAGTCCCAAAACAGGCGTTTTCAGCCCATTACCGGCATATGGAAGAAACAGCAGTAAGCACAGGGAAATATCTGCTTCTAAATCCAAAACGCAGCTATCTAACAGAACGGTTGTCAATGTGTGCACTCAACTTCCAGAGTTAAACCCGTGTGTGGATTCAGCAGTCTGCAAACATCTTCTCTGCAGAGTCCCAAAACAGGCGTTTTCAGCCCATTACCGGCATATGGAAGAAACAGCAGTAAGCTCAGGGAAATATCTGCTTCTAAATCCAAAACGCAGCTATCTAACAGAACGGTTGTCAATGTGTGCACTCAACTTCCAGCGTTAAACCCGTGTGTGGATTCAGCAGTCTGCAAACACTTTCTCTGCAGAGTCCCAAAACAGGCGTTTTCAGCCCATTACCGGCATATGGAAGAAACAGCAGTCAGCACAGGGAAATATCTGCTTCTAAATCCAAAACGCAGCTATCTAACAGAGCGGTTGTCAATGTGTACACTCAACTTCCAGAGTTAAACCAGTGTGTGGATTCAGCAGTCTGCAAACATCTTCTCTGCAGAGTCCCAAAACAGGCGTTTTCAGCCCATTACCGGCATATGGAAGAAACAGCAGTAAGCACAGGGAAATATCTGCTTCTAAATCCAAAACGCAGCTATCTAACAGAACGGTTGTCAATGTGTGCACTCAACTTCCAGAGTTAAACCCGTGTGTGGATTCAGCAGTCTGCAAACACTTTCTCTGCAGAGTCCCAAAACAGGCGTTTTCAGCCCATTACCGGCATATGGAAGAAACAGCAGTAAGCACAGGGAAATATCTGCTTCTAAATCCAAAACGCAGCTATCTAACAGAACGGTTGTCAATGTGTGCACTCAACTTCCAGAGTTAAACCCGTGTGTGGATTCAGCAGTCTGCAAACACTTTCTCTGCAGAGTCCCAAAACAGGCGTTTTCAGCCCATTACCGGAATTTGGAAGAAACAGCAGTAAGCACAGGGAAATATCTGCTTCTAAATCCAAAACGCAGCTATCTAACAGAACGGTTGTCAATGTGTGCACTCAACTTCCAGAGTTAAACCCGTGTGTGGATTCAGCAGTCTGCAAACACTTTCTCTGCAGAGTCCCAAACCCGGCGTTTTCAGCCCATTACCGGCATATGGAAGAAACAGCAGTAAGCACAGGGAAATATCTGCTTCTAAATCCAAAACGCACCTATCTAACAGAACGGTTGTCAATGTGTGCACTCAACTTCCAGAGTTAAACCCGTGTGTGGATTCAGCAGTCTGCAAACATCTTCTCTGCAGAGTCCCAAAACAGGCGTTTTCAGCCCATTACCGGCATATGGAAGAAACAGCAGTAAGCACAGGGAAATATCTGCTTCTAAATCCAAAACGCAGCTATCTAACAGAACGGTTGTCAATGTGTGCACTCAACTTCCAGAGTTAAACCAGTGTGTGGATTCAGCAGTCTGCAAACACTTTCTCTGCAGAGTCCCAAACCAGGCGTTTTCAGCCCATTACCGGCATATGGAAGAAACAGCAGTAAGCACAGGGAAATATCTGCTTCTAAATCCAAAACGCAGCTATCTAACAGAACGGTTGTCAATGTGTGCACTCAACTTCCAGAGTTAAACCCGTGTGTGGATTCAGCAGTCTGCAAACACTTTCTCTGCAGAGTCCCAAACCACGCGTTTTCAGCCCATTACCGGCATATGGAAGAAACAGCAGTAAGCACAGGGAAATATCTGCTTCTAAATCCAAAACGCAGCTATCTAACAGAACGGTTGTCAATGTGTGCACTCAACTTCCAGAGTTAAACCCGTGTGTGGATTCAGCAGTCTGCAAACACTTTCT
Organism: Aotus nancymaae; assembly: GCF_030222135.1. Lineage (NCBI taxonomy): Eukaryota > Metazoa > Chordata > Mammalia > Primates > Aotidae > Aotus > Aotus nancymaae. Next base: position 87,000 of record NW_026988831.1, read on the forward strand.
CTGCAGAGTCCCAAAACAGGCGTTTTCAGCCCATTACCGGCATTTGGAAGAAACAGCAGTAAGCACAGGGAAATATCTGCTTCTAAATCCAAAACGCAGCTATCTAACAGAACGGTTGTCAATGTGTGCACTCAACTTCCAGAGTTAAACCCGTGTGTGGATTCAGCAGTCTGCAAACACTTTCTCTGCAGAGTCCCAAACCAGGCGTTTTCAGCCCATTACCGGCATATGGAAGAAACAGCAGTAAGCACAGGGAAATATCTGCTTCTAAATCCAAAACGCAGCTATCTAACAGAACGGTTGTCAATGTGTGCACTCAACTTCCAGAGTTAAACCCGTGTGTGGATTCAGCAGTCTGCAAACATCTTCTCTGCAGAGTCCCAAAACAGGCGTTTTCAGCCCATTACCGGCATATGGAAGAAACAGCAGTAAGCACAGGGAAATATCTGCTTCTAAATCCAAAACGCAGCTATCTAACAGAACGGTTGTCAATGTGTGCACTCAACTTCCAGAGTTAAACCAGTGTGTGGATTCAGCAGTCTGCAAACATCTCCTCTGCAGAGTCCCAAAACAGGCGTTTTCAGCCCATTACCGGCATATGGAAGAAACAGCAGTAAGCACAGGGAAATATCTGCTTCTAAATCCACAACACAGCCATGTAACAGAACGGTTGTCAATGTGTGCACTCAACTTCCAGAGTTAAACCAGTGTGTGGATTCAGCAGTCTGCAAACACTTTCTCTGCAGAGTCCGAAAACAGGCGTTTTCAGCCCATTACCGGCATATGGAAGAAACAGCAGTAAGCACAGGGAAATATCTGCTTCTAAATCCAAAACGCAGCTATCTAACAGAACGGTTGTCAATGTGTGCACTCAACTTCCAGAGTTAAACCCGTGTGTGGATTCAGAAGTCTGCAAACACTTTCTCTGCAGAGTCCCAAAACAGGCGTTTTCAGCCCATTACCGGCATATGGAAGAAAAAGCAGTAAGCACAGGGAAATATCTGCTTCTAAATCCAAAACGCAGCTATCTAACAGAACGGTTGTCAATGTGTGCACTCAACTTCCAGAGTTAAACCCGTGTGTGGATTCAGCAGTCTGCAAACACTTTCTCTGCAGAGTCCCAAAACAGGCGTTTTCAGCCCATTACCGGCATATGGAAGAAACAGCAGTAAGCACAGGGAAATATCTGCTTCTAAATCCAAAACGCAGCTATCTAACAGAACGGTTGTCAATGTGTGCACTCAACTTCCAGAGTTAAACCCGTGTGTGGATTCAGCAGTCTGCAAACACTTTCTCTGCTGAGTCCCAAAACAGGCGTTTTCAGCCCATTACCGGCATATGGAAGAAACAGCAGTAAGCACAGGGAAATATCTGCTTCTAAATCCAAAACGCAGCTATCTAACAGAACGGTTGTCAATGTGTGCACTCAACTTCCAGAGTTAAACCCGTGTGTGGATTCAGCAGTCTGCAAACACTTTCTCTGCAGAGTCCCAAAACAGGCGTTTTCAGCCCATTACCGGCATATGGAAGAAACAGAAGCAAGCACAGGGAAATATCTGCTTCTAAATCCAAAACGCAGCTATCTAACAGAACGGTTGTCAATGTGTGCACTCAATTTCCAGAGTTAAACCCGTGTGTGGATTCAGCAGTGTGCAAACATCTTCTCTGAAGAGTCCCAAAACAGGCGTTTTCAGCCCATTACCGGCATATGGAAGAAACAGCAGTAAGCACAGGGAAATATCTGCTTCTAAATCCAAAACGCAGCTATCTAACAGAACGGTTGTCAATGTGTGCACTCAACTTCCAGAGTTAAACCCGTGTGTGGATTCAGCAGTCTGCAAACACTTTCTCTGCAGAGTCCCAAAACAGGCGTTTTCAGCCCATTACCGGCATAGGGAAGAAACAGCAGTAAGCACAGGGAAATATCTGCGTCTAAATCTAAAACGCAGCTATCTAACAGAACGGTTGTCACTGTGTGCACTCAACTTCCAGAGTTAAACCCGTGTGTGGATTCAGCAGTCTGCAAACATCTTTTCTGCAGAGTCCCAAAACAGACGTTTTCAGCCCATTACCGGCATATGGAAGAAACAGCAGTAAGCACAGGGAAATATCTGCTTCTAAATCCAAAACGCAGCTATCTAACAGAACGGTTGTCAATGTGTGCACTCAACTTCCAGAGTTAAACCCGTGTGTGGATTCAGCAGTCTGCAAACACTTTCTCTGCAGAGTCCCAAAACAGGCGTTTTCAGCCCTTTACCGGCATATGGAAGAAACAGCAGTAAGCACAGGGAAATATCTGCTTCTAAATCCAAAACGCAGCTATCTAACAGAACGGTTGTCAATGTGTGCACTCAACTTCCAGAGTTAAACCCGTGTGTGGATTCAGCAGTCTGCAAACACTTTCTCTGCAGAGTCCCAAACCAGGCGTTTTCAGCCCATTACCGGCATATGGAAGAAACAGCAGTAAGCACAGGGAAATATCTGCTTCTAAATCCAAAACGCAGGTATCTAACAGAACGGTTGTCAATGTGTGCACTCAACTTCCAGAGTTAAACCCGTGTGTGGATTCAGCAGTCTGCAAACACTTTCTCTGCAGAGTCCCAAAACAGGCGTTTTCAGCCCATTACCGGCATATGGAAGAAACAGCAGTAAGCACAGGGAAATATCTGCTTCTAAATCCAAAACACAGCCATGTAACAGAACGGTTGTCAATGTGTGCACTCAACTTCCAGAGTTAAACCAGTGTGTGGATTCAGCAGTCTGCAAACACTTTCTCTGCAGAGTCCGAAAACAGGCGTTTTCTGCCCATTACCGGCATATGGAAGAAACAGCAGTAAGCACAGGGAAATATCTGCTTCTAAATCCAAAACGCAGCTATCTAACAGAACGGTTGTCAATGTGTGCACTCAACTTCCAGAGTTAAACCCGTGTGTGGATTCAGCAGTCTGCAAACACTTTCTCTGCAGAGTCCCAAAACAGGCGTTTTCAGCCCATTACCGGCATATGGAAGAAAAAGCAGTAAGCACAGGGAAATATCTGCTTCTAAATCCAAAACGCAGCTATCTAACAGAACGGTTGTCAATGTGTGCACTCAACTTCCAGAGTTAAACCCGTGTGTGGATTCAGCAGTCTGCAAACACTTTCTCTGCAGAGTCCCAAAACAGGCGTTTTCAGCCCATTACCGGCATATGGAAGAAACAGCAGTAAGCACAGGGAAATATCTGCTTCTAAATCCAAAACGCAGCTATCTAACAGAACGGTTGTCAATGTGTGCACTCAACTTCCAGAGTTAAACCCGTGTGTGGATTCAGCAGTCTGCAAACACTTTCTCTGCTGAGTCCCAAAACAGGCGTTTTCAGCCCATTACCGGCATATGGAAGAAACAGCAGTAAGCACAGGGAATTATCTGCTTCTAAATCCAAAACGCAGCTATCTAACAGAACGGTTGTCAATGTGTGCACTCAACTTCCAGAGTTAAACCCGTGTGTGGATTCAGCAGTCTGCAAACACTTTCTCTGCAGAGTCCCAAAACAGGCGTTTTCAGCCCATTACCGGCATATGGAAGAAACAGAAGTAAGCACAGGGAAATATCTGCTTCTAAATCCAAAACGCAGCTATCTAACAGAACGGTTGTCAATGTGTGCACTCAACTTCCAGAGTTAAACCCGTGTGTGGATTCAGCAGTCTGCAAACACTTTCTCTGCAGAGTCCCAAAACAGGCGTTTTCAGCCCATTACCGGCATATGGAAGAAACAGCAGTCAGCACAGGGAAATATCTGCTTCTAAATCCAAAACGCAGCTATCTACCAGAACGGTTGTCAATGTGTACACTCAACTTCCAGAGTTAAACCAGTGTGTGGATTCAGCAGTCTGCAAACATCTTCTCTGCAGAGTCCCAAAACAGGCGTTTTCAGCCCATTACCGGCATATGGAAGAAACAGCAGTAAGCACAGGGAAATATCTGCTTCTAAATCCAAAACGCAGCTATCTAACAGAACGGTTGTCAATGTGTGCACTCAACTTACAGAGTTAAACCCGTGTGTGGATTCAGCAGTCTGCAAACACTTTCTCTGCAGAGTGCCAAAACAGGCGTTTTCAGCCCATTACCGGCATATGGAAGAAACAGCAGTAAGCACAGGGAAATATCTGCTTCTAAATCCAAAACGCAGCTATCTAACAGAACGGTTGTCAATGTGTGCACTCAATTTCCAGAGTTAAACCCGTGTGTGGATTCAGCAGTGTGCAAACATCTTCTCTGAAGAGTCCCAAAACAGGCGTTTTCAGCCCATTACCGGCATATGGAAGAAACAGCAGTAAGCACAGGGAAATATCTGCTTCTAAATCCAAAACGCAGCTATCTAACAGAACGGTTGTCAATGTGTGCACTCAACTTCCAGAGTTAAACCCGTGTGTGGATTCAGCAGTCTGCAAACACTTTCTCTGCAGAGTCCCAAAACAGGCGTTTTCAGCCCATTACCGGCATAGGGAAGAAACAGCAGTAAGCACAGGGAAATATCTGCGTCTAAATCTAAAACGCAGCTATCTAACAGAACGGTTGTCAATGTGTGCACTCAACTTCCAGAGGTAAACCCGTGTGTGGATTCAGCAGTCTGCAAACATCTTTTCTGCAGAGTCCCAAAACAGACGTTTTCAGCCCATTACCGGCATATGGAAGAAACAGCAGTAAGCACAGGGAAATATCTGCTTCTAAATCCAAAACGCAGCTATCTAACAGAACGGTTGTCAATGTGTGCACTCAACTTCCAGAGTTAAACCAGTGTGTGGATTCAGCAGTCTGCAAACATCTTCTCTGCAGAGTCCCAAAACAGGCGTTTTCAGCCCATTACCGGCATATGGAAGAAACAGCAGTAAGCACAGGGAAATATCTGCTTCTAAATCCAAAACCCAGCTATCTAACAGAACGGTTGTCAATGTGTGCACTCAACTTCCAGAGTTAAACCCGTGTGTGGATTCAGCAGTCTGCAAACACTTTCTCTGCAGAGTCCCAAACCAGGCGTTTTCAGCCCATTACCGGCATATGGAAGAAACAGCAGTAAGCACAGGGAAATATCTGCTTCTAAATCCAAAACGCAGGTATCTAACAGAACGGTTGTCAATGTGTGCACTCAACTTCCAGAGTTAAACCCGTGTGTGGATTCAGCAGTCTGCAAACACTTTCTCTGCAGAGTCCCAAAACAGGCGTTTTCAGCCCATTACCGGCATATGGAAGAAACAGCAGTAAGCACAGGGAAATATCTGCTTCTAAATCCAAAACACAGCCATGTAACAGAACGGTTGTCAATGTGTGCACTCAACTTCCAGAGTTAAACCAGTGTGTGGATTCAGCAGTCTGCAAACACTTTCTCTGCAGAGTCCGAAAACAGGCGTTTTCTGCCCATTACCGGCATATGGAAGAAACAGCAGTAAGCACAGGGAAATATCTGCTTCTAAATCCAAAACGCAGCTATCTAACAGAACGGTTGTCAATGTGTGCACTCAACTTCCAGAGTTAAACCCATGTGTGGATTCAGCAGTCTGCAAACACTTTCTCTGCAGAGTCCCAAAACAGGCGTTTTCAGCCCATTACCGGCATATGGAAGAAAAAGCAGTAAGCACAGGGAAATATCTGCTTCTAAATCCAAAACGCAGCAATCTAACAGAACGGTTGTCAATGTGTGCACTCAACTTCCAGAGTTAAACCCGTGTGTGGATTCAGCAGTCTGCAAACACTTTCTCTGCAGAGTCCCAAAACAGGCGTTTTCAGCCCATTACCGGCATATGGAAGAAACAGCAGTAAGCACAGGGAAATATCTGCTTCTAAATCCAAAACGCAGCTATCTAACAGAACGGTTGTCAATGTGTGCACTCAACTTCCAGAGTTAAACCCGTGTGTGGATTCAGCAGTCTGCAAACACTTTCTCTGCTGAGTCCCAAAACAGGCGTTTTCAGCCCATTACCGGCATATGGAAGAAACAGCAGTAAGCACAGGGAAATATCTGCTTCTAAATCCAAAACGCAGCTATCTAACAGAACGGTTGTCAATGTGTGCACTCAACTTCCAGAGTTAAACCTGTGTGTGGATTCAGCAGTCTGCAAACACTTTCTCTGCAGAGTCCCAAAACAGGCGTTTTCAGCCCATTACCGGCATATGGAAGAAACAGAAGTAAGCACAGGGAAATATCTGCTTCTAAATCCAAAACGCAGCTATCTAACAGAACGGTTGTCAATGTGTGCACTCAACTTCCAGAGTTAAACCCGTGTGTGGATTCAGCAGTCTGCAAACACTTTCTCTGCAGAGTGCCAAAACAGGCGTTTTCAGCCCATTACCGGCATATGGAAGAAACAGCAGTAAGCACAGGGAAATATCTGCTTCTAAATCCAAAACGCAGCTATCTAACAGAACGGTTGTCAATGTGTGCACTCAATTTCCAGAGTTAAACCCGTGTGTGGATTCAGCAGTGTGCAAACATCTTCTCTGAAGAGTCCCAAAACAGGCGTTTTCAGCCCATTACCGGCATATGGAAGAAACAGCAGTAAGCACAGGGAAATATCTGCTTCTAAATCCAAAACGCAGCTATCTAACAGAACGGTTGTCAATGTGTGCACTCAACTTCCAGAGTTAAACCCGTGTGTGGATTCAGCAGTCTGCAAACACTTTCTCTGCAGAGTCCCAAAACAGGCGTTTTCAGCCCATTACCGGCATAGGGAAGAAACAGCAGTAAGCACAGGGAAATATCTGCGTCTAAATCTAAAACGCAGCTATCTAACAGAACGGTTGTCACTGTGTGCACCCAACTTCCAGAGTTAAACCCGTGTGTGGATTCAGCAGTCTGCAAACATCTTTTCTGCAGAGTCCCAAAACAGACGTTTTCAGCCCATTACCGGCATATGGAAGAAACAGCAGTAAGCACAGGGAAATATCTGCTTCTAAATCCAAAACGCAGCTATCTAACAGAACGGTTGTCAATGTGTGCACTCAACTTCCAGAGTTAAACCCGTGTGTGGATTCAGCAGTCTGCAAACACTTTCTCTGCAGAGTCCCAAAACAGGCGTTTTCAGCCCATTACCGGCATATGGAAGAAACAGCAGTAAGCACAGGGAAATATCTGCTTCTAAATCCAAAACGCAGCTATCTAACAGAACGGTTGTCAATGTGTGCACTCAACTTCCAGAGTTAAACCCGTGTGTGGATTCAGCAGTCTGCAAACACTTTCTCTGCAGAGTCCCAAACCAGGCGTTTTCAGCCCATTACCGGCATATGGAAGAAACAGCAGTAAGCACAGGGAAATATCTGCTTCTAAATCCAAAACGCAGGTATCTAACAGAACGGTTGTCAATGTGTGCACTCAACTTCCAGAGTTAAACCCGTGTGTGGATTCAGCAGTCTGCAAACACTTTCTCTGCAGAGTCCCAAAACAGGCGTTTTCAGCCCATTACCGGCATATGGAAGAAACAGCAGTAAGCACAGGGAAATATCTGCTTCTAAATCCAAAACGCAGCTATCTAACAGAACGGTTGTCAATGTGTGCACTCAACTTCCAGAGTTAAACCCGTGTGTGGATTCAGCAGTCTGCAAACATCTTCTCTGCAGAGTCCCAAAACAGGCGTTTTCAGCCCATTACCGGCATGTGGAAGAAACAGCAGTAAGCACAGGGAAATATCTGCTTCTAAATCCAAAACGCAGCTATCTAACAGAACGGTTGTCAATGTGTGCACTCAACTTCCAGAGTTAAACCCGTGTGTGGATTCAGCAGTCTGCAAACACTTTCTCTGCAGAGTCCCAAGCCAGGCGTTTTCAGCCCATTACCGGCATATGGAAAAAACAGAAGTAAGCACAGGGAAATATCTGCTTCTAAATCCAAAACGCAGCTATCTAACAGAACGGTTGTCAATGTGTGCACTCAACTTCCAGAGATAAACCCGTGTGTGGATTCAGCAGTCTGCAAACACTTTCTCTGCAGAGTCCCAAAACAGGCGTTTTCAGCCCATTACCGGCATATGGAAGAAACAGCAGTCAGCACAGGGAAATATCTGCTTCTAAATCCAAAACGCAGCTATCTACCAGAACGGTTGTCAATGTGTACACTCAACTTCCAGAGTTAAACCAGTGTGTGGATTCAGCAGTCTGCAAACATCTTCTCTGCAGAGTCCCAAAACAGGCGTTTTCAGCCCATTACCGGCATATGGAAGAAACAGCAGTAAGCACAGGGAAATATCTGCTTCTAAATCCAAAACGCAGCTATCTAACAGAACGGTTGTCAATGTGTGCACTCAACTTACAGAGTTAAACCCGTGTGTGGATTCAGCAGTCTGCAAACACTTTCTCTGCAGAGTGCCAAAACAGGCGTTTTCAGCCCATTACCGGCATATGGAAGAAACAGCAGTAAGCACAGGGAAATATCTGCTTCTAAATCCAAAACGCAGCTATCTAACAGAACGGTTGTCAATGTGTGCACTCAATTTCCAGAGTTAAACCCGTGTGTGGATTCAGCAGTGTGCAAACATCTTCTCTGAAGAGTCCCAAAACAGGCGTTTTCAGCCCATTACCGGCATATGGAAGAAACAGCAGTAAGCACAGGGAAATATCTGCTTCTAAATCCAAAACGCAGCTATCTAACAGAACGGTTGTCAATGTGTGCACTCAACTTCCAGAGTTAAACCCGTGTGTGGATTCAGCAGTCTGCAAACACTTTCTCTGCAGAGTCCCAAAACAGGCGTTTTCAGCCCATTACCGGCATAGGGAAGAAACAGCAGTAAGCACAGGGAAATATCTGCGTCTAAATCTAAAACGCAGCTATCTAACAGAACGGTTGTCAATGTGTGCACTCAACTTCCAGAGGTAAACCCGTGTGTGGATTCAGCAGTCTGCAAACATCTTTTCTGCAGAGTCCCAAAACAGACGTTTTCAGCCCATTACCGGCATATGGAAGAAACAGCAGTAAGCACAGGGAAATATCTGCTTCTAAATCCAAAACGCAGCTATCTAACAGAACGGTTGTCAATGTGTGCACTCAACTTCCAGAGTTAAACCAGTGTGTGGATTCAGCAGTCTGCAAACATCTTCTCTGCAGAGTCCCAAAACAGGCGTTTTCAGCCCATTACCGGCATATGGAAGAAACAGCAGTAAGCACAGGGAAATATCTGCTTCTAAATCCAAAACCCAGCTATCTAACAGAACGGTTGTCAATGTGTGCACTCAACTTCCAGAGTTAAACCCGTGTGTGGATTCAGCAGTCTGCAAACACTTTCTCTGCAGAGTCCCAAACCAGGCGTTTTCAGCCCATTACCGGCATATGGAAGAAACAGCAGTAAGCACAGGGAAATATCTGCTTCTAAATCCAAAACGCAGGTATCTAACAGAACGGTTGTCAATGTGTGCACTCAACTTCCAGAGTTAAACCCGTGTGTGGATTCAGCAGTCTGCAAACACTTTCTCTGCAGAGTCCCAAAACAGGCGTTTTCAGCCCATTACCGGCATATGGAAGAAACAGCAGTAAGCACAGGGAAATATCTGCTTCTAAATCCAAAACACAGCCATGTAACAGAACGGTTGTCAATGTGTGCACTCAACTTCCAGAGTTAAACCAGTGTGTGGATTCAGCAGTCTGCAAACACTTTCTCTGCAGAGTCCGAAAACAGGCGTTTTCTGCCCATTACCGGCATATGGAAGAAACAGCAGTAAGCACAGGGAAATATCTGCTTCTAAATCCAAAACGCAGCTATCTAACAGAACGGTTGTCAATGTGTGCACTCAACTTCCAGAGTTAAACCCATGTGTGGATTCAGCAGTCTGCAAACACTTTCTCTGCAGAGTCCCAAAACAGGCGTTTTCAGCCCATTACCGGCATATGGAAGAAAAAGCAGTAAGCACAGGGAAATATCTGCTTCTAAATCCAAAACGCAGCTATCTAACAGAACGGTTGTCAATGTGTGCACTCAACTTCCAGAGTTAAACCCGTGTGTGGATTCAGCAGTCTGCAAACACTTTCTCTGCAGAGTCCCAAAACAGGCGTTTTCAGCCCATTACCGGCATATGGAAGAAACAGCAGTAAGCACAGGGAAATATCTGCTTCTAAATCCAAAACGCAGCTATCTAACAGAACGGTTGTCAATGTGTGCACTCAACTTCCAGAGTTAAACCCGTGTGTGGATTCAGCAGTCTGCAAACACTTTCTCTGCTGAGTCCCAAAACAGGCGTTTTCAGCCCATTACCGGCATATGGAAGAAACAGCAGTAAGCACAGGGAAATATCTGCTTCTAAATCCAAAACGCAGCTATCTAACAGAACGGTTGTCAATGTGTGCACTCAACTTCCAGAGTTAAACCTGTGTGTGGATTCAGCAGTCTGCAAACACTTTCTCTGCAGAGTCCCAAAACAGGCGTTTTCAGCCCATTACCGGCATATGGAAGAAACAGAAGTAAGCACAGGGAAATATCTGCTTCTAAATCCAAAACGCAGCTATCTAACAGAACGGTTGTCAATGTGTGCACTCAACTTCCAGAGTTAAACCCGTGTGTGGATTCAGCAGTCTGCAAACACTTTCTCTGCAGAGTGCCAAAACAGGCGTTTTCAGCCCATTACCGGCATATGGAAGAAACAGCAGTAAGCACAGGGAAATATCTGCTTCTAAATCCAAAACGCAGCTATCTAACAGAACGGTTGTCAATGTGTGCACTCAATTTCCAGAGTTAAACCCGTGTGTGGATTCAGCAGTGTGCAAACATCTTCTCTGAAGAGTCCCAAAACAGGCGTTTTCAGCCCATTACCGGCATATGGAAGAAACAGCAGTAAGCACAGGGAAATATCTGCTTCTAAATCCAAAACGCAGCTATCTAACAGAACGGTTGTCAATGTGTGCACTCAACTTCCAGAGTTAAACCCGTGTGTGGATTCAGCAGTCTGCAAACACTTTCTCTGCAGAGTCCCAAAACAGGCGTTTTCAGCCCATTACCGGCATAGGGAAGAAACAGCAGTAAGCACAGGGAAATATCTGCGTCTAAATCTAAAACGCAGCTATCTAACAGAACGGTTGTCACTGTGTGCACTCAACTTCCAGAGTTAAACCCGTGTGTGGATTCAGCAGTCTGCAAACATCTTTTCTGCAGAGTCCCAAAACAGACGTTTTCAGCCCATTACCGGCATATGGAAGAAACAGCAGTAAGCACAGGGAAATATCTGCTTCTAAATCCAAAACGCAGCTATCTAACAGAACGGTTGTCAATGTGTGCACTCAACTTCCAGAGTTAAACCCGTGTGTGGATTCAGCAGTCTGCAAACACTTTCTCTGCAGAGTCCCAAAACAGGCGTTTTCAGCCCATTACCGGCATATGGAAGAAACAGCAGTAAGCACAGGGAAATATCTGCTTCTAAATCCAAAACGCAGCTATCTAACAGAACGGTTGTCAATGTGTGCACTCAACTTCCAGAGTTAAACCCGTGTGTGGATTCAGCAGTCTGCAAACACTTTCTCTGCAGAGTCCCAAAACAGGCGTTTTCAGCCCATTACCGGCATATGGAAGAAACAGCAGTAAGCACAGGGAAATATCTGCTTCTAAATCCAAAACGCAGGTATCTAACAGAACGGTTGTCAATGTGTGCACTCAACTTCCAGAGTTAAACCCGTGTGTGGATTCAGCAGTCTGCAAACACTTTCTCTGCAGAGTCCCAAAACAGGCGTTTTCAGCCCATTACCGGCATATGGAAGAAACAGCAGTAAGCACAGGGAAATATCTGCTTCTAAATCCAAAACGCAGCTATCTAACAGAACGGTTGTCAATGTGTGCACTCAACTTCCAGAGTTAAACCCGTGTGTGGATTCAGCAGTCTGCAAACATCTTCTCTGCAGAGTCCCAAAACAGGCGTTTTCAGCCCATTACCGGCATGTGGAAGAAACAGCAGTAAGCACAGGGAAATATCTGCTTCTAAATCCAAAACGCAGCTATCTAACAGAACGGTTGTCAATGTGTGCACTCAACTTCCAGAGTTAAACCCGTGTGTGGATTCAGCAGTCTGCAAACACTTTCTCTGCAGAGTCCCAAGCCAGGCGTTTTCAGCCCATTACCGGCATATGGAAAAAACAGAAGTAAGCACAGGGAAATATCTGCTTCTAAATCCAAAACGCAGCTATCTAACAGAACGGTTGTCAATGTGTGCACTCAACTTCCAGAGATAAACCCGTGTGTGGATTCAGCAGTCTGCAAACACTTTCTCTGCAGAGTCCCAAAACAGGCGTTTTCAGCCCATTACCGGCATATGGAAGAAACAGCAGTCAGCACAGGGAAATATCTGCTTCTAAATCCAAAACGCAGCTATCTAACAGAACGGTTGTCAATGTGTGCACTCAACTTCCAGAGTTAAACCCGTGTGTGGATTCAGCAGTCTGCAAACACTTTCTCTGCAGAGTCCCAAAACAGGCGTTTTCAGCCCATTACCGGCATATGGAAGAAACAGCAGTCAGCACAGGGAAATATCTGCTTCTAAATCCAAAACGCAGCTATCTAACAGAACGGTTGTCAATGTGTGCACTCAACTTCCAGAGTTAAACCAGTGTGTGGATTCAGCAGTCTGCAAACATCTTCTCTGCAGAGTCCCAAAACAGGCGTTTTCAGCCCATTACCGGCATATGGAAGAAACAGCAGTAAGCACAGGGAAATATCTGCTTCTAAATCCAAAACGCAGCTATCTAACAGAACGGTTGTCAATGTGTGCACTCAACTTCCAGAGTTAAACCCGTGTGTGGATTCAGCAGTCTGCAAACACTTTCTCTGCAGAGTCCCAAAACAGGCGTTTTCAGCCCATTACCGGCATATGGAAGAAACAGCAGTCAGCACAGGGAAATATCTGCTTCTAAATCCAAAACGCAGCTATCTAACAGAACGGTTGTCAATGTGTGCACTCAACTTCCAGAGTTAAACCCGTGTGTGGATTCAGCAGTCTGCAAACACTTTCTCTGCAGAGTCCCAAACTAGGCGTTTTCAGCCCATTACCGGCATATGGAAGAAACAGCAGTAAGCACAGGGAAATATCTGCTTCTAAATCCAAAACGCAGCTATCTAACAGAACGGTTGTCAATGTGTGCACTCAACTTCCAGAGTTAAACCCGTGAGTGGATTCAGCAGTCTGCAAACATCTTCTCTGCAGAGTCCCAAAACAGGCGTTTTCAGCCCATTACCGGCATATGGAAGAAACAGCAGTAAGCACAGGGAAATATCTGCTTCTAAATCCAAAACGCAGCTATCTAACAGAACGGTTGTCAATGTGTGCACTCAACTTACAGAGTTAAACCCGTGTGTGGATTCAGCAGTCTGCAAACACTTTCTCTGCAGAGTGCCAAAACAGGCGTTTTCAGCCCATTACCGGCATATGGAAGAAACAGCAGTAAGCACAGGGAAATATCTGCTTCTAAATCCAAAACGCAGCTATCTAACAGAACGGTTGTCAATGTGTGCACTCAATTTCCAGAGTTAAACCCGTGTGTGGATTCAGCAGTGTGCAAACATCTTCTCTGAAGAGTCCCAAAACAGGCGTTTTCAGCCCATTACCGGCATATGGAAGAAACAGCAGTAAGCACAGGGAAATATCTGCTTCTAAATCCAAAACGCAGCTATCTAACAGAACGGTTGTCAATGTGTGCACTCAACTTCCAGAGTTAAACCCGTGTGTGGATTCAGCAGTCTGCAAACACTTTCTCTGCAGAGTCCCAAAACAGGCGTTTTCAGCCCATTACCGGCATAGGGAAGAAACAGCAGTAAGCACAGGGAAATATCTGCGTCTAAATCTAAAACGCAGCTATCTAACAGAACGGTTGTCAATGTGTGCACTCAACTTCCAGAGGTAAACCCGTGTGTGGATTCAGCAGTCTGCAAACATCTTTTCTGCAGAGTCCCAAAACAGACGTTTTCAGCCCATTACCGGCATATGGAAGAAACAGCAGTAAGCACAGGGAAATATCTGCTTCTAAATCCAAAACGCAGCTATCTAACAGAACGGTTGTCAATGTGTGCACTCAACTTCCAGAGTTAAACCAGTGTGTGGATTCAGCAGTCTGCAAACATCTTCTCTGCAGAGTCCCAAAACAGGCGTTTTCAGCCCATTACCGGCATATGGAAGAAACAGCAGTAAGCACAGGGAAATATCTGCTTCTAAATCCAAAACCCAGCTATCTAACAGAACGGTTGTCAATGTGTGCACTCAACTTCCAGAGTTAAACCCGTGTGTGGATTCAGCAGTCTGCAAACACTTTCTCTGCAGAGTCCCAAACCAGGCGTTTTCAGCCCATTACCGGCATATGGAAGAAACAGCAGTAAGCACAGGGAAATATCTGCTTCTAAATCCAAAACGCAGGTATCTAACAGAACGGTTGTCAATGTGTGCACTCAACTTCCAGAGTTAAACCCGTGTGTGGATTCAGCAGTCTGCAAACACTTTCTCTGCAGAGTCCCAAAACAGGCGTTTTCAGCCCATTACCGGCATATGGAAGAAACAGCAGTAAGCACAGGGAAATATCTGCTTCTAAATCCAAAACACAGCCATGTAACAGAACGGTTGTCAATGTGTGCACTCAACTTCCAGAGTTAAACCAGTGTGTGGATTCAGCAGTCTGCAAACACTTTCTCTGCAGAGTCCGAAAACAGGCGTTTTCTGCCCATTACCGGCATATGGAAGAAACAGCAGTAAGCACAGGGAAATATCTGCTTCTAAATCCAAAACGCAGCTATCTAACAGAACGGTTGTCAATGTGTGCACTCAACTTCCAGAGTTAAACCCATGTGTGGATTCAGCAGTCTGCAAACACTTTCTCTGCAGAGTCCCAAAACAGGCGTTTTCAGCCCATTACCGGCATATGGAAGAAAAAGCAGTAAGCACAGGGAAATATCTGCTTCTAAATCCAAAACGCAGCTATCTAACAGAACGGTTGTCAATGTGTGCACTCAACTTCCAGAGTTAAACCCGTGTGTGGATTCAGCAGTCTGCAAACACTTTCTCTGCAGAGTCCCAAAACAGGCGTTTTCAGCCCATTACCGGCATATGGAAGAAACAGCAGTAAGCACAGGGAAATATCTGCTTCTAAATCCAAAACGCAGCTATCTAACAGAACGGTTGTCAATGTGTGCACTCAACTTCCAGAGTTAAACCCGTGTGTGGATTCAGCAGTCTGCAAACACTTTCTCTGCTGAGTCCCAAAACAGGCGTTTTCAGCCCATTACCGGCATATGGAAGAAACAGCAGTAAGCACAGGGAAATATCTGCTTCTAAATCCAAAACGCAGCTATCTAACAGAACGGTTGTCAATGTGTGCACTCAACTTCCAGAGTTAAACCTGTGTGTGGATTCAGCAGTCTGCAAACACTTTCTCTGCAGAGTCCCAAAACAGGCGTTTTCAGCCCATTACCGGCATATGGAAGAAACAGAAGTAAGCACAGGGAAATATCTGCTTCTAAATCCAAAACGCAGCTATCTAACAGAACGGTTGTCAATGTGTGCACTCAACTTCCAGAGTTAAACCCGTGTGTGGATTCAGCAGTCTGCAAACACTTTCTCTGCAGAGTGCCAAAACAGGCGTTTTCAGCCCATTACCGGCATATGGAAGAAACAGCAGTAAGCACAGGGAAATATCTGCTTCTAAATCCAAAACGCAGCTATCTAACAGAACGGTTGTCAATGTGTGCACTCAATTTCCAGAGTTAAACCCGTGTGTGGATTCAGCAGTGTGCAAACATCTTCTCTGAAGAGTCCCAAAACAGGCGTTTTCAGCCCATTACCGGCATATGGAAGAAACAGCAGTAAGCACAGGGAAATATCTGCTTCTAAATCCAAAACGCAGCTATCTAACAGAACGGTTGTCAATGTGTGCACTCAACTTCCAGAGTTAAACCCGTGTGTGGATTCAGCAGTCTGCAAACACTTTCTCTGCAGAGTCCCAAAACAGGCGTTTTCAGCCCATTACCGGCATAGGGAAGAAACAGCAGTAAGCACAGGGAAATATCTGCGTCTAAATCTAAAACGCAGCTATCTAACAGAACGGTTGTCACTGTGTGCACTCAACTTCCAGAGTTAAACCCGTGTGTGGATTCAGCAGTCTGCAAACATCTTTTCTGCAGAGTCCCAAAACAGACGTTTTCAGCCCATTACCGGCATATGGAAGAAACAGCAGTAAGCACAGGGAAATATCTGCTTCTAAATCCAAAACGCAGCTATCTAACAGAACGGTTGTCAATGTGTGCACTCAACTTCCAGAGTTAAACCCGTGTGTGGATTCAGCAGTCTGCAAACACTTTCTCTGCAGAGTCCCAAAACAGGCGTTTTCAGCCCATTACCGGCATATGGAAGAAACAGCAGTAAGCACAGGGAAATATCTGCTTCTAAATCCAAAACGCAGCTATCTAACAGAACGGTTGTCAATGTGTGCACTCAACTTCCAGAGTTAAACCCGTGTGTGGATTCAGCAGTCTGCAAACACTTTCTCTGCAGAGTCCCAAACCAGGCGTTTTCAGCCCATTACCGGCATATGGAAGAAACAGCAGTAAGCACAGGGAAATATCTGCTTCTAAATCCAAAACGCAGGTATCTAACAGAACGGTTGTCAATGTGTGCACTCAACTTCCAGAGTTAAACCCGTGTGTGGATTCAGCAGTCTGCAAACACTTTCTCTGCAGAGTCCCAAAACAGGCGTTTTCAGCCCATTACCGGCATATGGAAGAAACAGCAGTAAGCACAGGGAAATATCTGCTTCTAAATCCAAAACGCAGCTATCTAACAGAACGGTTGTCAATGTGTGCACTCAACTTCCAGAGTTAAACCCGTGTGTGGATTCAGCAGTCTGCAAACATCTTCTCTGCAGAGTCCCAAAACAGGCGTTTTCAGCCCATTACCGGCATGTGGAAGAAACAGCAGTAAGCACAGGGAAATATCTGCTTCTAAATCCAAAACGCAGCTATCTAACAGAACGGTTGTCAATGTGTGCACTCAACTTCCAGAGTTAAACCCGTGTGTGGATTCAGCAGTCTGCAAACACTTTCTCTGCAGAGTCCCAAGCCAGGCGTTTTCAGCCCATTACCGGCATATGGAAAAAACAGAAGTAAGCACAGGGAAATATCTGCTTCTAAATCCAAAACGCAGCTATCTAACAGAACGGTTGTCAATGTGTGCACTCAACTTCCAGAGATAAACCCGTGTGTGGATTCAGCAGTCTGCAAACACTTTCTCTGCAGAGTCCCAAAACAGGCGTTTTCAGCCCATTACCGGCATATGGAAGAAACAGCAGTCAGCACAGGGAAATATCTGCTTCTAAATCCAAAACGCAGCTATCTAACAGAACGGTTGTCAATGTGTGCACTCAACTTCCAGAGTTAAACCCGTGTGTGGATTCAGCAGTCTGCAAACACTTTCTCTGCAGAGTCCCAAAACAGGCGTTTTCAGCCCATTACCGGCATATGGAAGAAACAGCAGTCAGCACAGGGAAATATCTGCTTCTAAATCCAAAACGCAGCTATCTAACAGAACGGTTGTCAATGTGTGCACTCAACTTCCAGAGATAACCAGTGTGTGGATTCAGCAGTCTGCAAACATCTTCTCTGCAGAGTCCCAAAACAGGCGTTTTCAGCCCATTACCGGCATATGGAAGAAACAGCAGTAAGCACAGGGAAATATCTGCTTCTAAATCCAAAACGCAGCTATCTAACAGAACGGTTGTCAATGTGTGCACTCAACTTCCAGAGTTAAACCCGTGTGTGGATTCAGCAGTCTGCAAACACTTTCTCTGCAGAGTCCCAAAACAGGCGTTTTCAGCCCATTACCGGCATATGGAAGAAACAGCAGTCAGCACAGGGAAATATCTGCTTCTAAATCCAAAACGCAGCTATCTAACAGAACGGTTGTCAATGTGTGCACTCAACTTCCAGAGTTAAACCCGTGTGTGGATTCAGCAGTCTGCAAACACTTTCTCTGCAGAGTCCCAAACCAGGCGTTTTCAGCCCATTACCGGCATATGGAAGAAACAGCAGTAAGCACAGGGAAATATCTGCTTCTAAATCCAAAACGCAGCTATCTAACAGAACGGTTGTCAATGTGTGCACTCAACTTCCAGAGTTAAACCCGTGAGTGGATTCAGCAGTCTGCAAACATCTTCTCTGCAGAGTCCCAAAACAGGCGTTTTCAGCCCATTACCGGCATATGGAAGAAACAGCAGTAAGCACAGGGAAATATCTGCTTCTAAATCCAAAACGCAGCTATCTAACAGAACGGTTGTCAATGTGTGCACTCAACTTCCAGAGTTAAACCCGTGTGTGGATTCAGCAGTCTGCAAACACTTTCTCTGCAGAGTCCCAAACCACGCGTTTTCAGCCCATTACCGGCATATGGAAGAAACAGCAGTCAGCACAGGGAAATATCTGCTTCTAAATCCAAAACGCAGCTATCTAACAGAACGGTTGTCAATGTGTGCACTCAACTTCCAGAGTTAAACCCGTGTGTGGATTCAGCAGTCTGCAAACATCTTCTCTGCAGAGTCCCAAAACAGGCGTTTTCAGCCCATTACCGGCATATGGAAGAAACAGCAGTAAGCACAGGGAAATATCTGCTTCTAAATCCAAAACGCAGCTATCTAACAGAACGGTTGTCAATGTGTGCACTCAACTTCCAGAGTTAAACCCGTGTGTGGATTCAGCAGTCTGCAAACACTTTCTCTGCAGAGTCCCAAAACAGGCGTTTTCAGCCCATTACCGGCATATGGAAGAAACAGCAGTAAGCACAGGGAAATATCTGCTTCTAAATCCAAAACGCAGCTATCTAACAGAACGGTTGTCAATGTGTGCACTCAACTTCCAGAGTTAAACCCGTGTGTGGATTCAGCAGTCTGCAAACACTTTCTCTGCAGAGTCCCAAAACAGGCGTTTTCAGCCCATTACCGGCATATGGAAGAAACAGCAGTAAGCACAGGGAAATATCTGCTTCTAAATCCAAAACGCAGCTATCTAACAGAACGGTTGTCAATGTGTGCACTCAACTTACAGAGTTAAACCCGTGTGTGGATTCAGCAGTCTGCAAACACTTTCTCTGCTGAGTCCCAAAACAGGCGTTTTCAGCCCATTACCGGCATATGGAAGAAACAGCAGTAAGCACAGGGAAATATCTGCTTCTAAATCCAAAACGCAGCTATCTAACAGAACGGTTGTCAATGTGTGCACTCAACTTCCAGAGTTAAACCCGTGTGTGGATTCAGCAGTCTGCAAACACTTTCTCTGCAGAGTCCCAAAACAGGCGTTTTCAGCCCATTACCGGCATATGGAAGAAACAGCAGTAAGCACAGGGAAATATCTGCTTCTAAATCCAAAATGCAGCTATCTAACAGAACGGTTGTCAATGTGTGCACTCAACTTCCAGAGTTAAACCCGTGTGTGGATTCAGCAGTCTGCAAACACTTTCTCTGCAGAGTCCCAAACCAGGCGTTTTCAGCCCATTACCGGCATATGGAAGAAACAGCAGTAAGCACAGGGAAATATCTGCTTCTAAATCCAAAACGCAGCTATCTAACAGAACGGTTGTCAATGTGTGCACTCAACTTCCAGAGTTAAACCCGTGTGTGGATTCAGCAGTCTGCAAACATCTTCTCTTCAGAGTCCCAAAACAGGCGTTTTCAGCCCATTACCGGCATATGGAAGAAACAGCAGTAAGCACAGGGAAATATCTGCTTCTAAATCCAAAACGCAGCTATCTAACAGAACGGTTGTCAATGTGTGCACTCAACTTCCAGAGTTAAACCCGTGTGTGGATTCAGCAGTCTGCAAACACTTTCTCTGCAGAGTCCCAAAACAGGCGTTTTCAGCCCATTACCGGCATATGGAAGAAACAGCAGTCAGCACAGGGAAATATCTGCTTCTAAATCCAAAACGCAGCTATCTAACAGAACGGTTGTCAATGTGTGCACTCAACTTCCAGAGTTAAACCCGTGTGTGGATTCAGCAGTCTGCAAACATCTTCTCTGCAGAGTCCCAAAACAGGCGTTTTCAGCCCATTACCGGCATATGGAAGAAACAGCAGTAAGCACAGGGAAATATCTGCTTCTAAATCCAAAACGCAGCTATCTAACAGAACGGTTGTCAATGTGTGCACTCAACTTCCAGAGTTAAACCCGTGTGTGGATTCAGCAGTCTGCAAACACTTTCTCTGCAGAGTCCCAAAACAGGCGTTTTCAGCCCATTACCGGCATATGGAAGAAACAGCAGTCAGCACAGGGAAATATCTGCTTCTAAATCCAAAACGCAGCTATCTAACAGAACGGTTGTCAATGTGTACACTCAACTTCCAGAGTTAAACCAGTGTGTGGATTCAGCAGTCTGCAAACATCTTCTCTGCAGAGTCCCAAAACAGGCGTTTTCAGCCCATTACCGGCATATGGAAGAAACAGCAGTAAGCACAGGGAAATATCTGCTTCTAAATCCAAAACGCAGCTATCTAACAGAACGGTTGTCAATGTGTGCACTCAACTTCCAGAGTTAAACCCGTGTGTGGATTCAGCAGTCTGCAAACACTTTCTCTGCAGAGTGCCAAAACAGGCGTTTTCAGCCCATTACCGGCATATGGAAGAAACAGCAGTAAGCACAGGGAAATATCTTCTTCTAAATCCAAAACGCAGCTATCTAACAGAACGGTTGTCAATGTGTGCACTCAACTTCCAGATTTAAACCCGTGTGTGGATTCAGCAGTCTGCAAACACTTTCTCTGCAGAGTCCCAAAACAGGCGTTTTCAGCCCATTACCGGCATATGGAAGAAACAGCAGTAAGCACAGGGAAATATCTGCTTCTAAATCCAAAACGCAGCTATCTAACAGAACGGTTGTCATTGTGTGCACTCAACTTCCAGAGTTAAACCCGTGTGTGGATTCAGAAGTCTGCAAACACTTTCTCTGCAGAGTCTCAAAACAGGCGTTTTCACCCCATTACCGGCATATGGAAGAAACAGCAGTAAGCACAGGGAAATATCTGCTTCTAAATCCAAAACGCAGCTATCTAACAGAACGGTTGTCAATGTGTGCACTCAACTTCCAGAGTTAAACCCGTGTGTGGATTCAGCAGTCTGCAAACACTTTCTCTGCAGAGTCCCAAACCAGGCGTTTTCAGCCCATTACCGGCATATGGAAGAAACAGCAGTAAGCACAGGGAAATATCTGCTTCTAAATCCAAAACGCAGCTATCTAACAGAACGGTTGTCAATGTGTGCACTCAATTTCCAGAGTTAAACCCGTGTGTGGATTCAGCAGTGTGCAAACATATTCTCTGAAGAGTCCCAAAACAGGCGTTTTCAGCCCATTACCGGCATATGGAAGAAACAGCAGTCAGCACAGGGAAATATCTGCTTCTAAATCCAAAACGCAGCTATCTAACAGAACGGTTGTCAATGTGTGCACTCAACTTCCAGAGTTAAACCCGTGTGTGGATTCAGCAGTCTGCAAACACTTTCTCTGCAGAGTCCCAAAACAGGCGTTTTCAGCCCATTACCGGCATATGGAAGAAACAGCAGTAAGCACAGGGAAATATCTGCTTCTAAATCCAAAACGCAGCTATCTAACAGAACGGTTGTCAATGTGTGCACTCAACTTCCAGAGTTAAACCCGTGTGTGGATTCAGCAGTCTGCAAACATCTTTTCTGCAGAGTCCCAAAACAGGCGTTTTCAGCCCATTACCGGCATATGGAAGAAACAGCAGTAAGCACAGGGAAATATCTGCTTCTAAATCCAAAACGCAGCTATCTAACAGAACGGTTGTCAATGTGTGCACTCAACTTCCAGAGTTAAACCCGTGTGTGGATTCAGCAGTCTGCAAACACTTTCTCTGCAGAGTCCCAAAACAGGCGTTTTCAGCCCATTACCGGCATATGGAAGAAACAGCAGTAAGCACAGGGAAATATCTGCTTCTAAATCCAAAACGCAACTATCTAACAGAACGGTTGTCAATGTGTGCACTCAACTTCCAGAGTTAAACCCGTGTGTGGATTCAGCAGTCTGCAAACACTTTCTCTGCAGAGTCCCAAAACAGGCGTTTTCAGCCCATTACCGGCATATGGAAGAAACAGCAGTAAGCACAGGGAAATATCTGCTTCTAAATCCAAAACGCAGCTATCTAACAGAACGGTTGTCAATGTGTGCACTCAACTTCCAGAGTTAAACCCGTGTGTGGATTCAGCAGTCTGCAAACACTTTCTCTATAGAGTCCCAAAACAGGCGTTTTCAGCCCATTACCGGCATATGGAAGAAACAGCAGTAAGCACAGGGAAATATCTGCTTCTAAATCCAAAACGCAGCTATCTAACAGAACGGTTGTCAATGTGTGCACTCAACTTCCAGAGTTAAACCCGTGTGTGCATTCAGCAGTCTGCAAACATCTTCTCTGCAGAGTCCCAAAACAGGCGTTTTCAGCCCATTACCGGCATGTGGAAGAAACAGCTGTAAGCACAGGGAAATATCTGCTTCTAAATCCAAAACGCAGCTATCTAACAGAACGGTTGTCAATGTGTGCACTCAACTTCCAGAGTTAAACCCGTGTGTGGATTCAGCAGTCTGCAAACACTTTCTCTGCAGAGTCCCAAACCAGGCGTTTTCAGCCCATTACCGGCATATGGAAGAAACAGCAGTAAGCACAGGGAAATATCTGCTTCTAAATCCAAAACGCAGCTATCTAACAGAACGGTTGTCAATGTGTGCACTCAACTTCCAGAGTTAAACCCGTGTGTGGATTCAGCAGTCTGCAAACATCTTCTCTGCAGAGTCCCAAAACAGGCGTTTTCAGCCCATTACCGGCATATGGAAGAAACAGCAGTAAGCACAGGGAAATATCTGCTTCTAAATCCAAAACGCAGCTATCTAACAGAACGGTTGTCAATGTGTGCACTCAACTTCCAGAGTTAAACCCGTGTGTGGATTCAGCAGTCTGCAAACACTTTCTCTGCAGAGTCCCAAAACAGGCGTTTTCAGCCCATTACCGGCATATGGAAGAAACAGCAGTAAGCACAGGGAAATATCTGCTTCTAAATCCAAAACGCAGCTATCTAACAGAACGGTTGTCAATGTGTGCACTCAACTTCCAGAGTTAAACCCGTGTGTGGATTCAGCAGTCTGCAAACACTTTCTCTGCAGAGTCCCAAAACAGGCGTTTTCAGCCCATTACCGGCATATGGAAGAAACAGCAGTAAGCACAGGGAAATATCTGCTTCTAAATCCAAAACGCAGCTATCTAACAGAACGGTTGTCAATGTGTGCACTCAACTTCCAGAGTTAAACCCGTGTGTGGATTCAGCAGTCTGCAAACACTTTCTCTGCAGAGTCCCAAAACAGGCGTTTTCAGCCCATTACCGGCATATGGAAGAAACAGCAGTCAGCACAGGGAAATATCCTCTTCTAAATCCAAAACGCAGCTATCTAACAGAACGGTTGTCAATGTGTGCACTCAACTTCCAGAGTTAAACCCGTGTGTGGATTCAGCAGTCTGCAAACACTTTCTCTGCAGAGTCCCAAAACAGGCGTTTTCAGCACATTACCGGCATATGGAAGAAACAGCAGTAAGCACAGGGAAATATCTGCTTCTAAATCCAAAACGCAGCTATCTAACAGAACAGTTGTCAATGTGTGCACTCAACTTCCAGAGTTAAACCAGTGTGTGGATTCAGCAGTCTGCAAACATCTTCTCTGCAGAGTCCCAAAACAGGCGTTTTCAGCCCATTACCGGCATATGGAAGAAACAGCAGTAAGCACAGGGAAATATCTGCTTCTAAATCCAAAACGCAGCTATCTAACAGAACGGTTGTCAATGTGTGCACTCAACTTCCAGAGTTAAACCCGTGTGTGGATTCAGCAGTCTGCAAACACTTTCTCTGCAGAGTCCCAAAACAGGCGTTTTCAGCCCATTACCGGCATATGGAAGAAACAGCAGTAAGCACAGGGAAATATCTGCTTCTAAATCCAAAACGCAGCTATCTAACAGAACGGTTGTCAATGTGTGCACTCAACTTCCAGAGTTAAACCCGTGTGTGGATTCAGCAGTCTGCAAACACTTTCTCTGCAGAGTCCCAAACCAGGCGTTTTCAGCCCATTACCGGCATATGGAAGAAACAGCAGTAAGCACAGGGAAATATCTGCTTCTAAATCCAAAACGCAGCTATCTAACAGAACGGTTGTCAATGTGTGCACTCAACTTCCAGAGTTAAACCCGTGAGTGGATTCAGCAGTCTGCAAACATCTTCTCTGCAGAGTCCCAAAACAGGCGTTTTCAGCCCATTACCGGCATATGGAAGAAACAGCAGTAAGCACAGGGAAATATCTGCTTCTAAATCCAAAACGCAGCTATCTAACAGAACGGTTGTCAATGTGTGCACTCAACTTCCAGAGTTAAACCCGTGTGTGGATTCAGCAGTCTGCAAACACTTTCTCTGCAGAGTCCCAAACCACGCGTTTTCAGCCCATTACCGGCATATGGAAGAAACAGCAGTCAGCACAGGGAAATATCTGCTTCTAAATCCAAAACGCAGCTATCTAACAGAACGGTTGTCAATGTGTGCACTCAACTTCCAGAGTTAAACCCGTGTGTGGATTCAGCAGTCTGCAAACACTTTCTCTGCAGAGTCCCAAAACAGGCGTTTTCAGCCCATTACCGGCATATGGAAGAAACAGCAGTCAGCACAGGGAAATATCTGCTTCTAAATCCAAAACGCAGCTATCTAACAGAACGGTTGTCAATGTGTGCACTCAACTTCCAGAGTTAAACCCGTGTGTGGATTCAGCAGTCTGCAAACATGTTCTCTGCAGAGTCCCAAAACAGGCGTTTTCAGCCCATTACCGGCATATGGAAGAAACAGCAGTAAGCACAGGGAAATATCTGCTTCTAAATCCAAAACGCAGCTATCTAACAGAACGGTTGTCAATGTGTGCACTCAACTTCCAGAGTTAAACCCGTGTGTGGATTCAGCAGTCTGCAAACACTTTCTCTGCAGAGTCCCAAAACAGGCGTTTTCAGCCCATTACCGGCATATGGAAGAAACAGCAGTAAGCACAGGGAAATATCTGCTTCTAAATCCAAAACGCAGCTATCTAACAGAACGGTTGTCAATGTGTGCACTCAACTTCCAGAGTTAAACCCGTGAGTGGATTCAGCAGTCTGCAAACACTTTCTCTGCAGAGTCCCAAAACAGGCGTTTTCAGCCCATTACCGGCATATGGAAGAAACAGCAGTAAGCACAGGGAAATATCTGCTTCTAAATCCAAAACGCAGCTATCTAACAGAACGGTTGTCAATGTGTGCACTCAACTTCCAGAGTTAAACCCGTGTGTGGATTCAGCAGTCTGCAAACACTTTCTCTGCAGAGTCCCAAACCAGGCGTTTTCAGCCCATTACCGGCATATGGAAGAAACAGCAGTAAGCACAGGGAAATATCTGCTTCTAAATCCAAAACGCAGCTATCTAACAGAACGGTTGTCAATGTGTGCACTCAACTTCCAGAGTTAAACCCGTGAGTGGATTCAGCAGTCTGCAAACATCTTCTCTGCAGAGTCCCAAAACAGGCGTTTTCAGCCCATTACCGGCATATGGAAGAAACAGCAGTAAGCACAGGGAAATATCTGCTTCTAAATCCAAAACGCAGCTATCTAACAGAACGGTTGTCAATGTGTGCACTCAACTTCCAGAGTTAAACCCGTGTGTGGATTCAGCAGTCTGCAAACACTTTCTCTGCAGAGTCCCAAAACAGGCGTTTTCAGCCCATTACCGGCATATGGAAGAAACAGCAGTCAGCACAGGGAAATATCTGCTTCTAAATCCAAAACGCAGCTATCTAACAGAACGGTTGTCAATGTGTGCACTCAACTTCCAGAGTTAAACCCGTGTGTGGATTCAGCAGTCTGCAAACATCTTCTCTGCAGAGTCCCAAAACAGGCGTTTTCAGCCCATTACCGGCATATGGAAGAAACAGCAGTAAGCACAGGGAAATATCTGCTTCTAAATCCAAAACGCAGCTATCTAACAGAACGTTTGTCAATGTGTGCACTCAACTTCCAGAGTTAAACCCGTGTGTGGATTCAGCAGTCTGCAAACACTTTCTCTGCAGAGTCCCAAAACAGGCGTTTTCAGCCCATTACCGGCATATGGAAGAAACAGCAGTAAGCACAGGGAAATATCTGCTTCTAAATCCAAAACGCAGCTATCTAACAGAACGGTTGTCAATGTGTGCACTCAACTTCCAGAGTTAAACCCGTGTGTGGATTCAGCAGTCTGCAAACATCTTCTCTGCAGAGTCCCAAAACAGGCGTTTTCAGCCCATTACCGGCATGTGGAAGAAACAGCAGTAAGCACAGGGAAATATCTGCTTCTAAATCCAAAACGCAGCTATCTAACAGAACGGTTGTCAATGTGTGCACTCAACTTCCAGAGTTAAACCCGTGTGTGGATTCAGCAGTCTGCAAACACTTTCTCTGCAGAGTCCCAAACCAGGCGTTTTCAGCCCATTACCGGCATATGGAAAAAACAGAAGTAAGCACAGGGAAATATCTGCTTCTAAATCCAAAACGCAGCTATCTAACAGAACGGTTGTCAATGTGTGCACTCAACTTCCAGAGATAAACCCGTGTGTGGATTCAGCAGTCTGCAAACACTTTCTCTGCAGAGTCCCAAAACAGGCGTTTTCAGCCCATTACCGGCATATGGAAGAAACAGCAGTCAGCACAGGGAAATATCTGCTTCTAAATCCAAAACGCAGCTATCTAACAGAACGGTTGTCAATGTGTGCACTCAACTTCCAGAGTTAAACCCGTGTGTGGATTCAGCAGTCTGCAAACACTTTCTCTGCAGAGTCCCAAAACAGGCGTTTTCAGCCCATTACCGGCATATGGAAGAAACAGCAGTCAGCACAGGGAAATATCTGCTTCTAAATCCAAAACGCAGCTATCTAACAGAACGGTTGTCAATGTGTGCACTCAACTTCCAGAGTTAAACCAGTGTGTGGATTCAGCAGTCTGCAAACATCTTCTCTGCAGAGTCCCAAAACAGGCGTTTTCAGCCCATTACCGGCATATGGAAGAAACAGCAGTAAGCACAGGGAAATATCTGCTTCTAAATCCAAAACGCAGCTATCTAACAGAACGGTTGTCAATGTGTGCACTCAACTTCCAGAGTTAAACCCGTGTGTGGATTCAGCAGTCTGCAAACACTTTCTCTGCAGAGTCCCAAAACAGGCGTTTTCAGCCCATTTCCGGCATATGGAAGAAACAGCAGTCAGCACAGGGAAATATCTGCTTCTAAATCCAAAACGCAGCTATCTAACAGAACGGTTGTCAATGTGTGCACTCAACTTCCAGAGTTAAACCCGTGTGTGGATTCAGCAGTCTGCAAACACTTTCTCTGCAGAGTCCCAAACCAGGCGTTTTCAGCCCATTACCGGCATATGGAAGAAACAGCAGTAAGCACAGGGAAATATCTGCTTCTAAATCCAAAACGCAGCTATCTAACAGAACGGTTGTCAATGTGTGCACTCAACTTCCAGAGTTAAACCCGTGAGTGGATTCAGCAGTCTGCAAACATCTTCTCTGCAGAGTCCCAAAACAGGCGTTTTCAGCCCATTACCGGCATATGGAAGAAACAGCAGTAAGCACAGGGAAATATCTGCTTCTAAATCCAAAACGCAGCTATCTAACAGAACGGTTGTCAATGTGTGCACTCAACTTCCAGAGTTAAACCCGTGTGTGGATTCAGCAGTCTGCAAACACTTTCTCTGCAGAGTCCCAAACCACGCGTTTTCAGCCCATTACCGGCATATGGAAGAAACAGCAGTCAGCACAGGGAAATATCTGCTTCTAAATCCAAAACGCAGCTATCTAACAGAACGGTTGTCAATGTGTGCACTCAACTTCCAGAGTTAAACCCGTGTGTGGATTCAGCAGTCTGCAAACATCTTCTCTGCAGAGTCCCAAAACAGGCGTTTTCAGCCCATTACCGGCATATGGAAGAAACAGCAGTAAGCACAGGGAAATATCTGCTTCTAAATCCAAAACGCAGCTATCTAACAGAACGGTTGTCAATGTGTGCACTCAACTTCCAGAGTTAAACCCGTGTGTGGATTCAGCAGTCTGCAAACACTTTCTCTGCAGAGTCCCAAAACAGGCGTTTTCAGCCCATTACCGGCATATGGAAGAAACAGCAGTAAGCACAGGGAAATATCTGCTTCTAAATCCAAAACGCAGCTATCTAACAGAACGGTTGTCAATGTGTGCACTCAACTTCCAGAGTTAAACCCGTGTGTGGATTCAGCAGTCTGCAAACACTTTCTCTGCAGAGTCCCAAACCAGGCGTTTTCAGCCCATTACCGGCATATGGAAGAAACAGCAGTAAGCACAGGGAAATATCTGCTTCTAAATCCAAAACGCAGCTATCTAACAGAACGGTTGTCAATGTGTGCACTCAACTTACAGAGTTAAACCCGTGTGTGGATTCAGCAGTCTGCAAACACTTTCTCTGCAGAGTCCCAAAACAGGCGTTTTCAGCCCATTACCGGCATATGGAAGAAACAGCAGTAAGCACAGGGAAATATCTGCTTCTAAATCCAAAACGCAGCTATCTAACAGAACGGTTGTCAATGTGTGCACTCAACTTCCAGAGTTAAACCCGTGTGTGGATTCAGCAGTCTGCAAACACTTTCTCTGCAGAGTCCCAAAACAGGCGTTTTCAGCCCATTACCGGCATATGGAAGAAACAGCAGTAAGCACAGGGAAATATCTGCTTCTAAATCCAAAATGCAGCTATCTAACAGAACGGTTGTCAATGTGTGCACTCAACTTCCAGAGTTAAACCCGTGTGTGGATTCAGCAGTCTGCAAACACTTTCTCTGCAGAGTCCCAAACCAGGCGTTTTCAGCCCATTACCGGCATATGGAAGAAACAGCAGTAAGCACAGGGAAATATCTGCTTCTAAATCCAAAACGCAGCTATCTAACAGAACGGTTGTCAATGTGTGCACTCAACTTCCAGAGTTAAACCCGTGTGTGGATTCAGCAGTCTGCAAACATCTTCTCTTCAGAGTCCCAAAACAGGCGTTTTCAGCCCATTACCGGCATATGGAAGAAACAGCAGTAAGCACAGGGAAATATCTGCTTCTAAATCCAAAACGCAGCTATCTAACAGAACGGTTGTCAATGTGTGCACTCAACTTCCAGAGTTAAACCCGTGTGTGGATTCAGCAGTCTGCAAACACTTTCTCTGCAGAGTCCCAAAACAGGCGTTTTCAGCCCATTACCGGCATATGGAAGAAACAGCAGTAAGCACAGGGAAATATCTGCTTCTAAATCCAAAACGCAGCTATCTAACAGAACGGTTGTCAATGTGTGCACTCAACTTCCAGAGTTAAACCCGTGTGTGGATTCAGCAGTCTGCAAACATCTTCTCTGCAGAGTCCCAAAACAGGCGTTTTCAGCCCATTACCGGCATATGGAAGAAACAGCAGTAAGCACAGGGAAATATCTGCTTCTAAATCCAAAACGCAGCTATCTAACAGAACGGTTGTCAATGTGTGCACTCAACTTCCAGAGTTAAACCCGTGTGTGGATTCAGCAGTCTGCAAACACTTTCTCTGCAGAGTCCCAAAACAGGCGTTTTCAGCCCATTACCGGCATATGGAAGAAACAGCAGTCAGCACAGGGAAATATCTGCTTCTAAATCCAAAACGCAGCTATCTAACAGAACGGTTGTCAATGTGTACACTCAACTTCCAGAGTTAAACCAGTGTGTGGATTCAGCAGTCTGCAAACATCTTCTCTGCAGAGTCCCAAAACAGGCGTTTTCAGCCCATTACCGGCATATGGAAGAAACAGCAGTAAGCACAGGGAAATATCTGCTTCTAAATCCAAAACGCAGCTATCTAACAGAACGGTTGTCAATGTGTGCACTCAACTTCCAGAGTTAAACCCGTGTGTGGATTCAGCAGTCTGCAAACACTTTCTCTGCAGAGTGCCAAAACAGGCGTTTTCAGCCCATTACCGGCATATGGAAGAAACAGCAGTAAGCACAGGGAAATATCTTCTTCTAAATCCAAAACGCAGCTATCTAACAGAACGGTTGTCAATGTGTGCACTCAACTTCCAGATTTAAACCCGTGTGTGGATTCAGCAGTCTGCAAACACTTTCTCTGCAGAGTCCCAAAACAGGCGTTTTCAGCCCATTACCGGCATATGGAAGAAACAGCAGTAAGCACAGGGAAATATCTGCTTCTAAATCCAAAACGCAGCTATCTAACAGAACGGTTGTCATTGTGTGCACTCAACTTCCAGAGTTAAACCCGTGTGTGGATTCAGCAGTCTGCAAACACTTTCTCTGCAGAGTCTCAAAACAGGCGTTTTCACCCCATTACCGGCATATGGAAGAAACAGCAGTAAGCACAGGGAAATATCTGCTTCTAAATCCAAAACGCAGCTATCTAACAGAACGGTTGTCAATGTGTGCACTCAACTTCCAGAGTTAAACCCGTGTGTGGATTCAGCAGTCTGCAAACACTTTCTCTGCAGAGTCCCAAACCAGGCGTTTTCAGCCCATTACCGGCATATGGAAGAAACAGCAGTAAGCACAGGGAAATATCTGCTTCTAAATCCAAAACGCAGCTATCTAACAGAACGGTTGTCAATGTGTGCACTCAACTTCCAGAGTTAAACCCGTGTGTGGATTCAGCAGTGTGCAAACATCTTCTCTGAAGAGTCCCAAAACAGGCGTTTTCAGCCCATTACCGGCATATGGAAGAAACAGCAGTCAGCACAGGGAAATATCTGCTTCTAAATCCAAAACGCAGCTATCTAACAGAACGGTTGTCAATGTGTGCACTCAACTTCCAGAGTTAAACCCGTGTGTGGATTCAGCAGTCTGCAAACACTTTCTCTGCAGAGTCCCAAAACAGGCGTTTTCAGCCCATTACCGGCATATGGAAGAAACAGCAGTAAGCACAGGGAAATATCTGCTTCTAAATCCAAAACGCAGCTATCTAACAGAACGGTTGTCAATGTGTGCACTCAACTTCCAGAGTTAAACCCGTGTGTGGATTCAGCAGTCTGCAAACATCTTTTCTGCAGAGTCCCAAAACAGACGTTTTCAGCCCATTACCGGCATATGGAAGAAACAGCAGTAAGCACAGGGAAATATCTGCTTCTAAATCCAAAACGCAGCTATCTAACAGAACGGTTGTCAATGTGTGCACTCAACTTCCAGAGTTAAACCCGTGTGTGGATTCAGCAGTCTGCAAACACTTTCTCTGCAGAGTCCCAAAACAGGCGTTTTCAGCCCATTACCGGCATATGGAAGAAACAGCAGTCAGCACAGGGAAATATCTGCTTCTAAATCCAAAACGCAGCTATCTAACAGAACGGTTGTCAATGTGTGCACTCAACTTCCAGAGTTAAACCCGTGTGTGGATTCAGCAGTCTGCAAACACTTTCTCTGCAGAGTCCCAAAACAGGCGTTTTCAGCCCATTACCGGCATATGGAAGAAACAGCAGTAAGCACAGGGAAATATCTGCTTCTAAATCCAAAACGCAGCTATCTAACAGAACGGTTGTCAATGTGTGCACTCAACTTCCAGAGTTAAACCCGTGTGTGGATTCAGCAGTCTGCAAACACTTTCTCTATAGAGTCCCAAAACAGGCGTTTTCAGCCCATTACCGGCATATGGAAGAAACAGCAGTAAGCACAGGGAAATATCTGCTTCTAAATCCAAAACGCAGCTATCTAACAGAACGGTTGTCAATGTGTGCACTCAACTTCCAGAGTTAAACCCGTGTGTGGATTCAGCAGTCTGCAAACATCTTCTCTGCAGAGTCCCAAAACAGGCGTTTTCAGCCCATTACCGGCATGTGGAAGAAACAGCAGTAAGCACAGGGAAATATCTGCTTCTAAATCCAAAACGCAGCTATCTAACAGAACGGTTGTCAATGTGTGCACTCAACTTCCAGAGTTAAACCCGTGTGTGGATTCAGCAGTCTGCAAACACTTTCTCTGCAGAGTCCCAAACCAGGCGTTTTCAGCCCATTACCGGCATATGGAAGAAACAGCAGTAAGCACAGGGAAATATCTGCTTCTAAATCCAAAACGCAGCTATCTAACAGAACGGTTGTCAATGTGTGCACTCAACTTCCAGAGTTAAACCCGTGTGTGGATTCAGCAGTCTGCAAACATCTTCTCTGCAGAGTCCCAAAACAGGCGTTTTCAGCCCATTACCGGCATATGGAAGAAACAGCAGTAAGCACAGGGAAATATCTGCTTCTAAATCCAAAACGCAGCTATCTAACAGAACGGTTGTCAATGTGTGCACTCAACTTCCAGAGTTAAACCCGTGTGTGGATTCAGCAGTCTGCAAACACTTTCTCTGCAGAGTCCCAAAACAGGCGTTTTCAGCCCATTACCGGCATATGGAAGAAACAGCAGTAAGCACAGGGAAATATCTGCTTCTAAATCCAAAACGCAGCTATCTAACAGAACGGTTGTCAATGTGTGCACTCAACTTCCAGAGTTAAACCCGTGTGTGGATTCAGCAGTCTGCAAACACTTTCTCTGCAGAGTCCCAAAACAGGCGTTTTCAGCCCATTACCGGCATATGGAAGAAACAGCAGTAAGCACAGGGAAATATCTGCTTCTAAATCCAAAACGCAGCTATCTAACAGAACGGTTGTCAATGTGTGCACTCAACTTCCAGAGTTAAACCCGTGTGTGGATTCAGCAGTCTGCAAACACTTTCTCTGCAGAGTCCCAAAACAGGCGTTTTCAGCCCATTACCGGCATATGGAAGAAACAGCAGTCAGCACAGGGAAATATCTGCTTCTAAATCCAAAACGCAGCTATCTAACAGAACGGTTGTCAATGTGTGCACTCAACTTCCAGAGTTAAACCCGTGTGTGGATTCAGCAGTCTGCAAACACTTTCTCTGCAGAGTCCCAAAACAGGCGTTTTCAGCACATTACCGGCATATGGAAGAAACAGCAGTAAGCACAGGGAAATATCTGCTTCTAAATCCAAAACGCAGCTATCTAACAGAACAGTTGTCAATGTGTGCACTCAACTTCCAGAGTTAAACCAGTGTGTGGATTCAGCAGTCTGCAAACATCTTCTCTGCAGAGTCCCAAAACAGGCGTTTTCAGCCCATTACCGGCATATGGAAGAAACAGCAGTAAGCACAGGGAAATATCTGCTTCTAAATCCAAAACGCAGCTATCTAACAGAACGGTTGTCAATGTGTGCACTCAACTTCCAGAGTTAAACCCGTGTGTGGATTCAGCAGTCTGCAAACACTTTCTCTGCAGAGTCCCAAAACAGGCGTTTTCAGCCCATTACCGGCATATGGAAGAAACAGCAGTAAGCACAGGGAAATATCTGCTTCTAAATCCAAAACGCAGCTATCTAACAGAACGGTTGTCAATGTGTGCACTCAACTTCCAGAGTTAAACCCGTGTGTGGATTCAGCAGTCTGCAAACACTTTCTCTGCAGAGTCCCAAACCAGGCGTTTTCAGCCCATTACCGGCATATGGAAGAAACAGCAGTAAGCACAGGGAAATATCTGCTTCTAAATCCAAAACGCAGCTATCTAACAGAACGGTTGTCAATGTGTGCACTCAACTTACAGAGTTAAACCCGTGAGTGGATTCAGCAGTCTGCAAACATCTTCTCTGCAGAGTCCCAAAACAGGCGTTTTCAGCCCATTACCGGCATATGGAAGAAACAGCAGTAAGCACAGGGAAATATCTGCTTCTAAATCCAAAACGCAGCTATCTAACAGAACGGTTGTCAATGTGTGCACTCAACTTCCAGAGTTAAACCCGTGTGTGGATTCAGCAGTCTGCAAACACTTTCTCTGCAGAGTCCCAAACCACGCGTTTTCAGCCCATTACCGGCATATGGAAGAAACAGCAGTCAGCACAGGGAAATATCTGCTTCTAAATCCAAAACGCAGCTATCTAACAGAACGGTTGTCAATGTGTGCACTCAACTTCCAGAGTTAAACCCGTGTGTGGATTCAGCAGTCTGCAAACACTTTCTCTGCAGAGTCCCAAAACAGGCGTTTTCAGCCCATTACCGGCATATGGAAGAAACAGCAGTCAGCACAGGGAAATATCTGCTTCTAAATCCAAAACGCAGCTATCTAACAGAACGGTTGTCAATGTGTGCACTCAACTTCCAGAGTTAAACCCGTGTGTGGATTCAGCAGTCTGCAAACATGTTCTCTGCAGAGTCCCAAAACAGGCGTTTTCAGCCCATTACCGGCATATGGAAGAAACAGCAGTAAGCACAGGGAAATATCTGCTTCTAAATCCAAAACGCAGCTATCTAACAGAACGGTTGTCAATGTGTGCACTCAACTTCCAGAGTTAAACCCGTGTGTGGATTCAGCAGTCTGCAAACACTTTCTCTGCAGAGTCCCAAAACAGGCGTTTTCAGCCCATTACCGGCATATGGAAGAAACAGCAGTAAGCACAGGGAAATATCTGCTTCTAAATCCAAAACGCAGCTATCTAACAGAACGGTTGTCAATGTGTGCACTCAACTTCCAGAGTTAAACCCGTGAGTGGATTCAGCAGTCTGCAAACACTTTCTCTGCAGAGTCCCAAAACAGGCGTTTTCAGCCCATTACCGGCATATGGAAGAAACAGCAGTAAGCACAGGGAAATATCTGCTTCTAAATCCAAAACGCAGCTATCTAACAGAACGGTTGTCAATGTGTGCACTCAACTTCCAGAGTTAAACCCGTGTGTGGATTCAGCAGTCTGCAAACACTTTCTCTGCAGAGTCCCAAACCAGGCGTTTTCAGCCCATTACCGGCATATGGAAGAAACAGCAGTAAGCACAGGGAAATATCTGCTTCTAAATCCAAAACGCAGCTATCTAACAGAACGGTTGTCAATGTGTGCACTCAACTTCCAGAGTTAAACCCGTGAGTGGATTCAGCAGTCTGCAAACATCTTCTCTGCAGAGTCCCAAAACAGGCGTTTTCAGCCCATTACCGGCATATGGAAGAAACAGCAGTAAGCACAGGGAAATATCTGCTTCTAAATCCAAAACGCAGCTATCTAACAGAACGGTTGTCAATGTGTGCACTCAACTTCCAGAGTTAAACCCGTGTGTGGATTCAGCAGTCTGCAAACACTTTCTCTGCAGAGTCCCAAAACAGGCGTTTTCAGCCCATTACCGGCATATGGAAGAAACAGCAGTCAGCACAGGGAAATATCTGCTTCTAAATCCAAAACGCAGCTATCTAACAGAACGGTTGTCAATGTGTGCACTCAACTTCCAGAGTTAAACCCGTGTGTGGATTCAGCAGTCTGCAAACATCTTCTCTGCAGAGTCCCAAAACAGGCGTTTTCAGCCCATTACCGGCATATGGAAGAAACAGCAGTAAGCACAGGGAAATATCTGCTTCTAAATCCAAAATGCAGCTATCTAACAGAACGTTTGTCAATGTGTGCACTCAACTTCCAGAGTTAAACCCGTGTGTGGATTCAGCAGTCTGCAAACACTTTCTCTGCAGAGTCCCAAAACAGGCGTTTTCAGCCCATTACCGGCATATGGAAGAAACAGCAGTAAGCACAGGGAAATATCTGCTTCTAAATCCAAAACGCAGCTATCTAACAGAACGGTTGTCAATGTGTGCACTCAACTTCCAGAGTTAAACCCGTGTGTGGATTCAGCAGTCTGCAAACACTTTCTCTGCAGAGTCCCAAAACAGGCGTTTTCAGCCCATTACCGGCATTTGGAAGAAACAGCAGTAAGCACAGGGAAATATCTGCTTCTAAATCCAAAACGCAGCTATCTAACAGAACGGTTGTCAATGTGTGCACTCAACTTCCAGAGTTAAACCCGTGTGTGGATTCAGCAGTCTGCAAACACTTTCTCTGCAGAGTCCCAAACCAGGCGTTTTCAGCCCATTACCGGCATATGGAAGAAACAGCAGTAAGCACAGGGAAATATCTGCTTCTAAATCCAAAACGCAGCTATCTAACAGAACGGTTGTCAATGTGTGCACTCAACTTCCAGAGTTAAAACCGTGTGTGGATTCAGCAGTCTGCAAACATCTTCTCTGCAGATTCCCAAAACAGGCGTTTTCAGCCCATTACCGGCATATGGAAGAAACAGCAGTAAGCACAGGGAAATATCTGCTTCTAAATCCAAAACGCAGCTATCTAACAGAACGGTTGTCAATGTGTGCACTCAACTTCCAGAGTTAAACCCGTGTGTGGATTCAGCAGTCTGCAAACACTTTCTCTGCAGAGTCCCAAACCAGGCGTTTTCAGCCCATTACCGGCATATGGAAGAAACAGCAGTAAGCACAGGGAAATATCTGCTTCTAAATCCAAAACGCAGCTATCTAACAGAACGGTTGTCAATGTGTGCACTCAACTTCCAGAGTTAAACCCGTGTGTGGATTCAGCAGTCTGCAAACATCTTCTCTGCAGAGTCCCAAAACAGGCGTTTTCAGCCCATTACCGGCATATGGAAGAAACAGCAGTAAGCACAGGGAAATATCTGCTTCTAAATCCAAAACGCAGCTATCTAACAGAACGGTTGTCAATGTGTGCACTCAACTTCCAGAGTTAAACCCGTGTGTGGATTCAGCAGTCTGCAAACACTTTCTCTGCAGAGTCCCAAAACAGGCGTTTTCAGCCCATTACCGGCATATGGAAGAAACAGCAGTAAGCACAGGGAAATATCTGCTTCTAAATCCAAAACGCAGCTATCTAACAGAACGGTTGTCAATGTGTGCACTCAACTTCCAGAGTTAAACCCGTGTGTGGATTCAGCAGTCTGCAAACATCTTCTCTGCAGAGTCCCAAAACAGGCGTTTTCAGCCCATTACCGGCATTTGGAAGAAACAGCAGTAAGCACAGGGAAATATCTGCTTCTAAATCCAAAACGCAGCTATCTAACAGAACGGTTGTCAATGTGTGCACTCAACTTCCAGAGTTAAACCCGTGTGTGGATTCAGCAGTCTGCAAACACTTTCTCTGCAGAGTCCCAAACCACGCGTTTTCAGCCCATTACCGGCATATGGAAGAAACAGCAGTAAGCACAGGGAAATATCTGCTTCTAAATCCAAAACGCAGCTATCTAACAGAACGGTTGTCAATGTGTGCACTCAACTTCCAGAGGTAAACCCGTGTGTGGATTCAGCAGTCTGCAGAGACTTTCTCTGCAGAGTCCCAAAACAGGCGTTTTCAGCCCATTACCGGCATATGGAAGAAACAGCAGTAAGCACAGGGAAGTATCTGCTTCTAAATCCAAAACGCAGCTATCTAACAGAACGGTTGTCAATGTGTGCACTCAACTTCCAGAGTTAAACCCGTGTGTGGATTCAGCAGTCTGCAGAGACTTTCTCTGCAGAGTCCCAAAACAGGCGTTTTCAGCCCATTACCGGCATATGGAAGAAACAGCAGTAAGCACAGGGAAATATCTGCTTCTAAATCCAAAACGCAGCTATCTAACAGAACGGTTGTCAATGTGTGCACTCAACTTCCAGAGTTAAACCCGTGTGTGGATTCAGCAGTCTGCAAACATCTTCTCTGCAGAGTCCCAAAACAGGCGTTTTCAGCCCATAACCGGCATATGGAAGAAACAGCAGTAAGCACAGGGAAATATCTGCTTCTAAATCCAAAACGCAGCTATCTAACAGAACGGTTGTCAATGTGTGCACTCAACTTCCAGAGTTAAACCCGTGTGTGGATTCAGCAGTCTGCAAACACTTTCTCTGCAGAGTCCCAAAACAGGCGTTTTCAGCCCATTACCGGCATGTGGAAGAAACAGCAGTAAGCACAGGGAAATATCTGCTTCTAAATCCAAAACGCAGCTATCTAACAGAACGGTTGTCAATGTGTGCACTCAACTTCCAGAGTTAAACCCGTGTGTGGATTCAGCAGTCTGCAAACATCTTCTCTGCAGAGTCCCAAAACAGGCGTTTTCAGCCCATTACCGGCATATGGAAGAAACAGCAGTCAGCACAGGGAAATATCTGCTTCTAAATCCAAAACGCAGCTATCTAACAGAACGGTTGTCAATGTGTGCACTCAACTTCCAGAGTTAAACCCGTGTGTGGATTCAGCAGTCTGCAAACACTTTCTCTGCAGAGTCCCAAAACAGGCGTTTTCAGCCCATTACCGGCATATGGAAGAAACAGCAGTAAGCACAGGGAAATATCTGCTTCTAAATCCAAAACGCAGCTATCTAACAGAACGGTTGTCAATGTGTGCACTCAACTTCCAGAGTTAAACCCGTCTGTGGATTCAGCAGTCTGCAAACATCTTCTCTGCAGAGTCCCAAAACAGGCGTTTTCAGCCCATTACCGGCATTTGGAAGAAACAGCAGTAAGCACAGGGAAATATCTGCTTCTAAATCCAAAACGCAGCTATCTAACAGAACGGTTGTCAATGTGTGCACTCAACTTCCAGAGTTAAACCCGTGTGTGGATTCAGCAGTCTGCAAACACTTTCTCTGCAGAGTCCCAAACCAGGCGTTTTCAGCCCATTACCGGCATATGGAAGAAACAGCAGTAAGCACAGGGAAATATCTGCTTCTAAATCCAAAACGCAGCTATCTAACAGAACGGTTGTCAATGTGTGCACTCAACTTCCAGAGTTAAACCCGAGTGTGGATTCAGCAGTCTGCAAACACTTTCTCTGCAGAGTCCCAAAACAGGCGTTTTCAGCCCATTACCGGCATTTGGAAGAAACAGCAGTAAGCACAGGGAAATATCTGCTTCTAAATCCAAAACGCAGCTATCTAACAGAACGGTTGTCAATGTGTGCACTCAACTTCCAGAGTTAAACCCGTGTGTGGATTCAGCAGTCTGCAAACACTTTCTCTGCAGAGTCCCAAACCAGGCGTTTTCAGCCCATTACCGGCATATGGAAGAAACAGCAGTAAGCACAGGGAAATATCTGCTTCTAAATCCAAAACGCAGCTATCTAACAGAACGGTTGTCAATGTGTGCACTCAACTTCCAGAGTTAAACCCGAGTGTGGATTCAGCAGTCTGCAAACACTTTCTCT
Source organism: Aotus nancymaae (assembly GCF_030222135.1). Taxonomy (NCBI): domain Eukaryota; kingdom Metazoa; phylum Chordata; class Mammalia; order Primates; family Aotidae; genus Aotus; species Aotus nancymaae. The sequence goes on from NW_026988831.1 coordinate 126,036, forward strand.
GCAGAGTCCCAAAACAGGCGTTTTCAGCCCATTACCGGCATATGGAAGAAACAGCAGTAAGCACAGGGAAATATCTGCTTCTAAATCCAAAACGCAGCTATCTAACAGAACGGTTGTCAATGTGTGCACTCAACTTCCAGAGTTAAACCCGTGTGTGGATTCAGCAGTCTGCAAACACTTTCTCTGCAGAGTCCCAAACCACGCGTTTTCAGCCCATTACCGGCATATGGAAGAAACAGCAGTCAGCACAGGGAAATATCTGCTTCTAAATCCAAAACGCAGCTATCTAACAGAACGGTTGTCAATGTGTGCACTCAACTTCCAGAGTTAAACCCGTGTGTGGATTCAGCAGTCTGCAAACACTTTCTCTGCAGAGTCCCAAAACAGGCGTTTTCAGCACATTACCGGCATATGGAAGAAACAGCAGTAAGCACAGGGAAATATCTGCTTCTAAATCCAAAACGCAGCTATCTAACAGAACAGTTGTCAATGTGTGCACTCAACTTCCAGAGTTAAACCAGTGTGTGGATTCAGCAGTCTGCAAACATCTTCTCTGCAGAGTCCCAAAACAGGCGTTTTCAGCCCATTACCGGCATATGGAAGAAACAGCAGTAAGCACAGGGAAATATCTGCTTCTAAATCCAAAACGCAGCTATCTAACAGAACGGTTGTCAATGTGTGCACTCAGCTTCCAGAGTTAAACCCGTGTGTGGATTCAGCAGTCTGCAAACACTTTCTCTGCAGAGTCCCAAAACAGGCGTTTTCAGTCCATTACCGGCATATGGAAGAAACAGCAGTAAGCACAGGGAAATATCTGCTTCTAAATCCAAAACGCAGCTATCTAACAGAACGGTTGTCAATGTGTGCACTCAGCTTCCAGAGTTAAACCCGTGTGTGGATTCAGCAGTCTGCAAACACTTTCTCTGCAGAGTCCCAAACCAGGCGTTTTCAGCCCATTACCGGCATATGGAAGAAACAGCAGTAAGCACAGGGAAATATCTGCTTCTAAATCCAAAACGCAGCTATCTAACAGAACGGTTGTCAATGTGTGCACTCAACTTCCAGAGTTAAACCCGTGAGTGGATTCAGCAGTCTGCAAACATCTTCTCTGCAGAGTCCCAAAACAGGCGTTTTCAGCCCATTACCGGGCATATGGAAGAAACAGCAGTAAGCACAGGGAAATATCTGCTTCTAAATCCAAAACGCAGCTATCTAACAGAACGGTTGTCAATGTGTGCACTCAACTTCCAGAGTTAAACCCGTGTGTGGATTCAGCAGTCTGCAAACACTTTCTCTGCAGAGTCCCAAACCACGCGTTTTCAGCCCATTACCGGCATATGGAAGAAACAGCAGTCAGCACAGGGAAATATCTGCTTCTAAATCCAAAACGCAGCTATCTAACAGAACGGTTGTCAATGTGTGCACTCAACTTCCAGAGTTAAACCCGTGTGTGGATTCAGCAGTCTGCAAACACTTTCTCTGCAGAGTCCCAAAACAGGCGTTTTCAGCCCATTACCGGCATATGGAAGAAACAGCAGTCAGCACAGGGAAATATCTGCTTCTAAATCCAAAACGCAGCTATCTAACAGAACGGTTGTCAATGTGTGCACTCAACTTCCAGAGTTAAACCCGTGTGTGGATTCAGCAGTCTGCAAACATGTTCTCTGCAGAGTCCCAAAACAGGCGTTTTCAGCCCATTACCGGCATATGGAAGAAACAGCAGTAAGCACAGGGAAATATCTGCTTCTAAATCCAAAACGCAGCTATCTAACAGAACGGTTGTCAATGTGTGCACTCAACTTCCAGAGTTAAACCCGTGTGTGGATTCAGCAGTCTGCAAACACTTTCTCTGCAGAGTCCCAAAACAGGCGTTTTCAGCCCATTACCGGCATATGGAAGAAACAGCAGTAAGCACAGGGAAATATCTGCTTCTAAATCCAAAACGCAGCTATCTAACAGAACGGTTGTCAATGTGTGCACTCAACTTCCAGAGTTAAACCCGTGAGTGGATTCAGCAGTCTGCAAACACTTTCTCTGCAGAGTCCCAAAACAGGCGTTTTCAGCCCATTACCGGCATATGGAAGAAACAGCAGTAAGCACAGGGAAATATCTGCTTCTAAATCCAAAACGCAGCTATCTAACAGAACGGTTGTCAATGTGTGCACTCAACTTCCAGAGTTAAACCCGTGTGTGGATTCAGCAGTCTGCAAACACTTTCTCTGCAGAGTCCCAAACCAGGCGTTTTCAGCCCATTACCGGCATATGGAAGAAACAGCAGTAAGCACAGGGAAATATCTGCTTCTAAATCCAAAACGCAGCTATCTAACAGAACGGTTGTCAATGTGTGCACTCAACTTCCAGAGTTAAACCCGTGAGTGGATTCAGCAGTCTGCAAACATCTTCTCTGCAGAGTCCCAAAACAGGCGTTTTCAGCCCATTACCGGCATATGGAAGAAACAGCAGTAAGCACAGGGAAATATCTGCTTCTAAATCCAAAACGCAGCTATCTAACAGAACGTTTGTCAATGTGTGCACTCAACTTCCAGAGTTAAACCCGTGTGTGGATTCAGCAGTCTGCAAACACTTTCTCTGCAGAGTCCCAAAACAGGCGTTTTCAGCCCATTACCGGCATATGGAAGAAACAGCAGTAAGCACAGGGAAATATCTGCTTCTAAATCCAAAACGCAGCTATCTAACAGAACGGTTGTCAATGTGTGCACTCAACTTCCAGAGTTAAACCCGTGTGTGGATTCAGCAGTCTGCAAACACTTTCTCTGCAGAGTCCCAAAACAGGCGTTTTCAGCCCATTACCGGCATTTGGAAGAAACAGCAGTAAGCACAGGGAAATATCTGCTTCTAAATCCAAAACGCAGCTATCTAACAGAACGGTTGTCAATGTGTGCACTCAACTTCCAGAGTTAAACCCGTGTGTGGATTCAGCAGTCTGCAAACACTTTCTCTGCAGAGTCCCAAACCAGGCGTTTTCAGCCCATTACCGGCATATGGAAGAAACAGCAGTAAGCACAGGGAAATATCTGCTTCTAAATCCAAAACGCAGCTATCTAACAGAACGGTTGTCAATGTGTGCACTCAACTTCCAGAGTTAAAACCGTGTGTGGATTCAGCAGTCTGCAAACATCTTCTCTGCAGAGTCCCAAAACAGGCGTTTTCAGCCCATTACCGGCATATGGAAGAAACAGCAGTAAGCACAGGGAAATATCTGCTTCTAAATCCAAAACGCAGCTATCTAACAGAACGGTTGTCAATGTGTGCACTCAACTTCCAGAGTTAAACCCGTGTGTGGATTCAGCAGTCTGCAAACACTTTCTCTGCAGAGTCCCAAACCAGGCGTTTTCAGCCCATTACCGGCATATGGAAGAAACAGCAGTAAGCACAGGGAAATATCTGCTTCTAAATCCAAAACGCAGCTATCTAACAGAACGGTTGTCAATGTGTGCACTCAACTTCCAGAGTTAAACCCGTGTGTGGATTCAGCAGTCTGCAAACATCTTCTCTGCAGAGTCCCAAAACAGGCGTTTTCAGCCCATTACCGGCATATGGAAGAAACAGCAGTAAGCACAGGGAAATATCTGCTTCTAAATCCAAAACGCAGCTATCTAACAGAACGGTTGTCAATGTGTGCACTCAACTTCCAGAGTTAAACCCGTGTGTGGATTCAGCAGTCTGCAAACACTTTCTCTGCAGAGTCCCAAACCAGGCGTTTTCAGCCCATTACCGGCATATGGAAGAAACAGTAGTAAGCACAGGGAAATATCTGCTTCTAAATCCAAAACGCAGCTATCTAACAGAACGGTTGTCAATGTGTGCACTCAACTTCCAGAGTTAAACCCGTGAGTGGATTCAGCAGTCTGCAAACATCTTCTCTGCAGAGTCCCAAAACAGGCGTTTTCAGCCCATTACCGGCATATGGAAGAAACAGCAGTAAGCACAGGGAAATATCTGCTTCTAAATCCAAAACGCAGCTATCTAACAGAACGGTTGTCAATGTGTGCACTCAACTTCCAGAGTTAAACCCGTGTGTGGATTCAGCAGTCTGCAAACACTTTCTCTGCAGAGTCCCAAAACAGGCGTTTTCAGCCCATTACCGGCATATGGAAGAAACAGCAGTCAGCACAGGGAAATATCTGCTTCTAAATCCAAAACGCAGCTATCTAACAGAACGGTTGTCAATGTGTGCACTCAACTTCCAGAGTTAAACCCGTGTGTGGATTCAGCAGTCTGCAAACATCTTCTCTGCAGAGTCCCAAAACAGGCGTTTTCAGCCCATTACCGGCATATGGAAGAAACAGCAGTAAGCACAGGGAAATATCTGCTTCTAAATCCAAAACGCAGCTATCTAACAGAACGTTTGTCAATGTGTGCACTCAACTTCCAGAGTTAAACCCGTGTGTGGATTCAGCAGTCTGCAAACACTTTCTCTGCAGAGTCCCAAAACAGGCGTTTTCAGCCCATTACCGGCATATGGAAGAAACAGCAGTAAGCACAGGGAAATATCTGCTTCTAAATCCAAAACGCAGCTATCTAACAGAACGGTTGTCAATGTGTGCACTCAACTTCCAGAGTTAAACCCGTGTGTGGATTCAGCAGTCTGCAAACACTTTCTCTGCAGAGTCCCAAAACAGGCGTTTTCAGCCCATTACCGGCATTTGGAAGAAACAGCAGTAAGCACAGGGAAATATCTGCTTCTAAATCCAAAACGCAGCTATCTAACAGAACGGTTGTCAATGTGTGCACTCAACTTCCAGAGTTAAACCCGTGTGTGGATTCAGCAGTCTGCAAACACTTTCTCTGCAGAGTCCCAAACCAGGCGTTTTCAGCCCATTACCGGCATATGGAAGAAACAGCAGTAAGCACAGGGAAATATCTGCTTCTAAATCCAAAACGCAGCTATCTAACAGAACGGTTGTCAATGTGTGCACTCAACTTCCAGAGTTAAACCCGTGTGTGGATTCAGCAGTCTGCAGAGACTTTCTCTGCAGAGTCCCAAAACAGGCGTTTTCAGCCCATTACCGGCATATGGAAGAAACAGCAGTAAGCACAGGGAAATATCTGCTTCTAAATCCAAAACGCAGCTATCTAACAGAACGGTTGTCAATGTGTGCACTCAACTTCCAGAGTTAAACCCGTGTGTGGATTCAGCAGTCTGCAAACACTTTCTCTGCAGAGTCCCAAACCAGGCGTTTTCAGCCCATTACCGGCATATGGAAGAAACAGCAGTAAGCACAGGGAAATATCTGCTTCTAAATCCAAAACGCAGCTATCTAACAGAACGTTTGTCAATGTGTGCACTCAACTTCCAGAGTTAAACCCGTGTGTGGATTCAGCAGTCTGCAAACATCTTCTCTGCAGAGTCCCAAAACAGGCGTTTTCAGCCCATTACCGGCATATGGAAGAAACAGCAGTAAGCACAGGGAAATATCTGCTTCTAAATCCAAAACGCAGCTATCTAACAGAACGGTTGTCAATGTGTGCACTCAACTTCCAGAGTTAAACCCGTGTGTGGATTCAGCAGTCTGCAAACACTTTCTCTGCAGAGTCCCAAAACAGGCGTTTTCAGCCCATTACCGGCATATGGAAGAAACAGCAGTAAGCACAGGGAAATATCTGCTTCTAAATCCAAAACGCAGCTATCTAACAGAACGGTTGTCAATGTGTGCACTCAACTTCCAGAGTTAAACCCGTGTGTGGATTCAGCAGTCTGCAAACATCTTCTCTGCAGAGTCCCAAAACAGGCGTTTTCAGCCCATTACCGGCATTTGGAAGAAACAGCAGTAAGCACAGGGAAATATCTGCTTCTAAATCCAAAACGCAGCTATCTAACAGAACGGTTGTCAATGTGTGCACTCAACTTCCAGAGTTAAACCCGTGTGTGGATTCAGCAGTCTGCAAACACTTTCTCTGCAGAGTCCCAAACCACGCGTTTTCAGCCCATTACCGGCATATGGAAGAAACAGCAGTAAGCACAGGGAAATATCTGCTTCTAAATCCAAAACGCAGCTATCTAACAGAACGGTTGTCAATGTGTGCACTCAACTTCCAGAGTTAAACCCGTGTGTGGATTCAGCAGTCTGCAGAGACTTTCTCTGCAGAGTCCCAAAACAGGCGTTTTCAGCCCATTACCGGCATATGGAAGAAACAGCAGTAAGCACAGGGAAATATCTGCTTCTAAATCCAAAACGCAGCTATCTAACAGAACGGTTGTCAATGTGTGCACTCAACTTCCAGAGTTAAACCCGTGTGTGGATTCAGCAGTCTGCAAACACTTTCTCTGCAGAGTCCCAAACCACGCGTTTTCAGCCCATTACCGGCATATGGAAGAAACAGCAGTCACCACAGGGAAATATCTGCTTCTAAATCCAAAACGCAGCTATCTAACAGAACGGTTGTCAATGTGTGCACTCAACTTCCAGAGTTAAACCCGTGTGTGGATTCAGCAGTCTGCAAACATCTTCTCTGCAGAGTCCCAAAACAGGCGTTTTCAGCCCATTACCGGCATATGGAAGAAACAGCAGTAAGCACAGGGAAATATCTGCTTCTAAATCCAAAACGCAGCTATCTAACAGAACGGTTGTCAATGTGTGCACTCAACTTCCAGAGTTAAACCCGTGTGTGGATTCAGCAGTCTGCAAACATCTTCTCTGCAGAGTCCCAAAACAGGCGTTTTCAGCCCATTACCGGCATTTGGAAGAAACAGCAGTAAGCACAGGGAAATATCTGCTTCTAAATCCAAAACGCAGCTATCTAACAGAACGGTTGTCAATGTGTGCACTCAACTTCCAGAGTTAAACCCGTGTGTGGATTCAGCAGTCTGCAAACACTTTCTCTGCAGAGTCCCAAACCACGCGTTTTCAGCCCATTACCGGCATATGGAAGAAACAGCAGTAAGCACAGGGAAATATCTGCTTCTAAATCCAAAACGCAGCTATCTAACAGAACGGTTGTCAATGTGTGCACTCAACTTCCAGAGTTAAACCCGTGTGTGGATTCAGCAGTCTGCAGAGACTTTCTCTGCAGAGTCCCAAAACAGGCGTTTTCAGCCCATTACCGGCATATGGAAGAAACAGCAGTAAGCACAGGGAAATATCTGCTTCTAAATCCAAAACGCAGCTATCTAACAGAACGGTTGTCAATGTGTGCACTCAACTTCCAGAGTTAAACCCGTGTGTGGATTCAGCAGTCTGCAAACACTTTCTCTGCAGAGTCCCAAACCACGCGTTTTCAGCCCATTACCGGCATATGGAAGAAACAGCAGTCAGCACAGGGAAATATCTGCTTCTAAATCCAAAACGCAGCTATCTAACAGAACGGTTGTCAATGTGTGCACTCAACTTCCAGAGTTAAACCCGTGTGTGGATTCAGCAGTCTGCAAACATCTTCTCTGCAGAGTCCCAAAACAGGCGTTTTCAGCCCATTACCGGCATATGGAAGAAACAGCAGTAAGCACAGGGAAATATCTGCTTCTAAATCCAAAACGCAGCTATCTAACAGAACGGTTGTCAATGTGTGCACTCAACTTCCAGAGTTAAACCCGTGTGTGGATTCAGCAGTCTGCAAACACTTTCTCTGCAGAGTCCCAAAACAGGCGTTTTCAGCCCATTACCGGCATGTGGAAGAAACAGCAGTAAGCACAGGGAAATATCTGCTTCTAAATCCAAAACGCAGCTATCTAACAGAACGGTTGTCAATGTGTGCACTCAACTTCCAGAGTTAAACCCGTGTGTGGATTCAGCAGTCTGCAAACATCTTCTCTGCAGAGTCCCAAAACAGGCGTTTTCAGCCCATTACCGGCATATGGAAGAAACAGCAGTCAGCACAGGGAAATATCTGCTTCTAAATCCAAAACGCAGCTATCTAACAGAACGGTTGTCAATGTGTGCACTCAACTTCCAGAGTTAAACCCGTGTGTGGATTCAGCAGTCTGCAAACACTTTCTCTGCAGAGTCCCAAAACAGGCGTTTTCAGCCCATTACCGGCATATGGAAGAAACAGCAGTAAGCACAGGGAAATATCTGCTTCTAAATCCAAAACGCAGCTATCTAACAGAACGGTTGTCAATGTGTGCACTCAACTTCCAGAGTTAAACCCGTGTGTGGATTCAGCAGTCTGCAAACATCTTCTCTGCAGAGTCCCAAAACAGGCGTTTTCAGCCCATTACCGGCATTTGGAAGAAACAGCAGTAAGCACAGGGAAATATCTGCTTCTAAATCCAAAACGCAGCTATCTAACAGAACGGTTGTCAATGTGTGCACTCAACTTCCAGAGTTAAACCCGTGTGTGGATTCAGCAGTCTGCAAACACTTTCTCTGCAGAGTCCCAAACCAGGCGTTTTCAGCCCATTACCGGCATATGGAAGAAACAGCAGTAAGCACAGGGAAATATCTGCTTCTAAATCCAAAACGCAGCTATCTAACAGAACGGTTGTCAATGTGTGCACTCAACTTCCAGAGTTAAACCCGAGTGTGGATTCAGCAGTCTGCAAACACTTTCTCTGCAGAGTCCCAAACCACGCGTTTTCAGCCCATTACCGGCATATGGAAGAAACAGCAGTCAGCACAGGGAAATATCTGCTTCTAAATCCAAAACGCAGCTATCTAACAGAACGGTTGTCAATGTGTGCACTCAACTTCCAGAGTTAAACCCGTGTGTGGATTCAGCAGTCTGCAAACATCTTCTCTGCAGAGTCCCAAAACAGGCGTTTTCAGCCCATTACCGGCATATGGAAGAAACAGCAGTAAGCACAGGGAAATATCTGCTTCTAAATCCAAAACGCAGCTATCTAACAGAACGTTTGTCAATGTGTGCACTCAACTTCCAGAGTTAAACCCGTGTGTGGATTCAGCAGTCTGCAAACACTTTCTCTGCAGAGTCCCAAAACAGGCGTTTTCAGCCCATTACCGGCATATGGAAGAAACAGCAGTAAGCACAGGGAAATATCTGCTTCTAAATCCAAAACGCAGCTATCTAACAGAACGGCTGTCAATGTGTGCACTCAACTTTCAGAGTTAAACCCGTGTGTGGATTCAGCAGTCTGCAAACATCTTCTCTGCAGAGTCCCAAAACAGGCGTTTTCAGCCCATTACCGGCATGTGGAAGAAACAGCAGTAAGCACAGGGAAATATCTGCTTCTAAATCCAAAACGCAGCTATCTAACAGAACGGTTGTCAATGTGTGCACTCAACTTCCAGAGTTAAACCCGTGTGTGGATTCAGCAGTCTGCAAACACTTTCTCTGCAGAGTCCCAAAACAGGCGTTTTCAGCCCATTACCGGCATATGGAAGAAACAGCAGTAAGCACAGGGAAATATCTGCTTCTAAATCCAAAACGCAGCTATCTAACAGAACGGTTGTCAATGTGTGCACTCAACTTCCAGAGTTAAACCCGTGTGTGGATTCAGCAGTCTGCAAACATCTTCTCTGCAGAGTCCCAAAACAGGCGTTTTCAGCCCATTACCGGCATATGGAAGAAACAGCAGTAAGCACAGGGAAATATCTGCTTCTAAATCCAAAACGCAGCTATCTAACAGAACGGTTGTCAATGTGTGCACTCAACTTCCAGAGTTAAACCCGTCTGTGGATTCAGCAGTCTGCAAACACTTTCTCTGCAGAGTCCCAAAACAGGCGTTTTCAGCCCATTACCGGCATATGGAAGAAACAGCAGTAAGCACAGGGAAATATCTGCTTCTAAATCCAAAACGCAGCTATCTAACAGAACGGTTGTCAATGTGTGCACTCAACTTCCAGAGTTAAACCCGTGTGTGGATTCAGCAGTCTGCAGAGACTTTCTCTGCAGAGTCCCAAAACAGGCGTTTTCAGCCCATTACCGGCATATGGAAGAAACAGCAGTAAGCACAGGGAAATATCTGCTTCTAAATCCAAAACGCAGCTATCTAACAGAACGGTTGTCAATGTGTGCACTCAACTTCCAGAGTTAAACCCGTGTGTGGATTCAGCAGTCTGCAGAGACTTTCTCTGCAGAGTCCCAAAACAGGCGTTTTCAGCCCATTACCGGCATATGGAAGAAACAGCAGTAAGCACAGGGAAATATCTGCTTCTAAATCCAAAACGCAGCTATCTAACAGAACGGTTGTCAATGTGTGCACTCAACTTCCAGAGTTAAACCCGTGTGTGGATTCAGCAGTCTGCAGAGACTTTCTCTGCAGAGTCCCAAAACAGGCGTTTTCAGCCCATAACCGGCATATGGAAGAAACAGCAGTAAGCACAGGGAAATATCTGCTTCTAAATCCAAAACGCAGCTATCTAACAGAACGGTTGTCAATGTGTGCACTCAACTTCCAGAGTTAAACCCGTGTGTGGATTCAGCAGTCTGCAAACATCTTCTCTGCAGAGTCCCAAAACAGGCGTTTTCAGCCCATTACCGGCATGTGGAAGAAACAGCAGTAAGCACAGGGAAATATCTGCTTCTAAATCCAAAACGCAGCTATCTAACAGAACGGTTGTCAATGTGTGCACTCAACTTCCAGAGTTAAACCCGTGTGTGGATTCAGCAGTCTGCAAACACTTTCTCTGCAGAGTCCCAAAACAGGCGTTTTCAGCCCATTACCGGCATATGGAAGAAACAGCAGTAAGCACAGGGAAATATCTGCTTCTAAATCCAAAACGCAGCTATCTAACAGAACGGTTGTCAATGTGTGCACTCAACTTCCAGAGTTAAACCCGTGTGTGGATTCAGCAGTCTGCAAACATCTTCTCTGCAGAGTCCCAAAACAGGCGTTTTCAGCCCATTACCGGCATATGGAAGAAACAGCAGTAAGCACAGGGAAATATCTGCTTCTAAATCCAAAACGCAGCTATCTAACAGAACAGTTGTCAATGTGTGCACTCAACTTCCAGAGTTAAACCCGTCTGTGGATTCAGCAGTCTGCAAACACTTTCTCTGCAGAGTCCCAAAACAGGCGTTTTCAGCCCATTACCGGCATATGGAAGAAACAGCAGTAAGCACAGGGAAATATCTGCTTCTAAATCCAAAACGCAGCTATCTAACAGAACGGTTGTCAATGTGTGCACTCAACTTCCAGAGTTAAACCCGTGTGTGGATTCAGCAGTCTGCAAACACTTTCTCTGCAGAGTCCCAAAACAGGCGTTTTCAGCCCATTACCGGCATATGGAAGAAACAGCAGTAAGCACAGGGAAATATCTGCTTCTAAATCCAAAACGCAGCTATCTAACAGAACGGTTGTCAATGTGTGCACTCAACTTCCAGAGTTAAACCCGTGTGTGGATTCAGCAGTCTGCAAACACTTTCTCTGCAGAGTCCCAAAACAGGCGTTTTCAGCCCATTACCGGCATATGGAAGAAACAGCAGTCAGCACAGGGAAATATCTGCTTCTAAATCCAAAACGCAGCTATCTAACAGAACGGTTGTCAATGTGTGCACTCAACTTCCAGAGTTAAACCCGTGTGTGGATTCAGCAGTCTGCAAACATCTTCTCTGCAGAGTCCCAAACCAGGCGTTTTCAGCCCATTACCGGCATATGGAAGAAACAGCAGTAAGCACAGGGAAATATCTGCTTCTAAATCCAAAACGCAGCTATCTAACAGAACGGTTGTCAATGTGTGCACTCAACTTCCAGAGTTAAACCCGTGTGTGGATTCAGCAGTCTGCAAACACTTTCTCTGCAGAGTCCCAAAACAGGCGTTTTCAGCCCATTACCGGCATATGGAAGAAACAGCAGTAAGCACAGGGAAATATCTGCTTCTAAATCCAAAACGCAGCTATCTAACAGAACGGTTGTCAATGTGTGCACTCAACTTCCAGAGTTAAACCCGTGTGTGGATTCAGCAGTCTGCAAACATCTTCTCTGCAGAGTCCCAAAACAGGCGTTTTCAGCCCATTACCGGCATATGGAAGAAACAGCAGTAAGCACAGGGAAATATCTGCTTCTAAATCCAAAACGCAGCTATCTAACAGAACGGTTGTCAATGTGTGCACTCAACTTCCAGAGTTAAACCCGTGTGTGGATTCAGCAGTCTGCAAACACTTTCTCTGCAGAGTCCCAAAACAGGCGTTTTCAGCCCATTACCGGCATATGGAAGAAACAGCAGTAAGCACAGGGAAATATCTGCTTCTAAATCCAAAACGCAGCTATCTAACAGAACGGTTGTCAATGTGTGCACTCAACTTCCAGAGTTAAACCCGTGTGTGGATTCAGCAGTCTGCAAACACTTTCTCTGCAGAGTCCCAAAACAGGCGTTTTCAGCCCATTACCGGCATATGGAAGGAACAGCAGTAAGCACAGGGAAATATCTGCTTCTAAATCCAAAACGCAGCTATCTAACAGAACGGTTGTCAATGTGTGCACTCAACTTCCAGAGTTAAACCCGTGTGTGGATTCAGCAGTCTGCAAACACTTTCTCTGCAGAGTCCCAAAACAGGCGTTTTCAGCCCATTACCGGCATATGGAAGAAACAGCAGTCAGCACAGGGAAATATCTGCTTCTAAATCCAAAACGCAGCTATCTAACAGAACGGATGTCAATGTGTGCACTCAACTTCCAGAGTTAAACCCGTGTGTGGATTCAGCAGTCTGCAAACATCTTCTCTGCAGAGTCCCAAAACAGGCGTTTTCAGCCCATTACCGGCATATGGAAGAAACAGCAGTAAGCACAGGGAAATATCTGCTTCTAAATCCAAAACGCAGCTATCTAACAGAACGGTTGTCAATGTGTGCACTCAACTTCCAGAGGTAAACCCGTGTGTGGATTCAGCAGTCTGCAAACACTTTCTCTGCAGAGTCCCAAAACAGGCGTTTTCAGCCCATTACCGGCATATGGAAGAAACAGCAGTAAGCACAGGGAAATATCTGCTTCTAAATCCAAAACGCAGCTATCTAACAGAACGGTTGTCAATGTGTGCACTCAACTTCCAGAGTTAAACCCGTGTGTGGATTCAGCAGTCTGCAAACACTTTCTCTGCAGAGTCCCAAAACAGGCGTTTTCAGCCCATTACCGGCATATGGAAGAAACAGCAGTCAGCACAGGGAAATATCTGCTTCTAAATCCAAAACGCAGCTATCTAACAGAACGGTTGTCAATGTGTGCACTCAACTTCCAGAGTTAAACCCGTGTGTGGATTCAGCAGTCTGCAAACATCTTCTCTGCAGAGTCCCAAACCAGGCGTTTTCAGCCCATTACCGGCATATGGAAGAAACAGCAGTCAGCACAGGGAAATATCTGCTTCTAAATCCAAAACGCAGCTATCTAACAGAACGGTTGTCAATGTGTGCACTCAAATTCCAGAGTTAAACCCGTGTGTGTATTCAGCAGTCTGCAAACATCTTCTCTGCAGAGTCCCAAAACAGGCGTTTTCAGCCCATTACCGGCATATGGAAGAAACAGCAGTCAGCACAGGGAAATATCTGCTTCTAAATCCAAAACGCAGCTATCTAACAGAACGGTTGTCAATGTGTGCACTCAACTTCCAGAGTTAAACCAGTGTGTGGATTCAGCAGTCTGCAAACACTTTCTCTGCAGAGTCCCAAAACAGGCGTTTTCAGCCCATTACCGGCATATGGAAGAAACAGCAGTAAGCACAGGGAAATATCTGCTTCTAAATCCAAAACGCAGCTATCTAACAGAACGGTTGTCAATGTGTGCACTCAACTTCCAGAGTTAAACCCGTGTGTGGATTCAGCAGTCTGCAAACACTTTCTCTGCAGAGTCCCAAACCAGGCGTTTTCAGCCCATTACCGGCATATGGAAGAAACAGCAGTAAGCACAGGGAAATATCTGCTTCTAAATCCAAAACGCAGCTATCTAACAGAACGGTTGTCAATGTGTGCACTCAACTTCCAGAGTTAAACCCGTGAGTGGATTCAGCAGTCTGCAAACATCTTCTCTGCAGAGTCCCAAAACAGGCGTTTTCAGCCCATTACCGGCATATGGAAGAAACAGCAGTAAGCACAGGGAAATATCTGCTTCTAAATCCAAAACGCAGCTATCTAACAGAACGGTTGTCAATGTGTGCACTCAACTTCCAGAGTTAAACCCGTGTGTGGATTCAGCAGTCTGCAAACACTTTCTCTGCAGAGTCCCAAACCAGGCGTTTTCAGCCCATTACCGGCATATGGAAGAAACAGCAGTCAGCACAGGGAAATATCTGCTTCTAAATCCAAAACGCAGCTATCTAACAGAACGGTTGTCAATGTGTGCACTCAACTTCCAGAGCTAAACCCGTGTGTGGATTCAGCAGTCTGCAAACATCTTCTCTGCAGAGTCCCAAACCAGGCGTTTTCAGCCCATTACCGGCATATGGAAGAAACAGCAGTCAGCACAGGGAAATATCTGCTTCTAAATCCAAAACGCAGCTATCTAACAGAACGGTTGTCAATGTGTGCACTCAAATTCCAGAGTTAAACCCGTGTGTGGATTCAGCAGTCTGCAGAGACTTTCTCTGCAGAGTCCCAAAACAGGCGTTTTCAGCCCATTACCGGCATATGGAAGAAAGAGCAGTCAGCACAGGGAAATATCTGCTTCTAAATCCAAAACACAGCCATGTAACAGAACGGTTGTCAATGTGTGCACTCAACTTCCAGAGTTAAACCAGTGTGTGGATTCAGCAGTCTGCAAACACTTTCTCTGCAGAGTCCCAAAACAGGCGTTTTCAGCCCATTACCGGCATATGGAAGAAACAGCAGTAAGCACAGGGAAATATCTGCTTCTAAATCCAAAACGCAGCTATCTAACAGAACGGTTGTCAATGTGTGCACTCAACTTCCAGAGTTAAACCCGTGTGTGGATTCAGCAGTCTGCAAACACTTTCTCTGCAGAGTCCCAAACCAGGCGTTTTCAGCCCATTACCGGCATATGGAAGAAACAGCAGTAAGCACAGGGAAATATCTGCTTCTAAATCCAAAACGCAGCTATCTAACAGAACGGTTGTCAATGTGTGCACTCAACTTCCAGAGTTAAACCCGTGTGTGGATTCAGCAGTCTGCAAACATCTTCTCTGCAGAGTCCCAAACCAGGCGTTTTCAGCCCATTACCGGCATATGGAAGAAACAGCAGTCAGCACAGGGAAATATCTGCTTCTAAATCCAAAACGCAGCTATCTAACAGAACGGTTGTCAATGTGTGCACTCAACTTCCAGAGTTAAACCCGTGTGTGGATTCAGCAGTCTGCAAACATCTTCTCTGCAGAGTCCCAAAACAGGCGTTTTCAGCCCATTACCGGCATATGGAAGAAACAGCAGTAAGCACAGGGAAATATCTGCTTCTAAATCCAAAACGCAGCTATCTAACAGAACAGTTGTCAATGTGTGCACTCAACTTCCACAGTTAAACCCGTGTGTGGATTCAGCAGTCTGCAGAGACTTTCTCTGCAGAGTCCCAAAACAGGCGTTTTCAGCCCATTACCGGCATATGGAAGAAACAGCAGTAAGCACAGGGAAATATCTGCTTCTAAATCCAAAACGCAGCTATCTAACAGAACGGTTGTCAATGTGTGCACTCAACTTCCAGAGTTAAACCCGTGTGTGGATTCAGCAGTCTGCAAACACTTTCTCTGCAGAGTCCCAAAACAGGCGTTTTCAGCCCATTACCGGCATATGGAAGAAACAGCAGTAAGCACAGGGAAATATCTGCTTCTAAATCCAAAACGCAGCTATCTAACAGAACGGTTGTCAATGTGTGCACTCAACTTCCAGAGTTAAACCCGTGTGTGGATTCAGCAGTCTGCAAACACTTTCTCTGCAGAGTCCCAAAACAGGCGTTTTCAGCCCATTACCGGCATATGGAAGAAACAGCAGTCAGCACAGGGAAATATCTGCTTCTAAATCCAAAACGCAGCTATCTAACAGAACGGTTGTCAATGTGTGCACTCAACTTCCAGAGTTAAACCCGTGTGTGGATTCAGCAGTCTGCAAACATCTTCTCTGCAGAGTCCCAAACCAGGCGTTTTCAGCCCATTACCGGCATATGGAAGAAACAGCAGTAAGCACAGGGAAATATCTGCTTCTAAATCCAAAACGCAGCTATCTAACAGAACGGTTGTCAATGTGTGCACTCAACTTCCAGAGTTAAACCCGTGTGTGGATTCAGCAGTCTGCAAACACTTTCTCTGCAGAGTCCCAAAACAGGCGTTTTCTGCCCATTACCGGCATATGGAAGAAACAGCAGTAAGCACAGGGAAATATCTGCTTCTAAATCCAAAACGCAGCTATCTAACAGAACGGTTGTCAATGTGTGCACTCAACTTCCAGAGTTAAACCCGTGTGTGGATTCAGCAGTCTGCAAACATCTTCTCTGCAGAGTCCCAAAACAGGCGTTTTCTGCCCATTACCGGCATATGGAAGAAACAGCAGTAAGCACAGGGAAATATCTGCTTCTAAATCCAAAACGCAGCTATCTAACAGAACGGTTGTCAATGTGTGCACTCAACTTCCAGAGTTAAACCCGTGTGTGGATTCAGCAGTCTGCAAACACTTTCTCTGCAGAGTCCCAAAACAGGCGTTTTCAGCCCATTACCGGCATATGGAAGAAACAGCAGTAAGCACAGGGAAATATCTGCTTCTAAATCCAAAACGCAGCTATCTAACAGAACGGTTGTCAATGTGTGCACTCAACTTCCAGAGTTAAACCCGTGTGTGGATTCAGCAGTCTGCAAACACTTTCTCTGCTGAGTCCCAAAACAGGCGTTTTCAGCCCATTACCGGCATATGGAAGAAACAGCAGTAAGCACAGGGAAATATCTGCTTCTAAATCCAAAACGCAGCTATCTAACAGAACGGTTGTCAATGTGTGCACTCAACTTCCAGAGTTAAACCCGTGTGTGGATTCAGCAGTCTGCAAACACTTTCTCTGCAGAGTCCCAAAACAGGCGTTTTCAGCCCATTACCGGCATATGGAAGAAACAGCAGTCAGCACAGGGAAATATCTGCTTCTAAATCCAAAACGCAGCTATCTAACAGAACGGTTGTCAATGTGTGCACTCAACTTCCAGAGTTAAACCCGTGTGTGGATTCAGCAGTCTGCAAACATCTTCTCTGCAGAGTCCCAAAACAGGCGTTTTCAGCCCATTACCGGCATATGGAAGAAACAGCAGTAAGCACAGGGAAATATCTGCTTCTAAATCCAAAACGCAACTATCTAACAGAACGGTTGTCAATGTGTGCACTCAACTTCCAGAGTTAAACCCGTGTGTGGATTCAGCAGTCTGCAAACACTTTCTCTGCAGAGTCCCAAAACAGGCGTTTTCAGCCCATTACCGGCATATGGAAGAAACAGCAGTAAGCACAGGGAAATATCTGCTTCTAAATCCAAAACGCAGCTATCTAACAGAACGGTTGTCAATGTGTGCACTGAACTTCCAGAGTTAAACCCGTGTGTGGATTCAGCAGTCTGCAAACACTTTCTCTGCAGAGTCCCAAAACAGGCGTTTTCAGCCCATTACCGGCATATGGAAGAAACAGCAGTCAGCACAGGGAAATATCTGCTTCTAAATCCAAAACGCAGCTATCTAACAGAACGGTTGTCAATGTGTGCACTCAACTTCCAGAGTTAAACCCGTGTGTGGATTCAGCAGTCTGCAAACATCTTCTCTGCAGAGTCCCAAACCAGGCGTTTTCAGCCCATTACCGGCATATGGAAGAAACAGCAGTCAGCACAGGGAAATATCTGCTTCTAAATCCAAAACGCAGCTATCTAACAGAACGGTTGTCAATGTGTGCACTCAACTTCCAGAGTTAAACCCGTGTGTGGATTCAGCAGTCTGCAAACATCTTCTCTGCAGAGTCCCAAAACAGGCGTTTTCAGCCCATTACCGGCATATGGAAGAAACAGCAGTCAGCACAGGGAAATATCTGCTTCTAAATCCAAAACGCAGCTATCTAACAGAACGGTTGTCAATGTGTGCACTCAACTTCCAGAGTTAAACCAGTGTGTGGATTCAGCAGTCTGCAAACACTTTCTCTGCAGAGTCCCAAAACAGGCGTTTTCAGCCCATTACCGGCATATGGAAGAAACAGCAGTCAGCACAGGGAAATATCTGCTTCTAAATCCAAAACGCAGCTATCTAACAGAACGGTTGTCAATGTGTGCACTCAACTTCCAGAGTTAAACCCGTGTGTGGATTCAGCAGTCTGCAAACATCTTCTCTGCAGAGTCCCAAACCAGGCGTTTTCAGCCCATTACCGGCATATGGAAGAAACAGCAGTAAGCACAGGGAAATATCTGCTTCTAAATCCAAAACGCAGCTATCTAACAGAACGGTTGTCAATGTGTGCACTCAACTTCCAGAGTTAAACCCGTGTGTGGATTCAGCAGTCTGCAAACATCTTCTCTGCAGAGTCCCAAAACAGGCGTTTTCAGCCCATTACCGGCATATGGAAGAAACAGCAGTCAGCACAGGGAAATATCTGCTTCTAAATCCAAAACGCAGCTATCTAACAGAACGGTTGTCAATGTGTGCACTCAACTTCCAGAGTTATACCCGTGTGTGGATTCAGCAGTCTGCAAACATCTTCTCTGCAGAGTCCCAAAACAGGCGTTTTCAGCCCATTACCGGCATATGGAAGAAACAGCAGTCAGCACAGGGAAATATCTGCTTCTAAATCCAAAACGCAGCTATCTAACAGAACGGTTGTCAATGTGTGCACTCAACTTCCAGAGTTAAACCAGTGTGTGGATTCAGCAGTCTGCAAACACTTTCTCTGCAGAGTCCCAAAACAGGCGTTTTCAGCCCATTACCGGCATATGGAAGAAACAGCAGTCAGCACAGGGAAATATCTGCTTCTAAATCCACAACGCAGCTATCTAACAGAACGGTTGTCAATGTGTGCACTCAACTTCCAGAGGTAAACCCGTGTGTGGATTCAGCAGTCTGCAAACATCTTCTCTGCAGAGTCCCAAACCAGGCGTTTTCAGCCCATTACCGGCATATGGAAGAAACAGCAGTAAGCACAGGGAAATATCTGCTTCTAAATCCAAAACGCAGCTATCTAACAGAACGGTTGTCAATGTGTGCACTCAACTTCCAGAGTTAAACCCGTGTGTGGATTCAGCAGTCTGCAGAGACTTTCTCTGCAGAGTCCCAAAACAGGCGTTTTCTGCCCATTACCGGCATATGGAAGAAACAGCAGTAAGCACAGGGAAATATCTGCTTCTAAATCCAAAACGCAGCTATCTAACAGAACGGTTGTCAATGTGTGCACTCAACTTCCAGAGTTAAACCCGTGTGTGGATTCAGCAGTCTGCAAACACTTTCTCTGCAGAGTCCCAAAACAGGCGTTTTCAGCCCATTACCGGCATATGGAAGAAACAGCAGTCAGCACAGGGAAATATCTGCTTCTAAATCCAAAACGCAGCTATCTAACAGAACGGTTGTCAATGTGTGCACTCAACTTCCAGAGTTAAACCCGTGTGTGGATTCAGCAGTCTGCAAACATCTTCTCTGCAGAGTCCCAAACCAGGCGTTTTCAGCCCATTACCGGCATATGGAAGAAACAGCAGTCAGCACAGGGAAATATCTGCTTCTAAATCCAAAACGCAGCTATCTAACAGAACGGTTGTCAATGTGTGCACTCAAATTCCAGAGTTAAACCCGTGTGTGTATTCAGCAGTCTGCAAACATCTTCTCTGCAGAGTCCCAAAACAGGCGTTTTCAGCCCATTACCGGCATATGGAAGAAACAGCAGTCAGCACAGGGAAATATCTGCTTCTAAATCCAAAACGCAGCTATCTAACAGAACGGTTGTCAATGTGTGCACTCAACTTCCAGAGTTAAACCAGTGTGTGGATTCAGCAGTCTGCAAACACTTTCTCTGCAGAGTCCCAAAACAGGCGTTTTCAGCCCATTACCGGCATATGGAAGAAACAGCAGTAAGCACAGGGAAATATCTGCTTCTAAATCCAAAACGCAGCTATCTAACAGAACGGTTGTCAATGTGTGCACTCAACTTCCAGAGTTAAACCCGTGTGTGGATTCAGCAGTCTGCAAACACTTTCTCTGCAGAGTCCCAAACCAGGCGTTTTCAGCCCATTACCGGCATATGGAAGAAACAGCAGTAAGCACAGGGAAATATCTGCTTCTAAATCCAAAACGCAGCTATCTAACAGAACGGTTGTCAATGTGTGCACTCAACTTCCAGAGTTAAACCCGTGAGTGGATTCAGCAGTCTGCAAACATCTTCTCTGCAGAGTCCCAAAACAGGCGTTTTCAGCCCATTACCGGCATATGGAAGAAACAGCAGTAAGCACAGGGAAATATCTGCTTCTAAATCCAAAACGCAGCTATCTAACAGAACGGTTGTCAATGTGTGCACTCAACTTCCAGAGTTAAACCCGTGTGTGGATTCAGCAGTCTGCAAACACTTTCTCTGCAGAGTCCCAAACCAGGCGTTTTCAGCCCATTACCGGCATATGGAAGAAACAGCAGTCAGCACAGGGAAATATCTGCTTCTAAATCCAAAACGCAGCTATCTAACAGAACGGTTGTCAATGTGTGCACTCAACTTCCAGAGCTAAACCCGTGTGTGGATTCAGCAGTCTGCAAACATCTTCTCTGCAGAGTCCCAAACCAGGCGTTTTCAGCCCATTACCGGCATATGGAAGAAACAGCAGTCAGCACAGGGAAATATCTGCTTCTAAATCCAAAACGCAGCTATCTAACAGAACGGTTGTCAATGTGTGCACTCAAATTCCAGAGTTAAACCCGTGTGTGGATTCAGCAGTCTGCAGAGACTTTCTCTGCAGAGTCCCAAAACAGGCGTTTTCAGCCCATTACCGGCATATGGAAGAAAGAGCAGTCAGCACAGGGAAATATCTGCTTCTAAATCCAAAACACAGCCATGTAACAGAACGGTTGTCAATGTGTGCACTCAACTTCCAGAGTTAAACCAGTGTGTGGATTCAGCAGTCTGCAAACACTTTCTCTGCAGAGTCCCAAAACAGGCGTTTTCAGCCCATTACCGGCATATGGAAGAAACAGCAGTAAGCACAGGGAAATATCTGCTTCTAAATCCAAAACGCAGCTATCTAACAGAACGGTTGTCAATGTGTGCACTCAACTTCCAGAGTTAAACCCGTGTGTGGATTCAGCAGTCTGCAAACACTTTCTCTGCAGAGTCCCAAAACAGGCGTTTTCAGCCCATTACCGTCATATGGAAGAAACAGCAGTAAGCACAGGGAAATATCTGCTTCTAAATCCAAAACGCAGCTATCTAACAGAACGGTTGTCAATGTGTGCACTCAACTTCCAGAGTTAAACCCGTGTGTGGATTCAGCAGTCTGCAAACACTTTCTCTGCAGAGTCCCAAAACAGGCGTTTTCAGCCCATTACCGGCATATGGAAGAAACAGCAGTCAGCACAGGGAAATATCTGCTTCTAAATCCAAAACGCAGCTATCTAACAGAACGGTTGTCAATGTGTGCACTCAACTTCCAGAGTTAAACCCGTGTGTGGATTCAGCAGTCTGCAAACATCTTCTCTGCAGAGTCCCAAAACAGGCGTTTTCAGCCCATTACCGGCATATGGAAGAAACAGCAGTAAGCACAGGGAAATATCTGCTTCTAAATCCAAAACGCAGCTATCTAACAGAACAGTTGTCAATGTGTGCACTCAACTTCCACAGTTAAACCCGTGTGTGGATTCAGCAGTCTGCAGAGACTTTCTCTGCAGAGTCCCAAAACAGGCGTTTTCAGCCCATTACCGGCATATGGAAGAAACAGCAGTAAGCACAGGGAAATATCTGCTTCTAAATCCAAAACGCAGCTATCTAACAGAACGGTTGTCAATGTGTGCACTCAACTTCCAGAGTTAAACCCGTGTGTGGATTCAGCAGTCTGCAAACACTTTCTCTGCAGAGTCCCAAAACAGGCGTTTTCAGCCCATTACCGGCATATGGAAGAAACAGCAGTCAGCACAGGGAAATATCTGCTTCTAAATCCACAACGCAGCTATCTAACAGAACGGTTGTCAATGTGTGCACTCAACTTCCAGAGGTAAACCCGTGTGTGGATTCAGCAGTCTGCAAACATCTTCTCTGCAGAGTCCCAAACCAGGCGTTTTCAGCCCATTACCGGCATATGGAAGAAACAGCAGTAAGCACAGGGAAATATCTGCTTCTAAATCCAAAACGCAGCTATCTAACAGAACGGTTGTCAATGTGTGCACTCAACTTCCAGAGTTAAACCCGTGTGTGGATTCAGCAGTCTGCAGAGACTTTCTCTGCAGAGTCCCAAAACAGGCGTTTTCTGCCCATTACCGGCATATGGAAGAAACAGCAGTAAGCACAGGGAAATATCTGCTTCTAAATCCAAAACGCAGCTATCTAACAGAACGGTTGTCAATGTGTGCACTCAACTTCCAGAGTTAAACCCGTGTGTGGATTCAGCAGTCTGCAAACACTTTCTCTGCAGAGTCCCAAAACAGGCGTTTTCAGCCCATTACCGGCATATGGAAGAAACAGCAGTCAGCACAGGGAAATATCTGCTTCTAAATCCAAAACGCAGCTATCTAACAGAACGGTTGTCAATGTGTGCACTCAACTTCCAGAGTTAAACCCGTGTGTGGATTCAGCAGTCTGCAAACATCTTCTCTGCAGAGTCCCAAACCAGGCGTTTTCAGCCCATTACCGGCATATGGAAGAAACAGCAGTCAGCACAGGGAAATATCTGCTTCTAAATCCAAAACGCAGCTATCTAACAGAACGGTTGTCAATGTGTGCACTCAAATTCCAGAGTTAAACCCGTGTGTGTATTCAGCAGTCTGCAAACATCTTCTCTGCAGAGTCCCAAAACAGGCGTTTTCAGCCCATTACCGGCATATGGAAGAAACAGCAGTCAGCACAGGGAAATATCTGCTTCTAAATCCAAAACGCAGCTATCTAACAGAACGGTTGTCAATGTGTGCACTCAACTTCCAGAGTTAAACCAGTGTGTGGATTCAGCAGTCTGCAAACACTTTCTCTGCAGAGTCCCAAAACAGGCGTTTTCAGCCCATTACCGGCATATGGAAGAAACAGCAGTAAGCACAGGGAAATATCTGCTTCTAAATCCAAAACGCAGCTATCTAACAGAACGGTTGTCAATGTGTGCACTCAACTTCCAGAGTTAAACCCGTGTGTGGATTCAGCAGTCTGCAAACACTTTCTCTGCAGAGTCCCAAACCAGGCGTTTTCAGCCCATTACCGGCATATGGAAGAAACAGCAGTAAGCACAGGGAAATATCTGCTTCTAAATCCAAAACGCAGCTATCTAACAGAACGGTTGTCAATGTGTGCACTCAACTTCCAGAGTTAAACCCGTGAGTGGATTCAGCAGTCTGCAAACATCTTCTCTGCAGAGTCCCAAAACAGGCGTTTTCAGCCCATTACCGGCATATGGAAGAAACAGCAGTAAGCACAGGGAAATATCTGCTTCTAAATCCAAAACGCAGCTATCTAACAGAACGGTTGTCAATGTGTGCACTCAACTTCCAGAGTTAAACCCGTGTGTGGATTCAGCAGTCTGCAAACACTTTCTCTGCAGAGTCCCAAACCAGGCGTTTTCAGCCCATTACCGGCATATGGAAGAAACAGCAGTCAGCACAGGGAAATATCTGCTTCTAAATCCAAAACGCAGCTATCTAACAGAACGGTTGTCAATGTGTGCACTCAACTTCCAGAGCTAAACCCGTGTGTGGATTCAGCAGTCTGCAAACATCTTCTCTGCAGAGTCCCAAACCAGGCGTTTTCAGCCCATTACCGGCATATGGAAGAAACAGCAGTCAGCACAGGGAAATATCTGCTTCTAAATCCAAAACGCAGCTATCTAACAGAACGGTTGTCAATGTGTGCACTCAAATTCCAGAGTTAAACCCGTGTGTGGATTCAGCAGTCTGCAGAGACTTTCTCTGCAGAGTCCCAAAACAGGCGTTTTCAGCCCATTACCGGCATATGGAAGAAAGAGCAGTCAGCACAGGGAAATATCTGCTTCTAAATCCAAAACACAGCCATGTAACAGAACGGTTGTCAATGTGTGCACTCAACTTCCAGAGTTAAACCAGTGTGTGGATTCAGCAGTCTGCAAACACTTTCTCTGCAGAGTCCCAAAACAGGCGTTTTCAGCCCATTACCGGCATATGGAAGAAACAGCAGTAAGCACAGGGAAATATCTGCTTCTAAATCCAAAACGCAGCTATCTAACAGAACGGTTGTCAATGTGTGCACTCAACTTCCAGAGTTAAACCCGTGTGTGGATTCAGCAGTCTGCAAACACTTTCTCTGCAGAGTCCCAAACCAGGCGTTTTCAGCCCATTACCGGCATATGGAAGAAACAGCAGTAAGCACAGGGAAATATCTGCTTCTAAATCCAAAACGCAGCTATCTAACAGAACGGTTGTCAATGTGTGCACTCAACTTCCAGAGTTAAACCCGTGTGTGGATTCAGCAGTCTGCAAACACTTTCTCTGCAGAGTCCCAAAACAGGCGTTTTCAGCCCATTACCGGCATATGGAAGAAACAGCAGTCAGCACAGGGAAATATCTGCTTCTAAATCCAAAACGCAGCTATCTAACAGAACGGTTGTCAATGTGTGCACTCAACTTCCAGAGTTAAACCCGTGTGTGGATTCAGCAGTCTGCAAACATCTTCTCTGCAGAGTCCCAAAACAGGCGTTTTCAGCCCATTACCGGCATATGGAAGAAACAGCAGTAAGCACAGGGAAATATCTGCTTCTAAATCCAAAACGCAGCTATCTAACAGAACAGTTGTCAATGTGTGCACTCAACTTCCACAGTTAAACCCGTGTGTGGATTCAGCAGTCTGCAGAGACTTTCTCTGCAGAGTCCCAAAACAGGCGTTTTCAGCCCATTACCGGCATATGGAAGAAACAGCAGTAAGCACAGGGAAATATCTGCTTCTAAATCCAAAACGCAGCTATCTAACAGAACGGTTGTCAATGTGTGCACTCAACTTCCAGAGTTAAACCCGTGTGTGGATTCAGCAGTCTGCAAACACTTTCTCTGCAGAGTCCCAAAACAGGCGTTTTCAGCCCATTACCGGCATATGGAAGAAACAGCAGTAAGCACAGGGAAATATCTGCTTCTAAATCCAAAACGCAGCTATCTAACAGAACGGTTGTCAATGTGTGCACTCAACTTCCAGAGTTAAACCCGTGTGTGGATTCAGCAGTCTGCAAACACTTTCTCTGCAGAGTCCCAAAACAGGCGTTTTCAGCCCATTACCGGCATATGGAAGAAACAGCAGTCAGCACAGGGAAATATCTGCTTCTAAATCCAAAACGCAGCTATCTAACAGAACGGTTGTCAATGTGTGCACTCAACTTCCAGAGTTAAACCCGTGTGTGGATTCAGCAGTCTGCAAACATCTTCTCTGCAGAGTCCCAAACCAGGCGTTTTCAGCCCATTACCGGCATATGGAAGAAACAGCAGTAAGCACAGGGAAATATCTGCTTCTAAATCCAAAACGCAGCTATCTAACAGAACGGTTGTCAATGTGTGCACTCAACTTCCAGAGTTAAACCCGTGTGTGGATTCAGCAGTCTGCAAACACTTTCTCTGCAGAGTCCCAAAACAGGCGTTTTCTGCCCATTACCGGCATATGGAAGAAACAGCAGTAAGCACAGGGAAATATCTGCTTCTAAATCCAAAACGCAGCTATCTAACAGAACGGTTGTCAATGTGTGCACTCAACTTCCAGAGTTAAACCCGTGTGTGGATTCAGCAGTCTGCAAACATCTTCTCTGCAGAGTCCCAAAACAGGCGTTTTCTGCCCATTACCGGCATATGGAAGAAACAGCAGTAAGCACAGGGAAATATCTGCTTCTAAATCCAAAACGCAGCTATCTAACAGAACGGTTGTCAATGTGTGCACTCAACTTCCAGAGTTAAACCCGTGTGTGGATTCAGCAGTCTGCAAACACTTTCTCTGCAGAGTCCCAAAACAGGCGTTTTCAGCCCATTACCGGCATATGGAAGAAACAGCAGTAAGCACAGGGAAATATCTGCTTCTAAATCCAAAACGCAGCTATCTAACAGAACGGTTGTCAATGTGTGCACTCAACTTCCAGAGTTAAACCCGTGTGTGGATTCAGCAGTCTGCAAACACTTTCTCTGCTGAGTCCCAAAACAGGCGTTTTCAGCCCATTACCGGCATATGGAAGAAACAGCAGTAAGCACAGGGAAATATCTGCTTCTAAATCCAAAACGCAGCTATCTAACAGAACGGTTGTCAATGTGTGCACTCAACTTCCAGAGTTAAACCCGTGTGTGGATTCAGCAGTCTGCAAACACTTTCTCTGCAGAGTCCCAAAACAGGCGTTTTCAGCCCATTACCGGCATATGGAAGAAACAGCAGTAAGCACAGGGAAATATCTGCTTCTAAATCCAAAACGCAGCTATCTAACAGAACGGTTGTCAATGTGTGCACTCAACTTCCAGAGTTAAACCCGTGTGTGGATTCAGCAGTCTGCAAACACTTTCTCTGCAGAGTCCCAAAACAGGCGTTTTCAGCCCATTACCGGCATATGGAAGAAACAGCAGTAAGCACAGGGAAATATCTGCTTCTAAATCCAAAACGCAGCTATCTAACAGAACGGTTGTCAATGTGTGCACTGAACTTCCAGAGTTAAACCCGTGTGTGGATTCAGCAGTCTGCAAACACTTTCTCTGCAGAGTCCCAAAACAGGCGTTTTCAGCCCATTACCGGCATATGGAAGAAACAGCAGTCAGCACAGGGAAATATCTGCTTCTAAATCCAAAACGCAGCTATCTAACAGAACGGTTGTCAATGTGTGCACTCAACTTCCAGAGTTAAACCCGTGTGTGGATTCAGCAGTCTGCAAACATCTTCTCTGCAGAGTCCCAAACCAGGCGTTTTCAGCCCATTACCGGCATATGGAAGAAACAGCAGTCAGCACAGGGAAATATCTGCTTCTAAATCCAAAACGCAGCTATCTAACAGAACGGTTGTCAATGTGTGCACTCAACTTCCAGAGTTAAACCCGTGTGTGTATTCAGCAGTCTGCAAACATCTTCTCTGCAGAGTCCCAAAACAGGCGTTTTCAGCCCATTACCGGCATATGGAAGAAACAGCAGTCAGCACAGGGAAATATCTGCTTCTAAATCCAAAACGCAGCTATCTAACAGAACGGTTGTCAATGTGTGCACTCAACTTCCAGAGTTAAACCAGTGTGTGGATTCAGCAGTCTGCAAACACTTTCTCTGCAGAGTCCCAAAACAGGCGTTTTCAGCCCATTACCGGCATATGGAAGAAACAGCAGTCAGCACAGGGAAATATCTGCTTCTAAATCCAAAACGCAGCTATCTAACAGAACGGTTGTCAATGTGTGCACTCAACTTCCAGAGTTAAACCCGTGTGTGGATTCAGCAGTCTGCAAACATCTTCTCTGCAGAGTCCCAAACCAGGCGTTTTCAGCCCATTACCGGCATATGGAAGAAACAGCAGTAAGCACAGGGAAATATCTGCTTCTAAATCCAAAACGCAGCTATCTAACAGAACGGTTGTCAATGTGTGCACTCAACTTCCAGAGTTAAACCCGTGTGTGGATTCAGCAGTCTGCAAACATCTTCTCTGCAGAGTCCCAAAACAGGCGTTTTCAGCCCATTACCGGCATATGGAAGAAACAGCAGTCAGCACAGGGAAATATCTGCTTCTAAATCCAAAACGCAGCTATCTAACAGAACGGTTGTCAATGTGTGCACTCAACTTCCAGAGTTATACCCGTGTGTGGATTCAGCAGTCTGCAAACATCTTCTCTGCAGAGTCCCAAAACAGGCGTTTTCAGCCCATTACCGGCATATGGAAGAAACAGCAGTCAGCACAGGGAAATATCTGCTTCTAAATCCAAAACGCAGCTATCTAACAGAACGGTTGTCAATGTGTGCACTCAACTTCCAGAGTTAAACCAGTGTGTGGATTCAGCAGTCTGCAAACACTTTCTCTGCAGAGTCCCAAAACAGGCGTTTTCAGCCCATTACCGGCATATGGAAGAAACAGCAGTCAGCACAGGGAAATATCTGCTTCTAAATCCACAACGCAGCTATCTAACAGAACGGTTGTCAATGTGTGCACTCAACTTCCAGAGGTAAACCCGTGTGTGGATTCAGCAGTCTACAAACATCTTCTCTGCAGAGTCCCAAACCAGGCGTTTTCAGCCCATTACCGGCATATGGAAGAAACAGCAGTAAGCACAGGGAAATATCTGCTTCTAAATCCAAAACGCAGCTATCTAACAGAACGGTTGTCAATGTGTGCACTCAACTTCCAGAGTTAAACCCGTGTGTGGATTCAGCAGTCTGCAAACACTTTCTCTGCAGAGTCCCAAAACAGGCGTTTTCTGCCCATTACCGGCATATGGAAGAAACAGCAGTAAGCACAGGGAAATATCTGCTTCTAAATCCAAAACGCAGCTATCTAACAGAACGGTTGTCAATGTGTGCACTCAACTTCCAGAGTTAAACCCGTGTGTGGATTCAGCAGTCTGCAAACATCTTCTCTGCCGAGTCCCAAAACAGGCGTTTTCAGCCCATTACCGGCATATGGAAGAAACAGCAGTCAGCACAGGGAAATATCTGCTTCTAAATCCAAAACGCAGCTATCTAACAGAACGGTTGTCAATGTGTGCACTCAACTTCCAGAGTTAAACCCGTGTGTGGATTCAGCAGTCTGCAAACATCTTCTCTTCAGAGTCCCAAAACAGGCGTTTTCAGCCCATTACCGGCATATGGAAGAAACAGCAGTAAGCACAGGGAAATATCTGCTTCTAAATCCAAAACGCAGCTATCTAACAGAACGGTTGTCAATGTGTGCACTCAACTTCCAGAGTTAAACCCGTGTGTGGATTCAGCAGTCTGCAAACACTTTCTCTGCAGAGTCCCAAAACAGGCGTTTTCAGCCCATTACCGGCATATGGAAGAAACAGCAGTAAGCACAGGGAAATATCTGCTTCTAAATCCAAAACGCAGCTATCTAACAGAACGGTTGTCAATGTGTGCACTCAACTTCCAGAGTTAAACCCGTGTGTGGATTCAGCAGTCTGCAAACACTTTCTCTGCAGAGTCCCAAAACAGGCGTTTTCAGCCCATTACCGGCATATGGAAGAAACAGCAGTCAGCACAGGGAAATATCTGCTTCTAAATCCAAAACGCAGCTATCTAACAGAACGGTTGTCAATGTGTGCACTCAACTTCCAGAGTTAAACCCGTGTGTGGATTCAGCAGTCTGCAAACATCTTCTCTGCAGAGTCCAAAAACAGGCGTTTTCAGCCCATTACCGGCATATGGAAGAAACAGCAGTAAGCACAGGGAAATATCTGCTTCTAAATCCAAAACGCAGCTATCTAACAGAACGGTTGTCAATGTGTGCACTCAACTTCCAGAGTTAAACCCGTGTGTGGATTCAGCAGTCTGCAAACACTTTCTCTGCAGAGTCCCAAAACAGGCGTTTTCAGCCCATTACCGGCATATGGAAGAAACAGCAGTAAGCACAGGGAAATATCTGCTTCTAAATCCAAAACGCAGCTATCTAACAGAACGGTTGTCAATGTGTGCACTCAACTTCCAGAGTTAAACCCGTGTGTGGATTCAGCAGTCTGCAAACACTTTCTCTGCAGAGTCCCAAAACAGGCGTTTTCAGCCCATTACCGGCATATGGAAGAAACAGCAGTCAGCACAGGGAAATATCTGCTTCTAAATCCAAAACGCAGCTATCTAACAGAACGGTTGTCAATGTGTGCACTCAACTTCCAGAGTTAAACCCGTGTGTGGATTCAGCAGTCTGCAAACATCTTCTCTGCAGAGTCCCAAACCAGGCGTTTTCAGCCCATTACCGGCATATGGAAGAAACAGCAGTAAGCACAGGGAAATATCTGCTTCTAAATCCAAAACGCAGCTATCTAACAGAACGGTTGTCAATGTGTGCACTCAAC
Source organism: Aotus nancymaae (assembly GCF_030222135.1). Taxonomy (NCBI): domain Eukaryota; kingdom Metazoa; phylum Chordata; class Mammalia; order Primates; family Aotidae; genus Aotus; species Aotus nancymaae. The sequence goes on from NW_026988831.1 coordinate 155,956, forward strand.
TTCCAGAGTTAAACCCGTGTGTGGATTCAGCAGTCTGCAAACATCTTCTCTGCAGAGTCCCAAAACAGGCGTTTTCAGCCCATTACCGGCATATGGAAGAAACAGCAGTCAGCACAGGGAAATATCTGCTTCTAAATCCAAAACGCAGCTATCTAACAGAACGGTTGTCAATGTGTGCACTCAACTTCCAGAGTTAAACCCGTGTGTGGATTCAGCAGTCTGCAAACACTTTCTCTGCAGAGTCCCAAAACAGGCGTTTTCAGCCCATTACCGGCATATGGAAGAAACAGCAGTAAGCACAGGGAAATATCTGCTTCTAAATCCAAAACGCAGCTATCTAACAGAACGGTTGTCAATGTGTGCACTCAACTTCCAGAGTTAAACCCGTGTGTGGATTCAGCAGTCTGCAAACACTTTCTCTGCAGAGTCCCAAACCAGGCGTTTTCAGCCCATTACCGGCATATGGAAGAAACAGCAGTAAGCACAGGGAAATATCTGCTTCTAAATCCAAAACGCAGCTATCTAACAGAACGGTTGTCAATGTGTGCACTCAACTTCCAGAGTTAAACCCGTGAGTGAATTCAGCAGTCTGCAAACATCTTCTCTGCAGAGTCCCAAAACAGGCGTTTTCAGCCCATTACCGGCATATGGAAGAAACAGCAGTAAGCACAGGGAAATATCTGCTTCTAAATCCAAAACGCAGCTATCTAACAGAACGGTTGTCAATGTGTGCACTCAACTTCCAGAGTTAAACCCGTGTGTGGATTCAGCAGTCTGCAAACACTTTCTCTGCAGAGTCCCAAACCAGGCGTTTTCAGCCCATTACCGGCATATGGAAGAAACAGCAGTCAGCACAGGGAAATATCTGCTTCTAAATCCAAAACGCAGCTATCTAACAGAACGGTTGTCAATGTGTGCACTCAACTTCCAGAGTTAAACCCGTGTGTGGATTCAGCAGTCTGCAAACATCTTCTCTGCAGAGTCCCAAAACAGGCGTTTTCAGCCCATTACCGGCATATGGAAGAAACAAGAGTAAGCACAGGGAAATATCTGCTTCTAAATCCAAAACGCAGCTATCTAACAGAACGGTTGTCAATGTGTGCACTCAACTTCCAGAGTTAAACCCGTGTGTGGATTCAGCAGTCTGCAGACACTTTCTCTGCAGAGTCCCAAAACAGGCGTTTTCAGCCCATTACCGGCATATGGAAGAAACAGCAGTAAGCACAGGGAAATATCCGCTTCTAAATCCAAAACGCAGCTATCTAACAGAACGGTTGTCAATGTGTGCACTCAACTTCCAGAGTTAAACCCGTGTGTGGATTCAGCAGTCTGCAAACACTTTCTCTGCAGAGTCCCAAAACAGGCGTTTTCAGCCCATTACCGGCATATGGAAGAAACAGCAGTAAGCACAGGGAAATATCTGCTTCTAAATCCAAAACGCAGCTATCTAACAGAACGGTTGTCAATGTGTGCACTCAACTTCCAGAGTTAAACCCGTGTGTGGATTCAGCAGTCTGCAGAGACTTTCTCTGCAGAGTCCCAAAACAGGCGTTTTCAGCCCATTACCGGCATATGGAAGAAACAGCAGCAAGCACAGGGAAATATCTGCTTCTAAATCCAAAACGCAGCTATCTAACAGAACGGTTGTCAATGTGTGCACTCAACTTCCAGAGTTAAACCCGTGTGTGGATTCAGCAGTCTGCAAACGCTTTCTCTGCAGAGTCCCAAAACAGGCGTTTTCAGCCCATTACCGGCATATGGAAGAAACAGCAGTAAGCACAGGGAAATATCTGCTTCTAAATCGAAAACGTAGCTATCTAACAGAACGGTTGTCAATGTGTGCACTCAACTTCCAGAGTTAAACCCGTGTGTGGATTCAGCAGTCTGCAAACACTTTCTCTGCAGAGTCCCAAAACAGGCGTTTTCAGCCCATTACCGGCATATGGAAGAAACAGCAGTAAGCACAGGGAAATATCTGCTTCTAAATCCAAAACGCAGCTATCTAACAGAACGGTTGTCAATGTGTGCACTCAACTTCCAGAGTTAAACCCGTGTGTGGATTCAGCAGTCTGCAAACACTTTCTCTGCAGAGTCCCAAAACAGGCGTTTTCAGCCCATTACCGGCATATGGAAGAAACAGCAGTAAGCACAGGGAAATATCTGCTTCTAAATCCAAAACGCAGCTATCTAACAGAACGGTTGTCAATGTGTGCACTCAACTTCCAGAGTTAAACCCGTGTGTGGATTCAGCAGTCTGCAAACACTTTCTGTGCAGAGTCTCAAAACAGGCCTTTCCGGCCCAGTACCGGCATATATAAGAAAGAGCATTAAGACTGCGTCTAAAACTCAGAAGAAACGTTTCTTTCAAACTGCTCGGCCTTGTGTTCTTTGGCCTAAGGGAGTTGATTCTATGTTTAGATTCAGCGAGATAGAAACACGTTTATTCTAGGAGCTGTCTTTGGATATTCCAGATTGAATGGGAGTATATGCTGTAAAGAGAAATATCTGTTTCTAAAACCAAAATGGATCTATCTAGCAGAGTGGTTGTGAATGTGTGCCTTCGGCTTAAAGAGGTAAACTGCTCTTCTCATGCAGCACTTTAGAAACCCTTTATATGCAAATACAGACCTTTCCAGCAAAACACCAGCCTATAGGAAATAGCAGTAAGACTGCATCTTTAACATGGAAGAAACTGTTTTCAAACTGCTCTGCTGTGTGTTCATTCATATAAGAGACTTGAATATATGTTCAGATTCAGCTAGTTAGCAACACGTTTCTTCCAGGAGCTGTGTTTGCCTATTCCAGAGTATACTGGAGTATAAGATGTAAAGACAAATGTCTCGTTCCAAAAGAAAAACGGATGATCTAATGGAATGGTTGTCAATGTGTGCATTCAACTTACTGAGGTAAACTGCTGTTTGTATGCAGCAGTTTAGAAAACATTTCTGTGTAGATTCTCAAACAGACATTTCCAGCAACATACCGGCCTATAAGAAATAGCAGTAAGACTGCGTCTAAAACTCAGAGGGAACGTTTCTTTCAAACTGCTCTGCAGTGTGTTCGTTCACCAAAGGTCGTTGAATCTATGTTTGGATTCAGCGAGTTTGAAACACGTTTATTCTAGGAGCTGCATTTCGATATTCCAGAGTGTATGGGAGTAAATGCTGTAAAGAGAAATATCTGTTTCTAAAACCAAAACGGAGCTATCTAACAGAATGGTTGTGAATGTGTGCATTCAACTTAAAGGGTTAATCTGCTCTTCTTAGGCAGCAGTTTAGAAACCCTTTATATGCAAATTCTAAAATCAACATTTGCAGCAAAACACCAGCCTAAAAGAAGTAGCAGTAAGACTGCATCTATAACATAGAAGAAACGTTTTCTTCAAAATGCTCTGCTCTGTGTTCATTCACCTAAGAGTCTTGAGTATATGTTCAGATTCAGCGAGTAAGAAACACGTTTCTTCCAGGAGCTGCATTTGCATATTCCAGAGTGTACTGGAGTATAAGGTTTAAAGTGAAATATCTGGTTCTAAAACAAACACGGAGCCATCTAACAGAATGGTTGTCACTGTGTGCATTCAGCTTATTGAGATAAACTGTTGTTTCTATGCAGCAGTTTAGAAAAGATTTTTGTGCAGATTCTAAAACAGACATTCCCAGCAAAATACCGGCCTCTAAGAAATAGCAATAAGACTGCGTCTAAAACTCAAATAAAACGTTTCTTTCAAACTGCTGTGCTGTGTGTTCGTTCACCTAAGGGAGTTGAATCTATGTTTAGATTCAGCGACTTAGAAACACGTCTATTCTGGGAGCTGCGTTTGGCTATTCCAGAATGAATGGGAGTATATGCTGTAACTAGAAACACAGGCTTCTAAAACCAAAACGGAGCTAGCTAACAGAATGATTGTGAATGAGGGCATTCAACTTAACGAATTAAACTGCTCCACTTAAGCAGCAGTTTACAAACCATTTATATGGAAATTCTAAAACCAACATTTCCAGGAAAACACCAGCCTAAAAGCAATAGCAGTAACAGTGCATCTATAACATGGAAGAAATGTTTTTTTCAAACTCCTCTGCTGTGTGTTCATTCACCTAAGAGACTTCAATATATGCACAGATTCAGCGAGTTAAAAACACGTTTCTTCCAGGAGCTGCGTATGCATATATCAGAGTGTACTGGGGTACAAGATGTAAAGAGAAATATCTGATTATACTTAGAAACCCGTTTCTTTTAGGAGCTGCGTTTGGATATTCCAGAGTGAATGAGAGTATACGCTGTAAAGAGAAATAACTGCTTCTAAAACCAAAAGGCAGCTATCTAACTGAATGGTTGTCAATGCGTGCACTCAACTTCCAGAGATAAACCCGAGTGTGGATTCAGCAGTCTGCAAACACTTTCTGTGCAGAGTCCCAAAAGAGGCGTTTTCAGCCCAATACCGGCATATGGAAGAAACAGCAGTAAGCACAGGGAAATATCTGCTTCTAAATCCAAAACGCAGCTATCTAACAGAACGGTTGTCAATGTGTGCACTCAACTTCCAGAGTTAAACCCGTGTGTGGATTCAGCAGTCTGCAAACACTTTCTCTGCAGAGTCCCAAACCAGGCGTTTGCAGCCCATTACCGGCATATGGAAGAAACAGCAGTAAGCACAGGGAAATATCTGCTTCTAAATCCAAAACGCAGCTATCTAACAGAACGGTTGTCAATGTGTACACTCAACTTCCAGAGTTAAACCCGTGTGTGGATTCAGCAGTCTGCAAACACTTTCTCTGCAGAGTCCCAAAACAGGCGTTTTCAGCCCATTACCGGCATATGGAAGAAACAGCAGTCAGCACAGGGAAATATCTGCTTCTAAATCCAAAACGCAGCTATCTAACAGAACGGTTGTCAATGTGTGCACTCAAATTCCAGAGTTAAACCCGTGTGTGGATTCAGCAGTCTGCAAACATCTTCTCTGCAGAGTCCCAAAACAGGCGTTTTCAGCCCATTACTGGCATATGGAAGAAACAGCAGTAAGCACAGGGAAATATCTGCTTCTAAATCCAAAACGCAGCTATCTAACAGAACGGTTGTCAATGTGTGCACTCAACTTCCAGAGTTAAACCCGTGTGTGGATTCAGCAGTCTGCAAACACTTTCTCTGCAGAGTCCCAAAACAGGCGTTTTCAGCCCATTACCGGCATATGGAAGAAACAGCAGTAAGCACAGGGAAATATCTGCTTCTAAATCCAAAACGCAGCTATCTAACAGAACGGTTGTCAATGTGTGCACTCAACTTCCAGAGTTAAACCCGTGTGTGGATTCAGCAGTCTGCAAACACTTTCTCTGCAGAGTCCCAAAACAGGCGTTTTCAGCCCATTACCGGCATATGGAAGAAACAGCAGTAAGCACAGGGAAATATCTGCTTCTAAATCCAAAACGCAGCTATCTAACAGAACGGTTGTCAATGTGTGCACTCAACTTCCAGAGTTAAACCAGTGTGTGGATTCAGCAGTCTGCAAACACTTTCTCTGCAGAGTCCCAAAACAGGCGTTTTCAGCCCATTACCGGCATATGGAAGAAACAGCAGTAAGCACAGGGAAATATCTGCTTCTAAATCCAAAACGCAGCTATCTAACAGAACGGTTGTCAATGTGTGCACTCAACTTCCAGAGTTAAACCCGTGTGTGGATTCAGCAGTCTGCAAACATCTTCTCTGCAGAGTCCCAAAACAGGCGTTTTCAGCCCATTACCGGCATGTGGAAGAAACAGCAGTAAGCACAGGGAAATATCTGCTTCTAAATCCAAAACGCAGCTATCTAACAGAACGGTTGTCAATGTGTGCACTCAACTTCCAGAGTTAAACCCGTGTGTGGATTCAGCAGTCTGCAAACACTTTCTCTGCAGAGTCCCAAACCAGGCGTTTTCTGCCCATTACCGGCATATGGAAGAAACAGCAGTAAGCACAGGGAAATATCTGCTTCTAAATCCAAAACGCAGCTATCTAACAGAACGGTTGTCAATGTGTGCACTCAACTTCCAGAGTTAAACCCGTGTGTGGATTCAGCAGTCTGCAAACACTTTCTCTGCAGAGTCCCAAAACAGGCCTTTTCAGCCCATTACCATCATATGGAAGAAACAGCAGTAAGCACAGGGAAATATCTGCTTCTAAATCCAAAACGCAGCTATCTAACAGAACGGTTGTCAATGTGTGCACTCAACTTCCAGAGTTAAACCCGTGTGTGGATTCAGCAGTCTGCAAACACTTTCTCTGCAGAGTCCCAAAACAGGCGTTTTCAGCCCATTACCGGCATATGGAAGAAACAGCAGTCAGCACAGGGAAATATCTGCTTCTAAATCCAAAACGCAGCTATCTAACAGAACGGTTGTCAATGTGTGCACTCAACTTCCAGAGTTAAACCCGTGTGTGGATTCAGCAGTCTGCAAACATCTTCTCTGCAGAGTCCCAAAACAGGCCTTTTCAGCCCATTACCGGCATATGGAAGAAACAGCAGTAAGCACAGGGAAATATCTGCTTCTAAATCCAAAACGCAGCTATCTAACAGAACGGTTGTCAATGTGTGCACTCAACTTCCAGAGTTAAACCCGTGTGTGGATTCAGCAGTCTGCAAACACTTTCTCTGCAGAGTCCCAAAACAGGCGTTTTCAGCCCATTACCGGCATATGGAAGAAACAGCAGTAAGCACAGGGAAATATCTGCTTCTAAATCCAAAACGCAGCTATCTAACAGAACGGTTGTCAATGTGTGCACTCAACTTCCAGAGTTAAACCCGTGTGTGGATTCAGCAGTCTGCAAACACTTTCTCTGCAGAGTCCCAAAACAGGCGTTTTCAGCCCATTACCGGCATATGGAAGAAACAGCAGTAAGCACAGGGAAATATCTGCTTCTAAATCCAAAACGCAGCTATCTAACAGAACGGTTGTCAATGTGTGCACTCAACTTCCAGAGTTAAACCCGTGTGTGGATTCAGCAGTCTGCAAACACTTTCTCTGCAGAGTCCCAAAACAGGCGTTTTCAGCCCATTACCGGCATATGGAAGAAACAGCAGTCAGCACAGGGAAATATCTGCTTCTAAATCCAAAACGCAGCTATCTAACAGAACGGTTGTCAATGTGTGCACTCAACTTCCAGAGTTAAACCCGTGTGTGGATTCAGCAGTCTGCAAACATCTTCTCTGCAGAGTCCCAAACCAGGCGTTTTCAGCCCATTACCGGCATATGGAAGAAACAGCAGTCAGCACAGGGAAATATCTGCTTCTAAATCCAAAACGCAGCTATCTAACAGAACGGTTGTCAATGTGTGCACTCAACTTCCAGAGTTAAACCCGTGTGTGGATTCAGCAGTCTGCAAACATCTTCTCTGCAGAGTCCCAAAACAGGCGTTTTCAGCCCATTACCGGCATATGGAAGAAACAGCAGTCAGCACAGGGAAATATCTGCTTCTAAATCCAAAACGCAGCTATCTAACAGAACGGTTGTCAATGTGTGCACTCAACTTCCAGAGTTAAACCCGTGTGTGGATTCAGCAGTCTGCAAACACTTTCTCTGCAGAGTCCCAAAACAGGCGTTTTCAGCCCATTACCGGCATATGGAAGAAACAGCAGTAAGCACAGGGAAATATCTGCTTCTAAATCCAAAACGCAGCTATCTAACAGAACGGTTGTCAATGTGTGCACTCAACTTCCAGAGTTAAACCCGTGTGTGGATTCAGCAGTCTGCAAACACTTTCTCTGCTGAGTCCCAAAACAGGCGTTTTCAGCCCATTACCGGCATATGGAAGAAACAGCAGTAAGCACAGGGAAATATCTGCTTCTAAATCCAAAACGCAGCTATCTAACAGAACGGTTGTCAATGTGTGCACTCAACTTCCAGAGTTAAACCCGTGTGTGGATTCAGCAGTCTGCCAACACTTTCTCTGCAGAGTCCCAAAACAGGCGTTTTCAGCCCATTACCGGCATATGGAAGAAACAGCAGTAAGCACAGGGAAATATCTGCTTCTAAATCCAAAACGCAGCTATCTAACAGAACGGTTGTCAATGTGTGCACTCAACTTCCAGAGTTAAACCCGTGTGTGGATTCAGCAGTCTGCAAACACTTTCTCTGCAGAGTCCCAAACCAGGCGTTTTCAGCCCATTACCGGCATATGGAAGAAACAGCAGTCAGCACAGGGAAATATCTGCTTCTAAATCCAAAACGCAGCTATCTAACAGAACGGTTGTCAATGTGTGCACTCAACTTCCAGAGTTAAACCCGTGTGTGGATTCAGCAGTCTGCAAACATCTTCTCTGCAGAGTCCCAAAACAGGCGTTTTCAGCCCATTACCGGCATATGGAAGAAACAACAGTAAGCACAGGGAAATATCTGCTTCTAAATCCAAAACGCAGCTATCTAACAGAACGGTTGTCAATGTGTGCACTCAACTTCCAGAGTTAAACCCGTGTGTGGATTCAGCAGTCTGCAGACACTTTCTCTGCAGAGTCCCAAAACAGGCGTTTTCAGCCCATTACCGGCATATGGAAGAAACAGCAGTAAGCACAGGGAAATATCCGCTTCTAAATCCAAAACGCAGCTATCTAACAGAACGGTTGTCAATGTGTGCACTCAACTTCCAGAGTTAAACCCGTGTGTGGATTCAGCAGTCTGCAGAGACTTTCTCTGCAGAGTCCCAAAACAGGCGTTTTCAGCCCATTACCGGCATATGGAAGAAACAGCAGTAAGCACAGGGAAATATCTGCTTCTAAATCCAAAACGCAGCTATCTAACAGAACGGTTGTCAATGTGTGCACTCAACTTCCAGAGTTAAACCCGTGTGTGGATTCAGCAGTCTGCAGAGACTTTCTCTGCAGAGTCCCAAAACAGGCGTTTTCAGCCCATTACCGGCATATGGAAGAAACAGCAGTAAGCACAGGGAAATATCTGCTTCTAAATCCAAAACGCAGCTATCTAACAGAACGGTTGTCAATGTGTGCACTCAACTTCCAGAGTTAAACCCGTGTGTGGATTCAGCAGTCTGCAGAGACTTTCTCTGCAGAGTCCCAAAACAGGCGTTTTCAGCCCATTACCGGCATATGGAAGAAACAGCAGTAAGCACAGGGAAATATCTGCTTCTAAATCCAAAACGCAGCTATCTAACAGAACGGTTGTCAATGTGTGCACTCAACTTCCAGAGTTAAACCCGTGTGTGGATTCAGCAGTCTGCAGAGACTTTCTCTGCAGAGTCCCAAAACAGGCGTTTTCAGCCCATTACCGGCATATGGAAGAAACAGCAGTAAGCACAGGGAAATATCTGCTTCTAAATCCAAAACGCAGCTATCTAACAGAACGGTTGTCAATGTGTGCACTCAACTTCCAGAGTTAAACCCGTGTGTGGATTCAGCAGTCTGCAAACACTTTCTTTGCAGAGTCCCAAAACAGGCGTTTTCAGCCCATTACCGGCATATGGAAGAAACAGCAGTAAGCACAGGGAAATATCTGCTTCTAAATCCAAAACGCAGCTATCTAACAGAACGGTTGTCAATGTGTGCACTCAACTTCCAGAGTTAAACCCGTGTGTGGATTCAGCAGTCTGCAGAGACTTTCTCTGCAGAGTCCCAAAACAGGCGTTTTCAGCCCATTACCGGCATATGGAAGAAACAGCAGTCAGCACAGGGAAATATCTGCTTCTAAATCCAAAACGCAGCTATCTAACAGAACGGTTGTCAATGTGTGCACTCAACTTCCAGAGTTAAACCCGTGTGTGGATTCAGCAGTCTGCAGAGACTTTCTCTGCAGAGTCCCAAAACAGGCGTTTTCAGCCCATTACCGGCATATGGAAGAAACAGCAGTAAGCACAGGGAAATATCTGCTTCTAAATCCAAAACGCAGCTATCTAACAGAACGGTTGTCAATGTGTGCACTCAACTTCCAGAGTTAAACCCGTGTGTGGATTCAGCAGTCTGCAGAGACTTTCTCTGCAGAGTCCCAAAACAGGCGTTTTCAGCCCATTACCGGCATATGGAAGAAACAGCAGTAAGCACAGGGAAATATCTGCTTCTAAATCCAAAACGCAGCTATCTAACAGAACGGTTGTCAATGTGTGCACTCAACTTCCAGAGTTAAACCCGTGTGTGGATTCAGCAGTCTGCAGAGACTTTCTCTGCAGAGTCCCAAAACAGGCGTTTTCAGCCCATTACCGGCATATGGAAGAAACAGTAGTAAGCACAGGGAAATATCTGCTTCTAAATCCAAAACGCAGCTATCTAACAGAACGGTTGTCAATGTGTGCACTCAACTTCCAGAGTTAAACCCGTGTGTGGATTCAGCAGTCTGCAGAGACTTTCTCTGCAGAGTCCCAAAACAGGCGTTTTCAGCCCATTACCGGCATATGGAAGAAACAGCAGTAAGCACAGGGAAATATCTGCTTCTAAATCCAAAACGCAGCTATCTAACAGAACGGTTGTCAATGTGTCCACTCAACTTCCAGAGTTAAACCCGTGTGTGGATTCAGCAGTCTGCAGAGACTTTCTCTGCAGAGTCCCAAAACAGGCGTTTTCAGCCCATTACCGGCATATGGAAGAAACAGCAGTCAGCACAGGGAAATATCTGCTTCTAAATCCAAAACGCAGCTATCTAACAGAACGGTTGTCAATGTGTGCACTCAACTTCCAGAGTTAAACCCGTGTGTGGATTCAGCAGTCTGCAGAGACTTTCTCTGCAGAGTCCCAAAACAGGCGTTTTCAGCCCATTACCGGCATATGGAAGAAACAGCAGTAAGCACAGGGAAATATCTGCTTCTAAATCCAAAACGCAGCTATCTAACAGAACGGTTGTCAATGTGTGCACTCAACTTCCAGAGTTAAACCCGTGTGTGGATTCAGCAGTCTGCAGAGACTTTCTCTGCAGAGTCCCAAAACAGGCGTTTTCAGCCCATTACCGGCATATGGAAGAAACAGCAGTAAGCACAGGGAAATATCTGCTTCTAAATCCAAAACGCAGCTATCTAACAGAACGGTTGTCAATGTGTGCACTCAACTTCCAGAGTTAAACCCGTGTGTGGATTCAGCAGTCTGCAGAGACTTTCTCTGCAGAGTCCCAAAACAGGCGTTTTCAGCCCATTACCGGCATATGGAAGAAACAGCAGTAAGCACAGGGAAATATCTGCTTCTAAATCCAAAACGCAGCTATCTAACAGAACGGTTGTCAATGTGTGCACTCAACTTCCAGAGGTAAACCCGTGCGTGGATTCAGCAGTCTGCAGAGACTTTCTCTGCAGAGTCCCAAAACAGGCGTTTTCAGCCCATTACCGGCATATGGAAGAAACAGCAGTAAGCACAGGGAAATATCTGCTTCTAAATCCAAAACGCAGCTATCTAACAGAACGGTTGTCAATGTGTGCACTCAACTTCCAGAGTTAAACCCGTGTGTGGATTCAGCAGTCTGCAACACTTTCTTTGCAGAGTCCCAAAACAGGCGTTTTCAGCCCATTACCGGCATATGGAAGAAACAGCAGTAAGCACAGGGAAATATCTGCTTCTAAATCCAAAACGCAGCTATCTAACAGAACGGTTGTCAATGTGTGCACTCAACTTCCAGAGTTAATCCCGTGTGTGGATTCAGCAGTCTGCAAACACTTTCTCTGCAGTGTCCCAAAACAGGCGTTTTCAGCCCATTACCGGCATATGGAAGAAACAGCATGAAGCACAGGAAAATATCTGCTTCTAAATCCAAAACGCAGCTATCTAACAGAACGGTTGTCAATGTGTGCACTCAACTTCCAGAGTTAAACCCGTGTGTGGATTCAGCAGTCTGCAAACACTTTCTCTGCAGAGTCCCAAACCAGGCGTTTTCAGCCCATTACCGGCATATGGAAGAAACAGCAGTCAGCACAGGGAAATATCTGCTTCTAAATCCAAAACGCAGCTATCTAACAGAACGGTTGTCAATGTGTGCACTCAACTTCCAGAGTTAAACCCGTGTGTGGATTCAGCAGTCTGCAAACATCTTCTCTGCAGAGTCCCAAAACAGGCGTTTTCAGCCCATTACCGGCATATGGAAGAAACAACAGTAAGCACAGGGAAATATCTGCTTCTAAATCCAAAACGCAGCTATCTAACAGAACGGTTGTCAATGTGTGCACTCAACTTCCAGAGTTAAACCCGTGTGTGGATTCAGCAGTCTGCAGACACTTTCTCTGCAGAGTCCCAAAACAGGCGTTTTCAGCCCATTACCGGCATATGGAAGAAACAGCAGTAAGCACAGGGAAATATCCGCTTCTAAATCCAAAACGCAGCTATCTAACAGAACGGTTGTCAATGTGTGCACTCAACTTCCAGAGTTAAACCCGTGTGTGGATTCAGCAGTCTGCAGAGACTTTCTCTGCAGAGTCCCAAAACAGGCGTTTTCAGCCCATTACCGGCATATGGAAGAAACAGCAGTAAGCACAGGGAAATATCTGCTTCTAAATCCAAAACGCAGCTATCTAACAGAACGGTTGTCAATGTGTGCACTCAACTTCCAGAGTTAAACCCGTGTGTGGATTCAGCAGTCTGCAGAGACTTTCTCTGCAGAGTCCCAAAACAGGCGTTTTCAGCCCATTACCGGCATATGGAAGAAACAGCAGTAAGCACAGGGAAATATCTGCTTCTAAATCCAAAACGCAGCTATCTAACAGAACGGTTGTCAATGTGTGCACTCAACTTCCAGAGTTAAACCCGTGTGTGGATTCAGCAGTCTGCAGAGACTTTCTCTGCAGAGTCCCAAAACAGGCGTTTTCAGCCCATTACCGGCATATGGAAGAAACAGCAGTAAGCACAGGGAAATATCTGCTTCTAAATCCAAAACGCAGCTATCTAACAGAACGGTTGTCAATGTGTGCACTCAACTTCCAGAGTTAAACCCGTGTGTGGATTCAGCAGTCTGCAGAGACTTTCTCTGCAGAGTCCCAAAACAGGCGTTTTCAGCCCATTACCGGCATATGGAAGAAACAGCAGTAAGCACAGGGAAATATCTGCTTCTAAATCCAAAACGCAGCTATCTAACAGAACGGTTGTCAATGTGTGCACTCAACTTCCAGAGTTAAACCCGTGTGTGGATTCAGCAGTCTGCAGAGACTTTCTCTGCAGAGTCCCAAAACAGGCGTTTTCAGCCCATTACCGGCATATGGAAGAAACAGCAGTAAGCACAGGGAAATATCTGCTTCTAAATCCAAAACGCAGCTATCTAACAGAACGGTTGTCAATGTGTGCACTCAACTTCCAGAGTTAAACCCGTGTGTGGATTCAGCAGTCTGCAGAGACTTTCTCTGCAGAGTCCCAAAACAGGCGTTTTCAGCCCATTACCGGCATATGGAAGAAACAGCAGTAAGCACAGGGAAATATCTGCTTCTAAATCCAAAACGCAGCTATCTAACAGAACGGTTGTCAATGTGTGCACTCAACTTCCAGAGTTAAACCCGTGTGTGGATTCAGCAGTCTGCAGAGACTTTCTCTGCAGAGTCCCAAAACAGGCGTTTTCAGCCCATTACCGGCATATGGAAGAAACAGTAGTAAGCACAGGGAAATATCTGCTTCTAAATCCAAAACGCAGCTATCTAACAGAACGGTTGTCAATGTGTGCACTCAACTTCCAGAGTTAAACCCGTGTGTGGATTCAGCAGTCTGCAGAGACTTTCTCTGCAGAGTCCCAAAACAGGCGTTTTCAGCCCATTACCGGCATATGGAAGAAACAGCAGTAAGCACAGGGAAATATCTGCTTCTAAATCCAAAACGCAGCTATCTAACAGAACGGTTGTCAATGTGTGCACTCAACTTCCAGAGTTAAACCCGTGTGTGGATTCAGCAGTCTGCAGAGACTTTCTCTGCAGAGTCCCAAAACAGGCGTTTTCAGCCCATTACCGGCATATGGAAGAAACAGCAGTCAGCACAGGGAAATATCTGCTTCTAAATCCAAAACGCAGCTATCTAACAGAACGGTTGTCAATGTGTGCACTCAACTTCCAGAGTTAAACCCGTGTGTGGATTCAGCAGTCTGCAGAGACTTTCTCTGCAGAGTCCCAAAACAGGCGTTTTCAGCCCATTACCGGCATATGGAAGAAACAGCAGTAAGCACAGGGAAATATCTGCTTCTAAATCCAAAACGCAGCTATCTAACAGAACGGTTGTCAATGTGTGCACTCAACTTCCAGAGTTAAACCCGTGTGTGGATTCAGCAGTCTGCAGAGACTTTCTCTGCAGAGTCCCAAAACAGGCGTTTTCAGCCCATTACCGGCATATGGAAGAAACAGCAGTAAGCACAGGGAAATATCTGCTTCTAAATCCAAAACGCAGCTATCTAACAGAACGGTTGTCAATGTGTGCACTCAACTTCCAGAGTTAAACCCGTGTGTGGATTCAGCAGTCTGCAGAGACTTTCTCTGCAGAGTCCCAAAACAGGCGTTTTCAGCCCATTACCGGCATATGGAAGAAACAGCAGTAAGCACAGGGAAATATCTGCTTCTAAATCCAAAACGCAGCTATCTAACAGAACGGTTGTCAATGTGTGCACTCAACTTCCAGAGGTAAACCCGTGCGTGGATTCAGCAGTCTGCAGAGACTTTCTCTGCAGAGTCCCAAAACAGGCGTTTTCAGCCCATTACCGGCATATGGAAGAAACAGCAGTAAGCACAGGGAAATATCTGCTTCTAAATCCAAAACGCAGCTATCTAACAGAACGGTTGTCAATGTGTGCACTCAACTTCCAGAGTTAAACCCGTGTGTGGATTCAGCAGTCTGCAACACTTTCTTTGCAGAGTCCCAAAACAGGCGTTTTCAGCCCATTACCGGCATATGGAAGAAACAGCAGTAAGCACAGGGAAATATCTGCTTCTAAATCCAAAACGCAGCTATCTAACAGAACGGTTGTCAATGTGTGCACTCAACTTCCAGAGTTAATCCCGTGTGTGGATTCAGCAGTCTGCAAACACTTTCTCTGCAGAGTCCCAAAACAGGCGTTTTCAGCCCATTACCGGCATATGGAAGAAACAGCATGAAGCACAGGAAAATATCTGCTTCTAAATCCAAAACGCAGCTATCTAACAGAACGGTTGTCAATGTGTGCACTCAACTTCCAGAGTTAAACCCGTGTGTGTATTCAGCAGTCTGCAGAGACTTTCTCTGCAGAGTCCCAAAACAGGCGTTTTCAGTCCATTACCGGCATAGGGAAGAAACAGCAGTAAGCACAGGGAAATATCTGCTTCTAAATCCAAAACGCAGCTATCTAACAGAACGGTTGTCAATGTGTGCACTCAACTTCCAGAGTTAAACCCGTGTGTGAATTCAGCAGTCTGCAAACACTTTCTCTGCAGAGTCCCAAAACAGGCGTTTTCAGCCCATTACCGGCATATGGAAGAAACAGCAGTAAGCACAGTGAAATATCTGCTTCTACATCCAAAACGCAGCTATCTAACAGAACGGTTGTCAATATGTGCACTCAACTTCCAGAGTTAATCCCGTGTGTGGATTCAGCAGTCTGCAAACACTTTATCTGCAGAGTCCCAAAACAGGCGTTTTCAGCCCATTACCGGCATATGGAAGAAACAGCAGTAAGCACAGGGAAATATCTGCTTCTAAATCCAAAACGCAGCTATCTAACAGAACGGTTGTCAAGGTGTGCACTCAACTTCCAGAGTTAAACGCGTGTGTGGATTCGGCAGCCTGCAGAGACTTTCTCTGCAGAGTCCCAAAACAGGCGTTTTCAGCCCATTACCGGCATATGGAAGAAACAGCAGTAAGCACAGGGAAATATCTGCTTCTAAATCCAAAACGCAGCTATCTAACAGAACGGTTGTCAATGTGTGCACTCAACTTCCAGAGTTAAACCCGTGTGTGGATTCAGCAGTCTGCAGAGACTTTCTCTGCAGAGTCCCAAAACAGGCGTTTTCAGCCCATTACCGGCATATGGAAGAAACAGCAGTAAGCACAGGGAAATATCTGCTTCTAAATCCAAAACGCAGCTATCTAACAGAACGGTTGTCAATGTGTGCACTCAACTTCCAGAGTTAAACCCGTGTGTGGATTCAGCAGTCTGCAGAGACTTTCTCTGCAGAGTCCCAAAACAGGCGTTTTCAGCCCATTACCGGCATATGGAAGAAACAGCAGTAAGCACAGGGAAATATCTGCTTCTAAATCCAAAACGCAGCTATCTAACAGAACGGTTGTCAATGTGTGCACTCAACTTCCAGAGTTAAACCCGTGTGTGGATTCAGCAGTCTGCAGAGACTTTCTCTGCAGAGTCCCAAAACAGGCGTTTTCAGCCCATTACCGGCATATGGAAGAAACAGCAGTAAGCACAGGGAAATATCTGCTTCTAAATCCAAAACGCAGCTATCTAACAGAACGGTTGTCAATGTGTGCACTCAACTTCCAGAGTTAAACCCGTGTGTGGATTCAGCAGTCTGCAGAGACTTTCTCTGCAGAGTCCCAAAACAGGCGTTTTCAGCCCATTACCGGCATATGGAAGAAACAGCAGTAAGCACAGGGAAATATCTGCTTCTAAATCCAAAACGCAGCTATCTAACAGAACGGTTGTCAATGTGTGCACTCAACTTCCAGAGTTAAACCCGTGTGTGGATTCAGCAGTCTGCAGAGACTTTCTCTGCAGAGTCCCAAAACAGGCGTTTTCAGCCCATAACCGGCATATGGAAGAAACAGCAGTAAGCACAGGGAAATATCTGCTTCTAAATCCAAAACGCAGCTATCTAACAGAACAGTTGTCAATGTGTGCACTCAACTTCCAGAGTTAAACCCGTGTGTGGATTCAGCAGTCTGCAGAGACTTTCTCTGCAGAGTCCCAAAAGAGGCGTTTTCAGCCCATTACCGGCATATGGAAGAAACAGCAGTAAGCACAGGGAAATATCTGCTTCTAAATCCAAAACGCAGCTATCTAACAGAACGGTTGTCAATGTGTGCACTCAACTTCCAGAGTTAAACCCGTGTGTGGATTCAGCAGTCTGCCAACACTTTCTCTGCAGAGTCCCAAAACAGGCGTTTTCCCCCCATTACCGGCATATGGAAGAAACAGCAGTAAGCACAGGGAAATATCTGCTTCTAAATCCAAAACGCAGCTATCTAACAGAACGGTTGTCAATGTGTGCACTCAACTTCCAGAGTTAAACCCGTGTGTGGATTCAGCAGTCTGCAAACACTTTCTCTGCAGAGTCCCAAACCAGGCGTTTTCAGCCCATTACCGGCATATGGAAGAAACAGCAGTCAGCACAGGGAAATATCTGCTTCTAAATCCAAAACGCAGCTATCTAACAGAACGGTTGTCAATGTGTGCACTCAACTTCCAGAGTTAAACCCGTGTGTGGATTCAGCAGTCTGCAAACATCTTCTCTGCAGAGTCCCAAAACAGGCGTTTTCAGCCCATTACCGGCATATGGAAGAAACAACAGTAAGCACAGGGAAATATCTGCTTCTAAATCCAAAACGCAGCTATCTAACAGAACGGTTGTCAATGTGTGCACTCAACTTCCAGAGTTAAACCCGTGTGTGGATTCAGCAGTCTGCAGACACTTTCTCTGCAGAGTCCCAAAACAGGCGTTTTCAGCCCATTACCGGCATATGGAAGAAACAGCAGTAAGCACAGGGAAATATCCGCTTCTAAATCCAAAACGCAGCTATCTAACAGAACGGTTGTCAATGTGTGCACTCAACTTCCAGAGTTAAACCCGTGTGTGGATTCAGCAGTCTGCAGAGACTTTCTCTGCAGAGTCCCAAAACAGGCGTTTTCAGCCCATTACCGGCATATGGAAGAAACAGCAGTAAGCACAGGGAAATATCTGCTTCTAAATCCAAAACGCAGCTATCTAACAGAACGGTTGTCAATGTGTGCACTCAACTTCCAGAGTTAAACCCGTGTGTGGATTCAGCAGTCTGCAGAGACTTTCTCTGCAGAGTCCCAAAACAGGCGTTTTCAGCCCATTACCGGCATATGGAAGAAACAGCAGTAAGCACAGGGAAATATCTGCTTCTAAATCCAAAACGCAGCTATCTAACAGAACGGTTGTCAATGTGTGCACTCAACTTCCAGAGTTAAACCCGTGTGTGGATTCAGCAGTCTGCAGAGACTTTCTCTGCAGAGTCCCAAAACAGGCGTTTTCAGCCCATTACCGGCATATGGAAGAAACAGCAGTAAGCACAGGGAAATATCTGCTTCTAAATCCAAAACGCAGCTATCTAACAGAACGGTTGTCAATGTGTGCACTCAACTTCCAGAGTTAAACCCGTGTGTGGATTCAGCAGTCTGCAGAGACTTTCTCTGCAGAGTCCCAAAACAGGCGTTTTCAGCCCATTACCGGCATATGGAAGAAACAGCAGTAAGCACAGGGAAATATCTGCTTCTAAATCCAAAACGCAGCTATCTAACAGAACGGTTGTCAATGTGTGCACTCAACTTCCAGAGTTAAACCCGTGTGTGGATTCAGCAGTCTGCAGAGACTTTCTCTGCAGAGTCCCAAAACAGGCGTTTTCAGCCCATTACCGGCATATGGAAGAAACAGCAGTAAGCACAGGGAAATATCTGCTTCTAAATCCAAAACGCAGCTATCTAACAGAACGGTTGTCAATGTGTGCACTCAACTTCCAGAGTTAAACCCGTGTGTGGATTCAGCAGTCTGCAGAGACTTTCTCTGCAGAGTCCCAAAACAGGCGTTTTCAGCCCATTACCGGCATATGGAAGAAACAGCAGTAAGCACAGGGAAATATCTGCTTCTAAATCCAAAACGCAGCTATCTAACAGAACGGTTGTCAATGTGTGCACTCAACTTCCAGAGTTAAACCCGTGTGTGGATTCAGCAGTCTGCAGAGACTTTCTCTGCAGAGTCCCAAAACAGGCGTTTTCAGCCCATTACCGGCATATGGAAGAAACAGTAGTAAGCACAGGGAAATATCTGCTTCTAAATCCAAAACGCAGCTATCTAACAGAACGGTTGTCAATGTGTGCACTCAACTTCCAGAGTTAAACCCGTGTGTGGATTCAGCAGTCTGCAGAGACTTTCTCTGCAGAGTCCCAAAACAGGCGTTTTCAGCCCATTACCGGCATATGGAAGAAACAGCAGTAAGCACAGGGAAATATCTGCTTCTAAATCCAAAACGCAGCTATCTAACAGAACGGTTGTCAATGTGTCCACTCAACTTCCAGAGTTAAACCCGTGTGTGGATTCAGCAGTCTGCAGAGACTTTCTCTGCAGAGTCCCAAAACAGGCGTTTTCAGCCCATTACCGGCATATGGAAGAAACAGCAGTCAGCACAGGGAAATATCTGCTTCTAAATCCAAAACGCAGCTATCTAACAGAACGGTTGTCAATGTGTGCACTCAACTTCCAGAGTTAAACCCGTGTGTGGATTCAGCAGTCTGCAGAGACTTTCTCTGCAGAGTCCCAAAACAGGCGTTTTCAGCCCATTACCGGCATATGGAAGAAACAGCAGTAAGCACAGGGAAATATCTGCTTCTAAATCCAAAACGCAGCTATCTAACAGAACGGTTGTCAATGTGTGCACTCAACTTCCAGAGTTAAACCCGTGTGTGGATTCAGCAGTCTGCAGAGACTTTCTCTGCAGAGTCCCAAAACAGGCGTTTTCAGCCCATTACCGGCATATGGAAGAAACAGCAGTAAGCACAGGGAAATATCTGCTTCTAAATCCAAAACGCAGCTATCTAACAGAACGGTTGTCAATGTGTGCACTCAACTTCCAGAGTTAAACCCGTGTGTGGATTCAGCAGTCTGCAGAGACTTTCTCTGCAGAGTCCCAAAACAGGCGTTTTCAGCCCATTACCGGCATATGGAAGAAACAGCAGTAAGCACAGGGAAATATCTGCTTCTAAATCCAAAACGCAGCTATCTAACAGAACGGTTGTCAATGTGTGCACTCAACTTCCAGAGGTAAACCCGTGCGTGGATTCAGCAGTCTGCAGAGACTTTCTCTGCAGAGTCCCAAAACAGGCGTTTTCAGCCCATTACCGGCATATGGAAGAAACAGCAGTAAGCACAGGGAAATATCTGCTTCTAAATCCAAAACGCAGCTATCTAACAGAACGGTTGTCAATGTGTGCACTCAACTTCCAGAGTTAAACCCGTGTGTGGATTCAGCAGTCTGCAACACTTTCTCTGCAGAGTCCCAAAACAGGCGTTTTCAGCCCATTACCGGCATATGGAAGAAACAGCAGTAAGCACAGGGAAATATCTGCTTCTAAATCCAAAACGCAGCTATCTAACAGAACGGTTGTCAATGTGTGCACTCAACTTCCAGAGTTAATCCCGTGTGTGGATTCAGCAGTCTGCAAACACTTTCTCTGCAGAGTCCCAAAACAGGCGTTTTCAGCCCATTACCGGCATATGGAAGAAACAGCATGAAGCACAGGAAAATATCTGCTTCTAAATCCAAAACGCAGCTATCTAACAGAAAGGTTGTCAATGTGTGCACTCAACTTCCAGAGTTAAACCCGTGTGTGTATTCAGCAGTCTGCAGAGACTTTCTCTGCAGAGTCCCAAAACAGGCGTTTTCAGTCCATTACCGGCATAGGGAAGAAACAGCAGTAAGCACAGGGAAATATCTGCTTCTAAATCCAAAACGCAGCTATCTAACAGAACGGTTGTCAATGTGTGCACTCAACTTCCAGAGTTAAACCCGTGTGTGAATTCAGCAGTCTGCAAACACTTTCTCTGCAGAGTCCCAAAACAGGCGTTTTCAGCCCATTACCGGCATATGGAAGAAACAGCAGTAAGCACAGTGAAATATCTGCTTCTACATCCAAAACGCAGCTATCTAACAGAACGGTTGTCAATATGTGCACTCAACTTCCAGAGTTAATCCCGTGTGTGGATTCAGCAGTCTGCAAACACTTTATCTGCAGAGTCCCAAAACAGGCGTTTTCAGCCCATTACCGGCATATGGAAGAAACAGCAGTAAGCACAGGGAAATATCTGCTTCTAAATCCAAAACGCAGCTATCTAACAGAACGGTTGTCAAGGTGTGCACTCAACTTCCAGAGTTAAACGCGTGTGTGGATTCGGCAGCCTGCAGAGACTTTCTCTGCAGAGTCCCAAAACAGGCGTTTTCAGCCCATTACCGGCATATGGAAGAAACAGCAGTAAGCACAGGGAAATATCTGCTTCTAAATCCAAAACGCAGCTATCTAACAGAACGGTTGTCAATGTGTGCACTCAACTTCCAGAGTTAAACCCGTGTGTGGATTCAGCAGTCTGCAGAGACTTTCTCTGCAGAGTCCCAAAACAGGCGTTTTCAGCCCATTACCGGCATATGGAAGAAACAGCAGTAAGCACAGGGAAATATCTGCTTCTAAATCCAAAACGCAGCTATCTAACAGAACGGTTGTCAATGTGTGCACTCAACTTCCAGAGTTAAACCCGTGTGTGGATTCAGCAGTCTGCAGAGACTTTCTCTGCAGAGTCCCAAAACAGGCGTTTTCAGCCCATTACCGGCATATGGAAGAAACAGCAGTAAGCACAGGGAAATATCTGCTTCTAAATCCAAAACGCAGCTATCTAACAGAACGGTTGTCAATGTGTGCACTCAACTTCCAGAGTTAAACCCGTGTGTGGATTCAGCAGTCTGCAGAGACTTTCTCTGCAGAGTCCCAAAACAGGCGTTTTCAGCCCATTACCGGCATATGGAAGAAACAGCAGTAAGCACAGGGAAATATCTGCTTCTAAATCCAAAACGCAGCTATCTAACAGAACGGTTGTCAATGTGTGCACTCAACTTCCAGAGTTAAACCCGTGTGTGGATTCAGCAGTCTGCAGAGACTTTCTCTGCAGAGTCCCAAAACAGGCGTTTTCAGCCCATTACCGGCATATGGAAGAAACAGCAGTAAGCACAGGGAAATATCTGCTTCTAAATCCAAAACGCAGCTATCTAACAGAACGGTTGTCAATGTGTGCACTCAACTTCCAGAGTTAAACCCGTGTGTGGATTCAGCAGTCTGCAGAGACTTTCTCTGCAGAGTCCCAAAACAGGCGTTTTCAGCCCATAACCGGCATATGGAAGAAACAGCAGTAAGCACAGGGAAATATCTGCTTCTAAATCCAAAACGCAGCTATCTAACAGAACAGTTGTCAATGTGTGCACTCAACTTCCAGAGTTAAACCCGTGTGTGGATTCAGCAGTCTGCAGAGACTTTCTCTGCAGAGTCCCAAAACAGGCGTTTTCAGCCCATTACCGGCATATGGAAGAAACAGCAGTAAGCACAGGGAAATATCTGCTTCTAAATCCAAAACGCAGCTATCTAACAGAACGGTTGTCAATGTGTGCACTCAACTTCCAGAGTTAAACCCGTGTGTGGATTCAGCAGTCTGCAGAGACTTTCTCTGCAGAGTCCCAAAACAGGCGTTTTCAGCACATTACCGGCATATGGAAGAAACAGTAGTAAGCACAGGGAAATATCTGCTTCTAAATCCAAAACGCAGCTATCTAACAGAACGGTTGTCAATGTGTGCACTCAACTTCCAGAGTTAAACCCGTGTGTGGATTCAGCAGTCTGCAGAGACTTTTTCTGCAGAGTCCCAAAACAGGCGTTTTCAGCCCATTACCGGCATATGGAAGAAACAGCAGTAAGCACAGGGAAATATCTGCTTCTAAATCCAAAACGCAGCTATCTAACAGAACGGTTGTCAATGTGTGCACTCAACTTCCAGAGTTAAACCCGTGTGTGGATTCAGCAGTCTGCAGAGACTTTCTCTGCAGAGTCCCAAAACAGGCGTTTTCAGCCCATTACCGGCATATGGAAGAAACAGCAGTAAGCACAGGGAAATATCTGCTTCTAAATCCAAAACGCAGCTATCTAACAGAACGGTTGTCAATGTGTGCACTCAACTTCCAGAGTTAAACCCGTGTGTGGATTCAGCAGTCTGCAGAGACTTTCTCTGCAGAGTCCCAAAACAGGCGTTTTCAGCCCATTACCGGCATATGGAAGAAACAGCAGTAAGCACAGGGAAATATCTGCTTCTAAATCCAAAACGCAGCTATCTAACAGAACGGTTGTCAATGTGTGCACTCAACTTCCAGAGTTAAACCCGTGTGTGAATTCAGCAGTCTGCAAACACTTTCTCTGCAGAGTCCCAAAACAGGCGTTTTCAGCCCATTACCGGCATATGGAAGAAACAGCAGTAAGCACAGGGAAATATCTGCTTCTACATCCAAAACGCAGCTATCTAACAGAACGGTTGTCAATGTGTGCACTCAACTTCCAGAGTTAATCCCGTGTGTGGATTCAGCAGTCTGCAAACACTTTATCTGCAGAGTCCCATAACAGGCGTTTTCAGCCCATTACCGGCATATGGAAGAAACAGCAGTAAGCACAGGGAAATATCTGCTTCTAAATCCAAAACGCAGCTATCTAACAGAACGGTTGTCAAGGTGTGCACTCAACTTCCAGAGTTAAACGCGTGTGTGTATTCGGCAGCCTGCAGAGACTTTCTCTGCAGAGTCCCAAAACAGGCGTTTTCAGCCCATTACCGGCATATGGAAGAAACAGCAGTAAGCACAGGGAAATATCTGCTTCTAAATCCAAAACGCAGCTATCTAACAGAACGGTTGTCAATGTGTGCACTCAACTTCCAGAGTTAAACCCGTGTGTGGATTCAGCAGTCTGCAGAGACTTTCTCTGCAGAGTCCCAAAAGAGGCGTTTTCAGCCCATTACCGGCATATGGAAGAAACAGCAGTAAGCACAGGGAAATATCTGCTTCTAAATCCAAAACGCAGCTATCTAACAGAACGGTTGTCAATGTGTGCACTCAACTTCCAGAGTTAAACCCGTGTGTGGATTCAGCAGTCTGCAGAGACTTTCTCTGCAGAGTCCCAAAACAGGCGTTTTCAGCCCATTACCGGCATATGGAAGAAACAGCAGTAAGCACAGGGAAATATCTGCTTCTAAATCCAAAACGCAGCTATCTAACAGAACGGTTGTCAATGTGTGCACTCAACTTCCAGAGGTAAACCCGTGTGTGGATTCAGCAGTCTGCAGAGACTTTCTCTGCAGAGTCCCAAAACAGGTGCTTTCAGCCCATTACCGGCATATGGAAGAAACAGCAGTAAGCACAGGGAAATATCTGCTTCTAAATCCAAAACGCAGCTATCTAACAGAACGGTTGTCAATGTGTGCACTCAACTTCCAGAGTTAAACCCGTGTGTGGATTCAGCAGTCTGCAGAGACTTTCTCTGCAGAGTCCCAAAACAGGCGTTTTTGGCCCATTACCGGCATATGGAAGAAACAGCAGTAAGCACAGGGAAATATCTGCTTCTAAATCCAAAACGCAGCTATCTAACAGAACGGTTGTCAATGTGTGCACTCAACTTCCAGAGTTAAACCCGTGTGTGGATTCAGCAGTCTGCAGAGACTTTCTCTGCAGAGTCCCAAAACAGGCGTTTTCAGTCCATTACCGGCATAGGGAAGAAATAGCAGTAAGCACAGGGAAATATCTGCTTCTAAATCCAAAACGCAGCTATCTAACAGAACGGTTGTCAATGTGTGCACTCAACTTCCAGAGTTAAACCCGTGTGTGAATTCAGCAGTCTGCAAACACTTTCTCTGCAGAGTCCCAAAACAGGCGTTTTCAGCCCATTACCGGCATATGGAAGAAACAGCAGTAAGCACGGGAAATATCTGCTTCTAAATCCAAAACGCAGCTATCTAACAGAACGGTTGTCAATGTGTGCACTCAACTTCCAGAGTTAATCCCGTGTGTGGATTCAGCAGTCTGCAAACACTTTATCTGCAGAGTCCCAAAACAGGCGTTTTCAGCCCATTACCGGCATATGGAAGAAACAGCAGTAAGCACAGGGAAATATCTGCTTCTAAATCCAAAACGCAGCTATCTAACAGAACGGTTGTCAATGTGTGCACTCAACTTCCAGAGTTAAACCCGTGTGTGGATTCAGCAGTCTGCAGAGACTTTCTCTGCAGAGTCCCAAAACAGGCGTTTTCAGCCCATTACCGGCACATGGAAGAAACAGCAGTAAGCACAGGGAAATATCTGCTTCTAAATCCAAAACGCAGCTATCTAACAGAACGGTTGTCAATGTGTGCACTCAACTTCCAGAGTTAAACCCGTGTGTGGATTCAGCAGTCTGCAGAGACTTTCTCTGCAGAGTCCCAAAACAGGCGTTTTCAGCCCATTACCGGCATATGGAAGAAACAGTAGTAAGCACAGGGAAATATCTGCTTCTAAATCCAAAACGCAGCTATCTAACAGAACGGTTGTCAATGTGTGCACTCAACTTCCAGAGTTAAACCCGTGTGTGGATTCAGCAGTCTGCAGAGACTTTTTCTGCAGAGTCCCAAAACAGGCGTTTTCAGCCCATTACCGGCATATGGAAGAAACAGCAGTAAGCACAGGGAAATATCTGCTTCTAAATCCAAAACGCAGCTATCTAACAGAACGGTTGTCAATGTGTGCACTCAACTTCCAGAGTTAAACCCGTGTGTGGATTCAGCAGTCTGCAGAGACTTTCTCTGCAGAGTCCCAAAACAGGCGTTTTCAGCCCATTACCGGCATATGGAAGAAACAGCAGTAAGCACAGGGAAATATCTGCTTCTAAATCCAAAACGCAGCTATCTAACAGAACGGTTGTCAATGTGTGCACTCAACTTCCAGAGTTAAACCCGTGTGTGGATTCAGCAGTCTGCAGAGACTTTCTCTGCAGAGTCCCAAAACAGGCGTTTTCAGCCCATTACCGGCATATGGAAGAAACAGCAGTAAGCACAGGGAAATATCTGCTTCTAAATCCAAAACGCAGCTATCTAACAGAACGGTTGTCAATGTGTGCACTCAACTTCCAGAGTTAAACCCGTGTGTGAATTCAGCAGTCTGCAAACACTTTCTCTGCAGAGTCCCAAAACAGGCGTTTTCAGCCCATTACCGGCATATGGAAGAAACAGCAGTAAGCACAGGGAAATATCTGCTTCTACATCCAAAACGCAGCTATCTAACAGAACGGTTGTCAATGTGTGCACTCAACTTCCACAGTTAATCCCGTGTGTGGATTCAGCAGTCTGCAAACACTTTATCTGCAGAGTCCCATAACAGGCGTTTTCAGCCCATTACCGGCATATGGAAGAAACAGCAGTAAGCACAGGGAAATATCTGCTTCTAAATCCAAAACGCAGCTATCTAACAGAACGGTTGTCAAGGTGTGCACTCAACTTCCAGAGTTAAACGCGTGTGTGTATTCGGCAGCCTGCAGAGACTTTCTCTGCAGAGTCCCAAAACAGGCGTTTTCAGCCCATTACCGGCATATGGAAGAAACAGCAGTAAGCACAGGGAAATATCTGCTTCTAAATCCAAAACGCAGCTATCTAACAGAACGGTTGTCAATGTGTGCACTCAACTTCCAGAGTTAAACCCGTGTGTGGATTCAGCAGTCTGCAGAGACTTTCTCTGCAGAGTCCCAAAACAGGCGTTTTCAGCCCATTACCGGCATATGGAAGAAACAGCAGTAAGCACAGGGAAATATCTGCTTCTAAATCCAAAACGCAGCTATCTAACAGAACGGTTGTCAATGTGTGCACTCAACTTCCAGAGTTAAACCCGTGTGTGGATTCAGCAGTCTGCAGAGACTTTCTCTGCAGAGTCCCAAAACAGGCGTTTTCAGCCCATTACCGGCATATGGAAGAAACAGCAGTAAGCACAGGGAAATATCTGCTTCTAAATCCAAAACGCAGCTATCTAACAGAACGGTTGTCAATGTGTGCACTCAACTTCCAGAGGTAAACCCGTGTGTGGATTCAGCAGTCTGCAGAGACTTTCTCTGCAGAGTCCCAAAACAGGTGTTTTCAGCCCATTACCGGCATATGGAAGAAACAGCAGTAAGCACAGGGAAATATCTGCTTCTAAATCCAAAACGCAGCTATCTAACAGAACGGTTGTCAATGTGTGCACTCAACTTCCAGAGTTAAACCCGTGTGTGGATTCAGCAGTCTGCAGAGACTTTCTCTGCAGAGTCCCAAAACAGGCGTTTTTGGCCCATTACCGGCATATGGAAGAAACAGCAGTAAGCACAGGGAAATATCTGCTTCTAAATCCAAAACGCAGCTATCTAACAGAACGGTTGTCAATGTGTGCACTCAACTTCCAGAGTTAAACCCGTGTGTGGATTCAGCAGTCTGCAGAGACTTTCTCTGCAGAGTCCCAAAACAGGCGTTTTCAGTCCATTACCGGCATAGGGAAGAAATAGCAGTAAGCACAGGGAAATATCTGCTTCTAAATCCAAAACGCAGCTATCTAACAGAACGGTTGTCAATGTGTGCACTCAACTTCCAGAGTTAAACCCGTGTGTGAATTCAGCAGTCTGCAAACACTTTCTCTGCAGAGTCCCAAAACAGGCGTTTTCAGCCCATTACCGGCATATGGAAGAAACAGCAGTAAGCACGGGAAATATCTGCTTCTAAATCCAAAACGCAGCTATCTAACAGAACGGTTGTCAATGTGTGCACTCAACTTCCAGAGTTAATCCCGTGTGTGGATTCAGCAGTCTGCAAACACTTTATCTGCAGAGTCCCAAAACAGGCGTTTTCAGCCCATTACCGGCATATGGAAGAAACAGCAGTAAGCACAGGGAAATATCTGCTTCTAAATCCAAAACGCAGCTATCTAACAGAACGGTTGTCAAGGTGTGCACTCAACTTCCAGAGTTAAACGCGTGTGTGGATTCGGCAGCCTGCAGAGACTTTCTCTGCAGAGTCCCAAAACAGGCGTTTTCAGCCCATTACCGGCATATGGAAGAAACAGCAGTAAGCACAGGGAAATATCTGCTTCTAAATCCAAAACGCAGCTATCTAACAGAACGGTTGTCAATGTGTGCACTCAACTTCCAGAGTTAAACCCGTGTGTGCATTCAGCAGTCTGCAGAGACTTTCTCTGCAGAGTCCCAAAACAGGCGTTTTCAGCCCATTACCGGCATATGGAAGAAACAGCAGTAAGCACAGGGAAATATCCGCTTCTAAATCCAAAACGCAGCTATCTAACAGAACGGTTGTCAATGTGTGCACTCAACTTCCAGAGTTAAACCCGTGTGTGGATTCAGCAGTCTGCAAACACTTTCTCTGCAGAGTCCCAAAACAGGCGTTTTCAGCCCATTACCGGCATATGGAAGAAACAGCAGTAAGCACAGGGAAATATCTGCTTCTAAATCCAAAACGCAGCTATCTAACAGAACGGTTGTCAATGTGTGCACTCAACTTCCAGAGTTAAACCCGTGTGTGGATTCAGCAGTCTGCAGAGACTTTCTCTGCAGAGTCCCAAAAGAGGCGTTTTCAGCCCATTACCGGCATATGGAAGAAACAGCAGTAAGCACAGGGAAATATCTGCTTCTAAATCCAAAACGCAGCTATCTAACAGAACGGTTGTCAATGTGTGCACTCAACTTCCAGAGTTAAACCCGTGTGTGGATTCAGCAGTCTGCAGAGACTTTCTCTGCAGAGTCCCAAAACAGGCGTTTTCAGCCCATTACCGGCACATGGAAGAAACAGCAGTAAGCACAGGGAAATATCTGCTTCTAAATCCAAAACGCAGCTATCTAACAGAACGGTTGTCAATGTGTGCACTCAACTTCCAGAGTTAAACCCGTGTGTGGATTCAGCAGTCTGCAGAGACTTTCTCTGCAGAGTCCCAAAACAGGTGTTTTCAGCCCATTACCGGCATATGGAAGAAACAGCAGTAAGCACAGGGAAATATCTGCTTCTAAATCCAAAACGCAGCTATCTAACAGAACGGTTGTCAATGTGTGCACTCAACTTCCAGAGTTAAACCCGTGTGTGGATTCAGCAGTCTGCAGAGACTTTCTCTGCAGAGTCCCAAAACAGGCGTTTTCAGCCCATTACCGGCATATGGAAGAAACAGCAGTAAGCACAGGGAAATATCTGCTTCTAAATCCAAAACGCAGCTATCTAACAGAACGGTTGTCAATGTGTGCACTCAACTTCCAGAGTTAAACCCGTGTGTGGATTCAGCAGTCTGCAGAGACTTTCTCTGCAGTGTCCCAAAACAGGCGTTTTCAGCCCATTACCGGCATATGGAAGAAACAGCAGTAAGCACAGGGAAATATCTGCTTCTAAATCCAAAACGCAGCTATCTAACAGAACGGTTGTCAATGTGTGCACTCAACTTCCAGAGTTAAACCTGTGTGTGGATTCAGCAGTCTGCAGAGACTTTCTCTGCAGAGTCCCAAAACAGGCGTTTTCAGCCCATTACCGGCATATGGAAGAAACAGCAGTAAGCACAGGGAAATATCTGCTTCTAAATCCAAAACGCAGCTATCTAACAGAACGGTTGTCAATGTGTGCACTCAACTTCCAGAGTTAAACCCGTGTGTGGATTCAGCAGTCTGCAGAGACTTTCTCTGCAGAGTTCCAAAACAGGCGTTTTCAGCCCATTACCGGCATATGGAAGAAACAGCAGTAAGCACAGGGAAATATCTGCTTCTAAATCCAAAACGCAGCTATCTAACAGAACGGTTGTCAATGTGTGCACTCAACTTCCAGAGGTAAACCCGTGTGTGGATTCAGCAGTCTGCAGAGACTTTCTCTGCAGAGTCCCAAAACAGGCGTTTTCAGCCCATTACCGGCATATGGAAGAAACAGCAGTAAGCACAGGGAAATATCTGCTTCTAAATCCAAAACGCAGCTATCTAACAGAACGGTTGTCAATGTGTGCACTCAACTTCCAGAGTTAAACCCGTGTGTGGATTCAGCAGTCTGCAGAGACTTTCTCTGCAGAGTCCCAAAACAGGCGTTTTCAGCCCATTACCGGCATATGGAAGAAACAGCAGTAAGCACAGGGAAATATCTGCTTCTAAATCCAAAACGCAGCTATCTAACAGAACGGTTGTCAATGTGTGCACTCAACTTCCAGAGTTAAACCCGTGTGTGGATTCAGCAGCCTGCAGAGACTTTCTCTGCAGAGTCCCAAAACAGGCGTTTTCAGCCCATTACCGGCATATGGAAGAAACAGCAGTAAGCACAGGGAAATATCTGCTTCTAAATCCAAAACGCAGCTATCTAACAGAACGGTTGTCAATGTGTGCACTCAACTTCCAGAGTTAAACCCGTGTGTGGATTCAGCAATCTGCAGAGACTTTCTCTGCAGAGTCCCAAAACAGGCGTTTTCAGCCCATTACCGGCATATGGAAGAAACAGCAGTAAGCACAGGGAAATATCTGCTTCTAAATCCAAAACGCAGCTATCTAACAGAACGGTTGTCAATGTGTGCACTCAACTTCCAGAGTTAAACCCGTGTGTGGATTCAGCAGTCTGCAGAGACTTTCTCTGCAGAGTCCCAAAACAGGCGTTTTCAGCCCATTACCGGCATATGGAAGAAACAGCAGTAAGCACAGGGAAATATCTGCTTCTAAATCCAAAACGCAGCTATCTAACAGAACGGTTGTCAATGTGTGCACTCAACTTCCAGAGTTAAACCCGTGTGTGGATTCAGCAGTCTGCAGAGACTTTCTCTGCAGAGTCCCAAAACAGGCGTTTTCAGCCCATTACCGGCATATGGAAGAAACAGCAGTAAGCACAGGGAAATATCTGCTTCTAAATCCAAAACGCAGCTATCTAACAGAACGGTTGTCAATGTGTGCACTCAACTTCCAGAGTTAAACCCGTGTGTGGATTCAGCAGTCTGCAGAGACTTTCTCTGCAGAGTCCCAAAACAGGCGTTTTCAGCCCATTACCGGCATATGGAAGAAACAGCAGTAAGCACAGGGAAATATCTGCTTCTAAATCCAAAACGCAGCTATCTAACAGAACGGTTGTCAATGTGTGCACTCAACTTCCAGAGTTAAACCCGTGTGTGGATTCAGCAGTCTGCAGAGAATTTCTCTGCAGAGTCCCAAAACAGGCGTTTTCAGCCCATTACCGGCATATGGAAGAAACAGCAGTAAGCACAGAGAAATATCTGCTTCTAAATCCAAAACGCAGCTATCTAACAGAACGGTTGTCAATGTGTGCACTCAACTTCCAGAGTTAAACCCGTGTGTGGAGTCAGCAGTCTGCAGAGACTTTCTCTGCAGAGTCCCAAAACAGGCGTTTTCAGCCCATTACCGGCATATGGAAGAAACAGCAGTAAGCACAGGGAAATATCTGCTTCTAAATCCAAAACGCAGCTATCTAACAGAACGGTTGTCAATGTGTGCACTCAACTTCCAGAGTTAAACCCGTGTGTGGAGTCAGCAGTCTGCAGAGACTTTCTCTGCAGAGTCCCAAAACAGGCGTTTTCAGCCCATTACCGGCATATGGAAGAAACAGCAGTAAGCACAGGGAAATATCTGCTTCTAAATCCAAAACGCAGCTATCTAACAGAACGGTTGTCAATGTGTGCACTCAACTTCCAGAGTTAAACCCGTGTGTGGATTCAGCAGTCTGCAGAGACTTTCTCTGCAGAGTCCCAAAACAGGCGTTTTCAGCCCATTACCGGCATATGGAAGAAACAGCAGTAAGCACAGGGAAATATCTGCTTCTAAATCCAAAACGCAGCTATCTAACAGAACGGTTGTCAATGTGTGCACTCAACTTCCAGAGTTAAACCCGTGTGTGGATTCAGCAGTCTGCAGAGACTTTCTCTGCAGAGTCCCAAACAGGCGTTTTCCGCCCATTACCGGCATATGGAAGAAACAGCAGTAAGCACAGGGAAATATCTGCTTCTAAATCCAAAACGCAGCTATCTAACAGAACGGTTGTCAATGTGTGCACTCAACTTCCAGAGTTAAACCCGTGTGTGGATTCAGCAGTCTGCAGAGACTTTCTCTGCAGAGTCCCAAACCAGGCGTTTTCAGCCCATTACCGGCATATGGAAGAAACAGCAGTAAGCACAGGGAAATATCTGCTTCTAAATCCAAAACGCAGCTATCTAACAGAACGGTTGTCAATGTGTGCACTCAACTTCCAGAGTTAAACCCGTGTGTGGATTCAGCAGTCTGCAGAGACTTTCTCTGCAGAGTCCCAAAACAGGCGTTTTCAGCCCATTACCGGCATATGGAAGAAACAGCAGTAAGCACAGGGAAATATCTGCTTCTAAATCCAAAACGCAGCTATCTAACAGAACGGTTGTCAATGTGTGCACTCAACTTCCAGAGTTAAACCCGTGTGTGGATTCAGCAGTCTGCAGAGACTTTCTCTGCAGAGTCCCAAAACAGGCGTTTTCAGCCCATTACCGGCATATGGAAGAAACAGCAGTAAGCACAGGGAAATATCTGCTTCTAAATCCAAAACGCAGCTATCTAACAGAACGGTTGTCAATGTGTGCACTCAACTTCCAGAGTTAAACCCGTGTGTGGATTCAGCAGTCTGCAGAGACTTTCTCTGCAGAGTCCCAAAACAGGCGTTTTCAGCCCATTACCGGCATATGGAAGAAACAGCAGTAAGCACAGGGAAATATCTGCTTCTAAATCCAAAACGCAGCTATCTAACAGAACGGTTGTCAATGTGTGCACTCAACTTCCAGAGTTAAACCCGTGTGTGGATTCAGCAGTCTGCAGAGACTTTCTCTGCAGAGTCCCAAAACAGGCGTTTTCAGCCCATTACCGGCATATGGAAGAAACAGCAGTAAGCACAGGGAAATATCTGCTTCTAAATCCAAAACGCAGCTATCTAACAGAACGGTTGTCAATGTGTGCACTCAACTTCCAGAGTTAAACCCGTGTGTGGATTCAGCAGTCTGCAGAGACTTTCTCTGCAGAGTCCCAAAACAGGCGTTTTCAGCCCATTACCGGCATATGGAAGAAACAGCAGTAAGCACAGGGAAATATCTGCTTCTAAATCCAAAACGCAGCTATCTAACAGAACGGTTGTCAATGTGTGAACTCAACTTCCAGAGTTAAACCCGTGTGTGGATTCAGCAGTCTGCAGAGACTTTCTCTGCAGAGTCCCAAAACAGGCGTTTTCAGCCCATTACCGGCATATGGAAGAAACAGCAGTAAGCACAGGGAAATATCTGCTTCTAAATCCAAAACGCAGCTATCTAACAGAACGGTTGTCAATGTGTGCACTCAACTTCCAGAGTTAAACCCGTGTGTGGATTCAGCAGTCTGCAGAGTCTTTCTCTGCAGAGTCCCAAAACAGGCGTTTTCAGCCCATTACCGGCATATGGAAGAAACAGCAGTAAGCACAGGGAAATATCTGCTTCTAAATCCAAAACGCAGCTATCTAACAGAACGGTTGTCAATGTGTGCACTCAACTTCCAGAGTTAAACCCGTGTGTGGATTCAGCAGTCTGCAGAGACTTTCTCTGCAGAGTCCCAAAACAGGCGTTTTCAGCCCATTACCGGCATATGGAAGAAACAGCAGTAAGCACAGGGAAATATCTGCTTCTAAATCCAAAACGCAGCTATCTAACAGAACGGTTGTCAATGTGTGCACTCAACTTCCAGAGGTAAACCCGTGTGTGGATTCAGCAGTCTGCAGAGACTTTCTCTGCAGAGTCCCAAAACAGGCGTTTTCAGCCCATTACCGGCATATGGAAGAAACAGCAGTAAGCACAGGGAAATATCTGCTTCTAAATCCAAAACGCAGCTATCTAACAGAACGGTTGTCAATGTGTGCACTCAACTTCCAGAGTTAAACCCGTGTGTGGATTCAGCAGTCTGCAGAGACTTTCTCTGCAGAGTCCCAAAACAGGCGTTTTCAGCCCATTACCGGCATATGGAAGAAACAGCAGTAAGCACAGGGAAATATCTGCTTCTAAATCCAAAACGCAGCTATCTAACAGAACGGTTGTCAATGTGTGCACTCAACTTCCAGAGTTAAACCCGTGTGTGGATTCAGCAGTCTGCAGAGACTTTCTCTGCAGAGTCCCAAAACAGGCGTTTTCAGCCCATTACCGGCATATGGAAGAAACAGCAGTAAGCACAGGGAAATATCTGCTTCTAAATCCAAAACGCAGCTATCTAACAGAACGGTTGTCAATGTGTGCACTCAACTTCCAGAGTTAAACCCGTGTGTGGATTCAGCAGTCTGCAGAGACTTTCTCTGCAGAGTCCCAAAACAGGCGTTTTCAGCCCATTACCGGCATATGGAAGAAACAGCAGTAAGCACAGGGAAATATCTGCTTCTAAATCCAAAACGCAGCTATCTAACAGAACGGTTGTCAATGTGTGCACTCAACTTCCAGAGTTAAACCCGTGTGTGGATTCAGCAGTCTGCACAGACTTTCTCTGCAGAGTCCCAAAACAGGCGTTTTCAGCCCATTACCGGCATATGGAAGAAACAGCAGTAAGCACAGGGAAATATCTGCTTCTAAATCCAAAACGCAGCTATCTAACAGAACGGTTGTCAATGTGTGCACTCAACTTCCAGAGGTAAACCCGTGTGTGGATTCAGCAGTCTGCAGAGACTTTCTCTGCAGAGTCCCAAAACAGGCGTTTTCAGCCCATTACCGGCATATGGAAGAAACAGCAGTAAGCACAGGGAAATATCTGCTTCTAAATCCAAAACGCAGCTATCTAACAGAACGGTTGTCAATGTGTGCACTCAACTTCCAGAGTTAAACCCGTGTGTGGATTCAGCAGTCTGCAGAGTCTTTCTCTGCAGAGTCCCAAAACAGGTGTTTTCAGCCCATTACCGGCATATGGAAGAAACAGCAGTAAGCACAGGGAAATATCTGCTTTTAAATCCAAAACGCAGCTATCTAACAGAACGGTTGTCAATGTGTGCACTCAACTTCCAGAGTTAAACCCGTGTGTGGATTCAGCAGTCTGCAGAGACTTTCTCTGCAGAGTCCCAAACCAGGCGTTTTCAGCCCATTACCGGCATATGGAAGAAACAGCAGTAAGCACAGGGAAATATCTGCTTCTAAATCCAAAACGCAGCTATCTAACAGAACGGTTGTCAATGTGTGCACTCAACTTCCAGAGTTAAACCCGTGTGTGGATTCAGCAGTCTGCAGAGACTTTCTCTGCAGAGTCCCAAAACAGGCGTTTTCAGCCCATTACCGGCATATGGAAGAAACAGCAGTAAGCACAGGGAAATATCTGCTTCTAAATCCAAAACGCAGCTATCTAACAGAACGGTTGTCAATGTGTGCACTCAACTTCCAGAGTTAAACCCGTGTGTGGATTCAGCAGTCTGCAGAGACTTTCTCTGCAGAGTCCCAAAACAGGTGTTTTCAGCCCATTACCGGCATATGGAAGAAACAGCAGTAAGCACAGGGAAATATCTGCTTCTAAATCCAAAACGCAGCTATCTAACAGAACGGTTGTCAATGTGTGCACTCAACTTCCAGAGTTAAACCCGTGTGTGGATTCAGCAGTCTGCAGAGACTTTCTCTGCAGAGTCCCAAAACAGGCGTTTTCAGCCCATTACCGGCATATGGAAGAAACAGCAGTAAGCACAGGGAAATATCTGCTTCTAAATCCAAAACGCAGCTATCTAACAGAACGGTTGTCAATGTGTGCACTCAACTTCCAGAGTTAAACCCGTGTGTGGATTCAGCAGTCTGCAGAGACTTTCTCTGCAGAGTCCCAAAACAGGCGTTTTCAGCCCATTACCGGCATATGGAAGAAACAGCAGTAAGCACAGGGAAATATCTGCTTCTAAATCCAAAACGCAGCTATCTAACAGAACGGTTGTCAATGTGTGCACTCAACTTCCAGAGGTAAACCCGTGTGTGGATTCAGCAGTCTGCAGAGACTTTCTCTGCAGAGTCCCAAAACAGGCGTTTTCAGCCCATTACCGGCATATGGAAGAAACAGCAGTAAGCACAGGGAAATATCTGCTTCTAAATCCAAAACGCAGCTATCTAACAGAACGGTTGTCAATGTGTGCACTCAACTTCCAGAGTTAAACCCGTGTTTGGATTCAGCAGTCTGCAGAGACTTTCTCTGCAGAGTCCCAAAACAGGCGTTTTCAGCCCATTACCGGCATATGGAAGAAACAGCAGTAAGCACAGGGAAATATCTGCTTCTAAATCCAAAACGCAGCTATCTAACAGAACGGTTGTCAATGTGTGCACTCAACTTCCAGAGTTAAACCCGTGTGTGGATTCAGCAGCCTGCAGAGACTTTCTCTGCAGAGTCCCAAAACAGGCGTTTTCAGCCCATTACCGGCATATGGAAGAAACAGCAGTAAGCACAGGGAAATATCTGCTTCTAAATCCAAAGCGCAGCTATCTAACAGAACGGTTGTCAATGTGTGCACTCAACTTCCAGAGTTAAACCCGTGTGTGGATTCAGCAGTCTGCAGAGACTTTCTCTGCAGAGTCCCAAAACAGGCGTTTTCAGCCCATTACCGGCATATGGAAGAAACAGCAGTAAGCACAGGGAAATATCTGCTTCTAAATCCAAAACGCAGCTATCTAACAGAACGGTTGTCAATGTGTGCACTCAACTTCCAGAGTTAAACCCGTGTGTGGATTCAGCAGCCTGCAGAGACTTTCTCTGCAGAGTCCCAAAACAGGCGTTTTCAGCCCATTACCGGCATATGGAAGAAACAGCAGTAAGCACAGGGAAATATCTGCTTCTAAATCCAAAACGCAGCTATCTAACAGAACGGTTGTCAATGTGTGCACTCAACTTCCAGAGTTAAACCCGTGTGTGGATTCAGCAGTCTGCAGAGACTTTCTCTGCAGAGTCCCAAAACAGGCGTTTTCAGCCCATTACCGGCATATGGAAGAAACAGCAGTAAGCACAGGGAAATATCTGCTTCTAAATCCAAAACGCAGCTATCTAACAGAACGGTTGTCAATGTGTGCACTCAACTTCCAGAGTTAAACCCGTGTGTGGATTCAGCAGTCTGCAGAGACTTTCTCTGCAGAGTCCCAAAACAGGCGTTTTCAGCCCATTACCGGCATATGGAAGAAACAGCAGTAAGCACAGGGAAATATCTGCTTCTAAATCCAAAACGCAGCTATCTAACAGAACGGTTGTCAATGTGTGCACTCAACTTCCAGAGTTAA
The DNA here is from genome assembly GCF_030222135.1 of Aotus nancymaae. NCBI lineage: Eukaryota > Metazoa > Chordata > Mammalia > Primates > Aotidae > Aotus > Aotus nancymaae. The sequence goes on from NW_026988831.1 coordinate 192,875, forward strand.
ACCCGTGTGTGGATTCAGCAGCCTCCAGAGACTTTCTCTGCAGAGTCCCAAAACAGGCGTTTTCAGCCCATTACCGGCATATGGAAGAAACAGCAGTAAGCACAGGGAAATATCTGCTTCTAAATCCAAAACGCAGCTATCTAACAGAACGGTTGTCAATGTGTGCACTCAACTTCCAGAGTTAAACCCGTGTGTGGATTCAGCAGTCTGCAGAGACTTTCTCTGCAGAGTCCCAAAACAGGCGTTTTCAGCCCATTACCGGCATATGGAAGAAACAGCAGTAAGCACAGGGAAATATCTGCTTCTAAATCCAAAACGCAGCTATCTAACAGAACGGTTGTCAATGTGTGCACTCAACTTCCAGAGTTAAACCCGTGTGTGGATTCAGCAGTCTGCAGAGACTTTCTCTGCAGAGTCCCAAAACAGGCGTTTTCAGCCCATTACCGGCATATGGAAGAAACAGCAGTAAGCACAGGGAAATATCTGCTTCTAAATCCAAAACGCAGCTATCTAACAGAACGGTTGTCAATGTGTGCACTCAACTTCCAGAGTTAAACCCGTGTGTGGATTCAGCAGTCTGCAGAGACTTTCTCTGCAGAGTCCCAAAAGAGGCGTTTTCAGCCCATTACCGGCATATGGAAGAAACAGCAGTAAGCACAGGGAAATATCTGCTTCTAAATCCAAAACGCAGCTATCTAACAGAACGGTTGTCAATGTGTGCACTCAACTTCCAGAGGTAAACCCGTGTGTGGATTCAGCAGTCTGCAGAGACTTTCTCTGCAGAGTCCCAAAACAGGCGTTTTCAGCCCATTACCGGCATATGGAAGAAACAGCAGTAAGCACAGGGAAATATCTGCTTCTAAATCCAAAACGCAGCTATCTAACAGAACGGTTGTCAATGTGTGCACTCAACTTCCAGAGTTAAACCCGTGTGTGGATTCAGGAGTCTGCAGAGTCTTTCTCTGCAGAGTCCCAAAACAGGTGTTTTCAGCCCATTACCGGCATATGGAAGAAACAGCAGTAAGCACAGGGAAATATCTGCTTTTAAATCCAAAACGCAGCTATCTAACAGAACGGTTGTCAATGTGTGCACTCAACTTCCAGAGTTAAACCCGTGTGTGGATTCAGCAGTCTGCAGAGACTTTCTCTGCAGAGTCCCAAACCAGGCGTTTTCAGCCCATTACCGGCATATGGAAGAAACAGCAGTAAGCACAGGGAAATATCTGCTTCTAAATCCAAAACGCAGCTATCTAACAGAACGGTTGTCAATGTGTGCACTCAACTTCCAGAGTTAAACCCGTGTGTGGATTCAGCAGTCTGCAGAGACTTTCTCTGCAGAGTCCCAAAACAGGCGTTTTCAGCCCATTACCGGCATATGGAAGAAACAGCAGTAAGCACAGGGAAATATCTGCTTCTAAATCCAAAACGCAGCTATCTAACAGAACGGTTGTCAATGTGTGCACTCAACTTCCAGAGTTAAACCCGTGTGTGGATTCAGCAGCCTGCAGAGACTTTCTCTGCAGAGTCCCAAAACAGGCGTTTTCAGCCCATTACCGGCATATGGAAGAAACAGCAGTAAGCACAGGGAAATATCTGCTTCTAAATCCAAAACGCAGCTATCTAACAGAACGGTTGTCAATGTGTGCACTCAACTTCCAGAGTTAAACCCGTGTGTGGATTCAGCAGTCTGCAGAGACTTTCTCTGCAGAGTCCCAAAACAGGCGTTTTCAGCCCATTACCGGCATATGGAAGAAACAGCAGTAAGCACAGGGAAATATCTGCTTCTAAATCCAAAACGCAGCTATCTAACAGAACGGTTGTCAATGTGTGCACTCAACTTCCAGAGTTAAACCCGTGTGTGGATTCAGCAGTCTGCAGAGACTTTCTCTGCAGAGTCCCAAAACAGGCGTTTTCAGCCCATTACCGGCATATGGAAGAAACAGCAGTAAGCACAGGGAAATATCTGCTTCTAAATCCAAAACGCAGCTATCTAACAGAACGGTTGTCAATGTGTGCACTCAACTTCCAGAGTTAAACCCGTGTGTGGATTCAGCAGCCTCCAGAGACTTTCTCTGCAGAGTCCCAAAACAGGCGTTTTCAGCCCATTACCGGCATATGGAAGAAACAGCAGTAAGCACAGGGAAATATCTGCTTCTAAATCCAAAACGCAGCTATCTAACAGAACGGTTGTCAATGTGTGCACTCAACTTCCAGAGTTAAACCCGTGTGTGGATTCAGCAGTCTGCAGAGACTTTCTCTGCAGAGTCCCAAAACAGGCGTTTTCAGCCCATTACCGGCATATGGAAGAAACAGCAGTAAGCACAGGGAAATATCTGCTTCTAAATCCAAAACGCAGCTATCTAACAGAACGGTTGTCAATGTGTGCACTCAACTTCCAGAGTTAAACCCGTGTGTGGATTCAGCAGTCTGCAGAGACTTTCTCTGCAGAGTCCCAAAACAGGCGTTTTCAGCCCATTACCGGCATATGGAAGAAACAGCAGTAAGCACAGGGAAATATCTGCTTCTAAATCCAAAACGCAGCTATCTAACAGAACGGTTGTCAATGTGTGCACTCAACTTCCAGAGTTAAACCCGTGTGTGGATTCAGCAGTCTGCAGAGACTTTCTCTGCAGAGTCCCAAAAGAGGCGTTTTCAGCCCATTACCGGCATATGGAAGAAACAGCAGTAAGCACAGGGAAATATCTGCTTCTAAATCCAAAACGCAGCTATCTAACAGAACGGTTGTCAATGTGTGCACTCAACTTCCAGAGGTAAACCCGTGTGTGGATTCAGCAGTCTGCAGAGACTTTCTCTGCAGAGTCCCAAAACAGGCGTTTTCAGCCCATTACCGGCATATGGAAGAAACAGCAGTAAGCACAGGGAAATATCTGCTTCTAAATCCAAAACGCAGCTATCTAACAGAACGGTTGTCAATGTGTGCACTCAACTTCCAGAGTTAAACCCGTGTGTGGATTCAGGAGTCTGCAGAGTCTTTCTCTGCAGAGTCCCAAAACAGGTGTTTTCAGCCCATTACCGGCATATGGAAGAAACAGCAGTAAGCACAGGGAAATATCTGCTTTTAAATCCAAAACGCAGCTATCTAACAGAACGGTTGTCAATGTGTGCACTCAACTTCCAGAGTTAAACCCGTGTGTGGATTCAGCAGTCTGCAGAGACTTTCTCTGCAGAGTCCCAAACCAGGCGTTTTCAGCCCATTACCGGCATATGGAAGAAACAGCAGTAAGCACAGGGAAATATCTGCTTCTAAATCCAAAACGCAGCTATCTAACAGAACGGTTGTCAATGTGTGCACTCAACTTCCAGAGTTAAACCCGTGTGTGGATTCAGCAGTCTGCAGAGACTTTCTCTGCAGAGTCCCAAAACAGGCGTTTTCAGCCCATTACCGGCATATGGAAGAAACAGCAGTAAGCACAGGGAAATATCTGCTTCTAAATCCAAAACGCAGCTATCTAACAGAACGGTTGTCAATATGTGCACTCAACTTCCAGAGTTAAACCCGTGTGTGGATTCAGCAGTCTGCAGAGACTTTCTCTGCAGAGTCCCAAAACAGGTGTTTTCAGCCCATTACCGGCATATGGAAGAAACAGCAGTAAGCACAGGGAAATATCTGCTTCTAAATCCAAAACGCAGCTATCTAACAGAACGGTTGTCAATGTGTGCACTCAACTTCCAGAGTTAAACCCGTGTGTGGATTCAGCAGTCTGCAGAGACTTTCTCTGCAGAGTCCCCAAACAGGCGTTTTCAGCCCATTACCGGCATATGGAAGAAACAGCAGTAAGCACAGGGAAATATCTGCTTCTAAATCCAAAACGCAGCTATCTAACAGAACGGTTGTCAATGTGTGCACTCAACTTCCAGAGTTAAACCCGTGTGTGGATTCAGCAGTCTGCAGAGACTTTCTCTGCAGAGTCCCAAAACAGGCGTTTTCAGCCCATTACCGGCATATGGAAGAAACAGCAGTAAGCACAGGGAAATATCTGCTTCTAAATCCAAAACGCAGCTATCTAACAGAACGGTTGTCAATGTGTGCACTCAACTTCCAGAGTTAAACCCGTGTGTGGATTCAGCAGTCTGCAGAGACTTTCTCTGCAGAGTCCCAAAACAGGCGTTTTCAGCCCATTACCGGCATATGGAAGAAACAGCAGTAAGCACAGGGAAATATCTGCTTCTAAATCCAAAACGCAGCTATCTAACAGAACGGTTGTCAATGTGTGCACTCAACTTCCAGAGTTAAACCCGTGTGTGGATTCAGCAGCCTGCAGAGACTTTCTCTGCAGAGTCCCAAAACAGGCGTTTTCAGCCCATTACCGGCATATGGAAGAAACAGCAGTAAGCACAGGGAAATATCTGCTTCTAAATCCAAAACGCAGCTATCTAACAGAACGGTTGTCAATGTGTGCACTCAACTTCCAGAGTTAAACCCGTGTGTGGATTCAGCAGTCTGCAGAGACTTTCTCTGCAGAGTCCCAAAACAGGCGTTTTCAGCCCATTACCGGCATATGGAAGAAACAGCAGTAAGCACAGGGAAATATCTGCTTCTAAATCCAAAACGCAGCTATCTAACAGAACGGTTGTCAATGTGTGCACTCAACTTCCAGAGTTAAACCCGTGTGTGGATTCAGCAGTCTGCAGAGACTTTCTCTGCAGAGTCCCAAAACAGGCGTTTTCAGCCCATTACCGGCATATGGAAGAAACAGCAGTAAGCACAGGGAAATATCTGCTTCTAAATCCAAAACGCAGCTATCTAACAGAACGGTTGTCAATGTGTGCACTCAACTTCCAGAGTTAAACCCGTGTGTGGATTCAGCAGTCTGCAGAGACTTTCTCTGCAGAGTCCCAAAACAGGCGTTTTCAGCCCATTACCGGCATATGGAAGAAACAGCAGTAAGCACAGGGAAATATCTGCTTCTAAATCCAAAACGCAGCTATCTAACAGAACGGTTGTCAATGTGTGCACTCAACTTCCAGAGTTAAACCCGTGTGTGGATTCAGCAGCCTGCAGAGACTTTCTCTGCAGAGTCCCAAAACAGGCGTTTTCAGCCCATTACCGGCATATGGAAGAAACAGCAGTAAGCACAGGGAAATATCTGCTTCTAAATCCAAAACGCAGCTATCTAACAGAACGGTTGTCAATGTGTGCACTCAACTTCCAGAGGTAAACCCGTGTGTGGATTCAGCAGTCTGCAGAGACTTTCTCTGCAGAGTCCCCAAACAGGCGTTTTCAGCCCATTACCGGCATATGGAAGAAACAGCAGTAAGCACAGGGAAATATCTGCTTCTAAATCCAAAACGCAGCTATCTAACAGAACGGTTGTCAATGTGTGCACTCAACTTCCAGAGTTAAACCCGTGTGTGGATTCAGCAGTCTGCAGAGACTTTCTCTGCAGAGTCCCAAAACAGGCGTTTTCAGCCCATTACCGGCATATGGAAGAAACAGCAGTAAGCACAGGGAAATATCTGCTTCTAAATCCAAAACGCAGCTATCTAACAGAACGGTTGTCAATGTGTGCACTCAACTTCCAGAGTTAAACCCGTGTGTGGATTCAGCAGTCTGCAGAGACTTTCTCTGCAGAGTCCCAAAACAGGCGTTTTCAGCCCATTACCGGCATATGGAAGAAACAACAGTAAGCACAGGGAAATATCTGCTTCTAAATCCAAAACGCAGCTATCTAACAGAACGGTTGTCAATGTGTGCACTCAACTTCCAGAGTTAAACCCGTGTGTGGATTCAGCAGCCTGCAGAGACTTTCTCTGCAGAGTCCCAAAACAGGCGTTTTCAGCCCATTACCGGCATATGGAAGAAACAGCAGTAAGCACAGGGAAATATCTGCTTCTAAATCCAAAACACAGCCATGTAACAGAACGGTTGTCAATGTGTGCACTCAACTTCCAGAGGTAAACCCGTGTGTGGATTCAGCAGTCTGCAGAGACTTTCTCTGCAGAGTCCCAAAACAGGCGTTTTCAGCCCATTACCGGCATATGGAAGAAACAGCAGTAAGCACAGGGAAATATCTGCTTCTAAATCCAAAACGCAGCTATCTAACAGAACGGTTGTCAATGTGTGCACTCAACTTCCAGAGTTAAACCCGTGTGTGGATTCAGCAGTCTGCAGAGACTTTCTCTGCAGAGTCCCAAAACAGGCGTTTTCAGCCCATTACCGGCATATGGAAGAAACAGCAGTAAGCACAGGGAAATATCTGCTTCTAAATCCAAAACGCAGCTATCTAACAGAACGGTTGTCAATGTGTGCACTCAACTTCCAGAGTTAAACCCGTGTGTGGATTCAGCAGTCTGCAGAGACTTTCTCTGCAGAGTCCCAAAACAGGCGTTTTCAGCCCATTACCGGCATATGGAAGAAACAGCAGTAAGCACAGGGAAATATCTGCTTCTAAATCCAAAACGCAGCTATCTAACAGAACGGTTGTCAATGTGTGCACTCAACTTCCAGAGTTAAACCCGTGTGTGGATTCAGCAGTCTGCAGAGACTTTCTCTGCAGAGTCCCAAAACAGGCGTTTTCAGCCCATTACCGGCATATGGAAGAAACAGCAGTAAGCACAGGGAAATATCTGCTTCTAAATCCAAAACGCAGCTATCTAACAGAACGGTTGTCAATGTGTGCACTCAACTTCCAGAGTTAAACCCGTGTGTGGATTCAGCAGTCTGCACAGACTTTCTCTGCAGAGTCCCAAAACAGGCGTTTTCAGCCCATTACCGGCATATGGAAGAAACAGCAGTCAGCACAGGGAAATATCTGCTTCTAAATCCAAAACGCAGCTATCTAACAGAACGGTTGTCAATGTGTGCACTCAACTTCCAGAGTTAAACCCGTGTGTGGATTCAGCAGTCTGCACAGACTTTCTCTGCAGAGTCCCAAAACAGGCGTTTTCAGCCCATTACCGGCATATGGAAGAAACAGCAGTAAGCACAGGGAAATATCTGCTTCTAAATCCAAAACGCAGCTCTCTAACAGAACGGTTGTCAATGTGTGCACTCAACTTCCAGAGTTAAACCCGTGTGTGGATTCAGCAGTCTGCAGAGACTTTCTCTGCAGAGTCCCAAAACAGGCGTTTTCAGCCCATTACCGGCATATGGAAGAAACAGCAGTAAGCACAGGGAAATATCTGCTTCTAAATCCAAAACGCAGCTATCTAACAGAACGGTTGTCAATGTGTGCACTCAACTTCCAGAGTTAAACCCGTGTGTGGATTCAGCAGTCTGCAGAGACTTTCTCTGCAGAGTCCCAAAACAGGCGTTTTCAGCCCATTACCGGCATATGGAAGAAACAGCAGTAAGCACAGGGAAATATCTGCTTCTAAATCCAAAACGCAGCTATCTAACAGAACGGTTGTCAATGTGTGCACTCAACTTCCAGAGTTAAACCCGTGTGTGGATTCAGCAGTCTGCAGAGACTTTCTCTGCAGAGTCCCAAAACAGGCGTTTTCAGCCCATAACCGGCATATGGAAGAAACAGCAGTAAGCACAGGGAAATATCTGCTTCTAAATCCAAAACGCAGCTATCTAACAGAACGGTTGTCAATGTGTGCACTCAACTTCCAGAGTTAAACCCGTGTGTGGATTCAGCAGTCTGCAGAGACTTTCTCTGCAGAGTCCCAAAAGAGGCGTTTTCAGCCCATTACCGGCATATGGAAGAAACAGCAGTAAGCACAGGGAAATATCTGCTTCTAAATCCAAAACGCAGCTATCTAACAGAACGGTTGTCAATGTGTGCACTCAACTTCCAGAGGTAAACCCGTGTGTGGATTCAGCAGTCTGCAGAGACTTTCTCTGCAGAGTCCCAAAACAGGCGTTTTCAACCCATTACCGGCATATGGAAGAAACAGCAGTAAGCACAGGGAAATATCTGCTTCTAAATCCAAAACGCAGCTATCTAACAGAACGGTTGTCAATGTGTGCACTCAACTTCCAGAGTTAAACCCGTGTGTGGATTCAGCAGCCTGCAGAGACTTTCTCTGCAGAGTCCCAAAACAGGCGTTTTCAGCCCATTACCGGCATATGGAAGAAACAGCAGTAAGCACAGGGAAATATCTGCTTCTAAATCCAAAACGCAGCTATCTAACAGAACGGTTGTCAATGTGTGCACTCAACTTCCAGAGTTAAACCCGTGTGTGGATTCAGCAGTCTGCAGAGACTTTCTCTGCAGAGTCCCAAAACAGGCGTTTTCAGCCCATTACCGGCATATGGAAGAAACAGCAGTAAGCACAGGGATGTATCTGCTTCTAAATCCAAAACGCAGCTATCTAACAGAACGGTTGTCAATGTGTGCACTCAACTTCCAGAGTTAAACCCGTGTGTGGATTCAGCAGTCTGCAGAGACTTTCTCTGCAGAGTCCCAAAACAGGCGTTTTCAGCCCATTACCGGCATATGGAAGAAACAGCAGTAAGCACAGGGAAATATCTGCTTCTAAATCCAAAACGCAGCTATCTAACAGAACGGTTGTCAATGTGTGCACTCAACTTCCAGAGTTAAACCCGTGTGTGGATTCAGCAGTCTGCAGAGACTTTCTCTGCAGAGTCCCAAAACAGGCGTTTTCAGCCCATTACCGGCATATGGAAGAAACAGCAGTAAGCACAGGGAAATATCTGCTTCTAAATCCAAAACGCAGCTATCTAACAGAACGGTTGTCAATGTGTGCACTCAACTTCCAGAGTTAAACCCGTGTGTGGATTCAGCAGTCTGCAGAGACTTTCTCTGCAGACTCCCAAAACAGGCGTTTTCAGCCCATTACCGGCATATGGAAGAAACAGCAGTAAGCACAGGGAAATATCTGCTTCTAAATCCAAAACGCAGCTATCTAACAGAACGGTTGTCAATGTGTGCACTCAACTTCCAGAGTTAAACCCGTGTGTGGATTCAGCAGTCTGCAGAGACTTTCTCTGCAGAGTCCCAAAACAGGCGTTTTCAGCCCATTACCGGCATATGGAAGAAACAGCAGTAAGCACAGGGAAATATCTGCTTCTAAATCCAAAACGCAGCTATCTAACAGAACGGTTGTCAATGTGTACACTGAACTTCCAGAGGTAAACCCGTGTGTGGATTCAGCAGTCTGCAGAGACTTTCTCTGCAGAGTCCCAAAACAGGCGTTTTCAGCCCATTACCGGCATATGGAAGAAACAGCAGTAAGCACAGGGAAATATCTGCTTCTAAATCCAAAACGCAGCTATCTAACAGAACGGTTGTCAATGTGTGCACTCAACTTCCAGAGTTAAACCCGTGTGTGGATTCAGCAGTCTGCAGAGACTTTCTCTGCAGAGTCCCAAAACAGGCGTTTTCAGCCCATTACCGGCATATGGAAGAAACAGCAGTAAGCACAGGGAAATATCTGCTTCTAAATCCAAAACGCAGCTATCTAACAGAACGGTTGTCAATGTGTGCACTCAACTTCCAGAGTTAAACCCGTGTGTGGATTCAGCAGTCTGCAGAGACTTTCTCTGCAGAGTCCCAAAACAGGCGTTTTCAGCCCATTACCGGCATATGGAAGAAACAGCAGTAAGCACAGGGAAATATCTGCTTCTAAATCCAAAACGCAGCTATCTAACAGAACGGTTGTCAATGTGTGCACTCAACTTCCAGAGTTAAACCCGTGTGTGGATTCAGCAGTCTGCAGAGACTTTCTCTGCAGAGTCCCAAAACAGGCGTTTTCAGCCCATTACCGGCATATGGACGAAACAGCAGTAAGCACAGGGAAATATCTGCTTCTAAATCCAAAACGCAGCTATCTAACAGAACGGTTGTCAATGTGTGCACTCAACTTCCAGAGTTAAACCCGTGTGTGGATTCAGCAGTCTGCAGAGACTTTCTCTGCAGAGTCCCAAAACAGGTGTTTTCAGCCCATTACCGGCATATGGAAGAAACAGCAGTAAGCACAGGGAAATATCTGCTTCTAAATCCAAAACGCAGCTATCTAACAGAACGGTTGTCAATGTGTGCACTCAACTTCCAGAGTTAAACCCGTGTGTGGATTCAGCAGTCTGCAGAGACTTTCTCTGCAGAGTCCCAAAACAGGCGTTTTCAGCCCATTACCGGCATATGGAAGAAACAGCAGTAAGCACAGGGAAATATCTGCTTCTAAATCCAAAACGCAGCTATCTAACAGAACGGTTGTCAATGTGTGCACTCAACTTCCAGAGTTAAACCCGTGTGTGGATTCAGCAGTCTGCAGAGACTTTCTCTGCAGAGTCCCAAAACAGGCGTTTTCAGCCCATTACCGGCATATGGAAGAAACAGCAGTAAGCACAGGGAAATATCTGCTTCTAAATCCAAAACGCAGCTATCTAACAGAACGGTTGTCAATGTGTGCACTCAACTTCCAGAGTTAAACCCGTGTGTGGATTCAGCAGTCTGCAGAGACTTTCTCTGCAGAGTCCCAAAACAGGCGTTTTCAGCCCATTACCGGCATATGGAAAAAACAGCAGTAAGCACAGGGAAATATCTGCTTCTAAATCCAAAACGCAGCTATCTAACAGAACGGTTGTCAATGTGTGCACTCAACTTCCAGAGTTAAACCCGTGTGTGGATTCAGCAGTCTGCAGAGACTTTCTCTGCAGAGTCCCAAAACAGGCGTTTTCAGCCCATTACCGGCATATGGAAGAAACAGCAGTAAGCACAGGGAAATATCTGCTTCTAAATCCAAAACGCAGCTATCTAACAGAACGGTTGTCAATGTGTGCACTCAACTTCCAGAGTTAAACCCGTGTGTGGATTCAGCAGTCTGCAGAGACTTTCTCTGCAGAGTCCCAAAACAGGCGTTTTCAGCCCATTACCGGCATATGGAAGAAACAGCAGTAAGCACAGGGAAATATCTGCTTCTAAATCCAAAACGCAGCTATCTAACAGAACGGTTGTCAATGTGTGCACTCAACTTCCAGAGTTAAACCCGTGTGTGGATTCAGCAGTCTGCAGAGACTTTCTCTGCAGAGTCCCAAAACAGGCGTTTTCAGCCCATTACCGGTATATGGAAGAAACAGCAGTAAGCACAGGGAAATATCTGCTTCTAAATCCAAAACGCAGCTATCTAACAGAACGGTTGTCAATGTGTGCACTCAACTTCCAGAGTTAAACCCATGTGTGGATTCAGCAGTCTGCAGAGACTTTCTCTGCAGAGTCCCAAAACAGGCGTTTTCAGCCCATTACCGGCATATGGAAGAAACAGCAGTAAGCACAGGGAAATATCTGCTTCTAAATCCAAAACGCAGCTATCTAACAGAACGGTTGTCAATGTGTGCACTCAACTTCCAGAGTTAAACCCGTGTGTGGATTCAGCAGTCTGCAGAGACTTTCTCTGCAGAGTCCCAAAACAGGCGTTTTCAGCCCATTACCGGCATATGGAAGAAACAGCAGTAAGCACAGGGAAATATCTGCTTCTAAATCCAAAACGCAGCTATCTAACAGAACGGTTGTCAATGTGTGCACTCAACTTCCAGAGTTAAACCCGTGTGTGGATTCAGCAGTCTGCAGAGATTTTCTCTGCAGAGTCCCAAAACAGGCGTTTTCAGCCCATTACCGGCATATGGAAGAAACAGCAGTAAGCACAGGGAAATATCTGCTTCTAAATCCAAAACGCAGCTATCTAACAGAACGGTTGTCAATGTGTGCACTCAACTTCCAGAGTTAAACCCGTGTGTGGATTCAGCAGTCTGCAGAGACTTTCTCTGCAGAGTCCCAAAACAGGCGTTTTCAGCCCATTACCGGCATATGGAAGAAACAGCAGTAAGCACAGGGAAATATCTGCTTCTAAATCCAAAACGCAGCTATCTAACAGAACGGTTGTCAATGTGTGCACTCAACTTCCAGAGTTAAACCCGTGTGTGGATTCAGCAGTCTGCAGAGACTTTCTCTGCAGAGTCCCCAAACAGGCGTTTTCAGCCCATTACCGGCATATGGAAGAAACAGCAGTAAGCACAGGGAAATATCTGCTTCTAAATCCAAAACGCAGCTATCTAACAGAACGGTTGTCAATGTGTGCACTCAACTTCCAGAGTTAAACCCGTGTGTGGATTCAGCAGTCTGCAGAGACTTTCTCTGCAGAGTCCCAAAACAGGCGTTTTCAGCCCATTACCGGCATATGGAAGAAACAGCAGTAAGCACAGGGAAATATCTGCTTCTAAATCCAAAACGCAGCTATCTAACAGAACGGTTGTCAATGTGTGCACTCAACTTCCAGAGTTAAACCCGTGTGTGGATTCAGCAGCCTGCAGAGACTTTCTCTGCAGAGTCCCAAAACAGGCGTTTTCAGCCCATTACCGGCATATGGAAGAAACAGCAGTAAGCACAGGGAAATATCTGCTTCTAAATCCAAAACACAGCCATGTAACAGAACGGTTGTCAATGTGTGCACTCAACTTCCAGAGGTAAACCCGTGTGTGGATTCAGCAGCCTGCAGAGACTTTCTCTGCAGAGTCCCAAAACAGGCGTTTTCAGCCCATTACCGGCATATGGAAGAAACAGCAGTAAGCACAGGGAAATATCTGCTTCTAAATCCAAAACACAGCCATGTAACAGAACGGTTGTCAATGTGTGCACTCAACTTCCAGAGGTAAACCCGTGTGTGGATTCAGCAGTCTGCAGAGACTTTCTCTGCAGAGTCCCAAAACAGGCGTTTTCAGCCCATTACCGGCATATGGAAGAAACAGCAGTAAGCACAGGGAAATATCTGCTTCTAAATCCAAAACGCAGCTATATAACAGAACGGTTGTCAATGTGTGCACTCAACTTCCAGAGTTAAACCCGTGTGTGGATTCAGCAGTCTGCAGAGACTTTCTCTGCAGAGTCCCAAAACAGGCGTTTTCAGCCCATTACCGGCATATGGAAGAAACAGCAGTAAGCACAGGGAAATATCTGCTTCTAAATCCAAAACGCAGCTATCTAACAGAACGGTTGTCAATGTGTGCACTCAACTTCCAGAGTTAAACCCGTGTGTGGATTCAGCAGTCTGCAGAGACTTTCTCTGCAGAGTCCCAAAACAGGCGTTTTCAGCCCATTACCGGCATATGGAAGAAACAGCAGTAAGCACAGGGAAATATCTGCTTCTAAATCCAAAACGCAGCTATCTAACAGAACGGTTGTCAATGTGTGCACTCAACTTCCAGAGTTAAACCCGTGTGTGGATTCAGCAGTCTGCAGAGACTTTCTCTGCAGAGTCCCAAAACAGGCGTTTTCAGCCCATTACCGGCATATGGAAGAAACAGCAGTAAGCACAGGGAAATATCTGCTTCTAAATCCAAAACGCAGCTATCTAACAGAACGGTTGTCAATGTGTGCACTCAACTTCCAGAGTTAAACCCGTGTGTGGATTCAGCAGTCTGCACAGACTTTCTCTGCAGAGTCCCAAAACAGGCGTTTTCAGCCCATTACCGGCATATGGAAGAAACAGCAGTCAGCACAGGGAAATATCTGCTTCTAAATCCAAAACGCAGCTATCTAACAGAACGGTTGTCAATGTGTGCACTCAACTTCCAGAGTTAAACCCGTGTGTGGATTCAGCAGTCTGCACAGACTTTCTCTGCAGAGTCCCAAAACAGGCGTTTTCAGCCCATTACCGGCATATGGAAGAAACAGCAGTCAGCACAGGGAAATATCTGCTTCTAAATCCAAAACGCAGCTATCTAACAGAACGGTTGTCAATGTGTGCACTCAACTTCCAGAGTTAAACCCGTGTGTGGATTCAGCAGCCTGCAGAGACTTTCTCTGCAGAGTCCCAAAACAGGCGTTTTCAGCCCATTACCGGCATATGGAAGAAACAGCAGTCAGCACAGGGAAATATCTGCTTCTAAATCCAAAACGCAGCTATCTAACAGAACGGTTGTCAATGTGTGCACTCAACTTCCAGAGTTAAACCCGTGTGTGGATTCAGCAGCCTGCAGAGACTTTCTCTGCAGAGTCCCAAAACAGGCGTTTTCAGCCCATTACCGGCATATGGAAGAAACAGCAGTAAGCACAGGGAAATATCTGCTTCTAAATCCAAAGCGCAGCTATCTAACAGAACGGTTGTCAATGTGTGCACTCAACTTCCAGAGGTAAACCCGTGTGTGGATTCAGCAGTCTGCAGAGACTTTCTCTGCAGAGTCCCAAAACAGGCGTTTTCAGCCCATTACCGGCATATGGAAGAAACAGCAGTAAGCACAGGGAAATATCTGCTTCTAAATCCAAAACGCAGCTATCTAACAGAACGGTTGTCAATGTGTGCACTCAACTTCCAGAGTTAAACCCGTGTGTGGATTCAGCAGTCTGCAGAGACTTTCTCTGCAGAGTCCCAAAACAGGCGTTTTCAGCCCATTACCGGCATATGGAAGAAACAGCAGTAAGCACAGGGAAATATCTGCTTCTAAATCCAAAACGCAGGTATCTAACAGAACGGTTGTCAATGTGTGCACTCAACTTCCAGAGTTAAACCCGTGTGTGGATTCAGCAGTCTGCAGAGACTTTCTCTGCAGAGTCCCAAAACAGGCGTTTTCAGCCCATTACCGGCATATGGAAGAAACAGCAGTAAGCACAGGGAAATATCTGCTTCTAAATCCAAAACGCAGCTATCTAACAGAACGGTTGTCAATGTGTGCACTCAACTTCCAGAGTTAAACCCGTGTGTGGATTCAGCAGTCTGCAGAGACTTTCTCTGCAGAGTCCCAAAACAGGCGTTTTCAGCCCATTACCGGCATATGGAAGAAACAGCAGTAAGCACAGGGAAATATCTGCTTCTAAATCCAAAACGCAGCTATCTAACAGAACGGTTGTCAATGTGTGCACTCAACTTCCAGAGTTAAACCCGTGTGTGGATTCAGCAGTCTGCACAGACTTTCTCTGCAGAGTCCCAAAACAGGCGTTTTCAGCCCATTACCGGCATATGGAAGAAACAGCAGTAAGCACAGGGAAATATCTGCTTCTAAATCCAAAACGCAGCTATCTAACAGAACGGTTGTCAATGTGTGCACTCAACTTCCAGAGTTAAACCCGTGTGTGGATTCAGCAGTCTGCACAGACTTTCTCTGCAGAGTCCCAAAACAGGCGTTTTCAGCCCATTACCGGCATATGGAAGAAACAGCAGTAAGCACAGGGAAATATCTGCTTCTAAATCCAAAACGCAGCTCTCTAACAGAACGGTTGTCAATGTGTGCACTCAACTTCCAGAGTTAAACCCGTGTGTGGATTCAGCAGTCTGCAGAGACTTTCTCTGCAGAGTCCCAAAACAGGCGTTTTCAGCCCATTACCGGCATATGGAAGAAACAGCAGTAAGCACAGGGAAATATCTGCTTCTAAATCCAAAACGCAGCTATCTAACAGAACGGTTGTCAATGTGTGCACTCAACTTCCAGAGTTAAACCCGTGTGTGGATTCAGCAGTCTGCAGAGACTTTCTCTGCAGAGTCCCAAAACAGGCGTTTTCAGCCCATTACCGGCATATGGAAGAAACAGCAGTAAGCACAGGGAAATATCTGCTTCTAAATCCAAAACGCAGCTATCTAACAGAACGGTTGTCAATGTGTGCACTCAACCTCCAGAGTTAAACCCGTGTGTGGATTCAGCAGTCTGCAGAGACTTTCTCTGCAGAGTCCCAAAACAGGCATTTTCAGCCCATAACCGGCATATGGAAGAAACAGCAGTAAGCACAGGGAAATATCTGCTTCTAAATCCAAAACGCAGCTATCTAACAGAACGGTTGTCAATGTGTGCACTCAACTTCCAGAGTTAAACCCGTGTGTGGATTCAGCAGTCTGCAGAGACTTTCTCTGCAGAGTCCCAAAACAGGCGTTTTCAGCCCATTACCGGCATATGGAAGAAACAGCAGTAAGCACAGGGAAATATCTGCTTCTAAATCCAAAACGCAGCTATCTAACAGAACGGTTGTCAATGTGTGCACTCAACTTCCAGAGGTAAACCCGTGTGTGGATTCAGCAGTCTGCAGAGACTTTCTCTGCAGAGTCCCAAAACAGGCGTTTTCAACCCATTACCGGCATATGGAAGAAACAGCAGTAAGCACAGGGAAATATCTGCTTCTAAATCCAAAACGCAGCTATCTAACAGAACGGTTGTCAATGTGTGCACTCAACTTCCAGAGTTAAACCCGTGTGTGGATTCAGCAGCCTGCAGAGACTTTCTCTGCAGAGTCCCAAAACAGGCGTTTTCAGCCCATTACCGGCATATGGAAGAAACAGCAGTAAGCACAGGGAAATATCTGCTTCTAAATCCAAAACGCAGCTATCTAACAGAACGGTTGTCAATGTGTGCACTCAACTTCCAGAGTTAAACCCGTGTGTGGATTCAGCAGTCTGCAGAGACTTTCTCTGCAGAGTCCCAAAACAGGCGTTTTCAGCCCATTACCGGCATATGGAAGAAACAGCCGTAAGCACAGGGAAATATCTGCTTCTAAATCCAAAACGCAGCTATCTAACAGAACGGTTGTCAATGTGTGCACTCAACTTCCAGAGTTAAACCCGTGTGTGGATTCAGCAGTCTGCAGAGACTTTCTCTGCAGAGTCCCAAAACAGGCGTTTTCAGCCCATTACCGGCATATGGAAGAAACAGCAGTAAGCACAGGGAAATATCTGCTTCTAAATCCAAAACGCAGCTATCTAACAGAACGGTTGTCAATGTGTGCACTCAACTTCCAGAGTTAAACCCGTGTGTGGATTCAGCAGTCTGCAGAGACTTTCTCTGCAGAGTCCCAAAACAGGCGTTTTCAGCCCATTACCGGCATATGGAAGAAACAGCCGTAAGCACAGGGAAATATCTGCTTCTAAATCCAAAACGCAGCTATCTAACAGAACGGTTGTCAATGTGTGCACTCAACTTCCAGAGTTAAACCCGTGTGTGGATTCAGCAGTCTGCAGAGACTTTCTCTGCAGAGTCCCAAAACAGGCGTTTTCAGCCCATTACCGGCATATGGAAGAAACAGCAGTAAGCACAGGGAAATATCTGCTTCTAAATCCAAAACGCAGCTATCTAACAGAACGGTTGTCAATGTGTGCACTCAACTTCCAGAGTTAAACCCGTGTGTGGATTCAGCAGTCTGCAGAGACTTTCTCTGCAGAGTCCCAAAACAGGCGTTTTCAGCCCATTACCGGCATATGGAAGAAACAGCAGTAAGCACAGGGAAATATCTGCTTCTAAATCCAAAACGCAGCTATCTAACAGAACGGTTGTCAATGTGTGCACTCAACTTCCAGAGTTAAACCCGTGTGTGGATTCAGCAGTCTGCAGAGACTTTCTCTGCAGAGTCCCAAAACAGGCGTTTTCAGCCCATTACCGGCATATGGAAGAAACAGCAGTAAGCACAGGGAAATATCTGCTTCTAAATCCAAAACGCAGCTATCTAACAGAACGGTTGTCAATGTGTACACTGAACTTCCAGAGGTAAACCCGTGTGTGGATTCAGCAGTCTGCAGAGACTTTCTCTGCAGAGTCCCAAAACAGGCGTTTTCAGCCCATTACCGGCATATGGAAGAAACAGCAGTAAGCACAGGGAAATATCTGCTTCTAAATCCAAAACGCAGCTATCTAACAGAACGGTTGTCAATGTGTGCACTCAACTTCCAGAGTTAAACCCGTGTGTGGATTCAGCAGTCTGCAGAGACTTTCTCTGCAGAGTCCCAAAACAGGCGTTTTCAGCCCATTACCGGCATATGGAAGAAACAGCAGTAAGCACAGGGAAATATCTGCTTCTAAATCCAAAACGCAGCTATCTAACAGAACGGTTGTCAATGTGTGCACTCAACTTCCAGAGTTAAACCCGTGTGTGGATTCAGCAGTCTGCAGAGACTTTCTCTGCAGAGTCCCAAAACAGGCGTTTTCAGCCCATTACCGGCATATGGAAGAAACAGCAGTAAGCACAGGGAAATATCTGCTTCTAAATCCAAAACGCAGCTATCTAACAGAACGGTTGTCAATGTGTGCACTCAACTTCCAGAGTTAAACCCGTGTGTGGATTCAGCAGTCTGCAGAGACTTTCTCTGCAGAGTCCCAAAACAGGCGTTTTCAGCCCATTACCGGCATATGGACGAAACAGCAGTAAGCACAGGGAAATATCTGCTTCTAAATCCAAAACGCAGCTATCTAACAGAACGGTTGTCAATGTGTGCACTCAACTTCCAGAGTTAAACCCGTGTGTGGATTCAGCAGTCTGCAGAGACTTTCTCTGCAGAGTCCCAAAACAGGTGTTTTCAGCCCATTGCCGGCATATGGAAGAAACAGCAGTAAGCACAGGGAAATATCTGCTTCTAAATCCAAAACGCAGCTATCTAACAGAACGGTTGTCAATGTGTGCACTCAACTTCCAGAGTTAAACCCGTGTGTGGATTCAGCAGTCTGCAGAGACTTTCTCTGCAGAGTCCCAAAACAGGCGTTTTCAGCCCATTACCGGCATATGGAAGAAACAGCAGTAAGCACAGGGAAATATCTGCTTCTAAATCCAAAACGCAGCTATCTAACAGAACGGTTGTCAATGTGTGCACTCAACTTCCAGAGTTAAACCCGTGTGTGGATTCAGCAGTCTGCAGAGACTTTCTCTGCAGAGTCCCAAAACAGGCGTTTTCAGCCCATTACCGGCATATGGAAGAAACAGCAGTAAGCACAGGGAAATATCTGCTTCTAAATCCAAAACGCAGCTATCTAACAGAACGGTTGTCAATGTGTGCACTCAACTTCCAGAGTTAAACCCGTGTGTGGATTCAGCAGTCTGCAGAGACTTTCTCTGCAGAGTCCCAAAACAGGCGTTTTCAGCCCATTACCGGCATATGGAAGAAACAGCCGTAAGCACAGGGAAATATCTGCTTCTAAATCCAAAACGCAGCTATCTAACAGAACGGTTGTCAATGTGTGCACTCAACTTCCAGAGTTAAACCCGTGTGTGGATTCAGCAGTCTGCAGAGACTTTCTCTGCAGAGTCCCAAAACAGGCGTTTTCAGCCCATTACCGGCATATGGAAGAAACAGCAGTAAGCACAGGGAAATATCTGCTTCTAAATCCAAAACGCAGCTATCTAACAGAACGGTTGTCAATGTGTGCACTCAACTTCCAGAGTTAAACCCGTGTGTGGATTCAGCAGTCTGCAGAGACTTTCTCTGCAGAGTCCCAAAACAGGCGTTTTCAGCCCATTACCGGCATATGGAAGAAACAGCCGTAAGCACAGGGAAATATCTGCTTCTAAATCCAAAACGCAGCTATCTAACAGAACGGTTGTCAATGTGTGCACTCAACTTCCAGAGTTAAACCCGTGTGTGGATTCAGCAGTCTGCAGAGACTTTCTCTGCAGAGTCCCAAAACAGGCGTTTTCAGCCCATTACCGGCATATGGAAGAAACAGCAGTAAGCACAGGGAAATATCTGCTTCTAAATCCAAAACGCAGCTATCTAACAGAACGGTTGTCAATGTGTGCACTCAACTTCCAGAGTTAAACCCGTGTGTGGATTCAGCAGTCTGCAGAGACTTTCTCTGCAGAGTCCCAAAACAGGCGTTTTCAGCCCATTACCGGCATATGGAAGAAACAGCAGTAAGCACAGGGAAATATCTGCTTCTAAATCCAAAACGCAGCTATCTAACAGAACGGTTGTCAATGTGTGCACTCAACTTCCAGAGTTAAACCCGTGTGTGGATTCAGCAGTCTGCAGAGACTTTCTCTGCAGAGTCCCAAAACAGGCGTTTTCAGCCCATTACCGGCATATGGAAGAAACAGCAGTAAGCACAGGGAAATATCTGCTTCTAAATCCAAAACGCAGCTATCTAACAGAACGGTTGTCAATGTGTACACTGAACTTCCAGAGGTAAACCCGTGTGTGGATTCAGCAGTCTGCAGAGACTTTCTCTGCAGAGTCCCAAAACAGGCGTTTTCAGCCCATTACCGGCATATGGAAGAAACAGCAGTAAGCACAGGGAAATATCTGCTTCTAAATCCAAAACGCAGCTATCTAACAGAACGGTTGTCAATGTGTGCACTCAACTTCCAGAGTTAAACCCGTGTGTGGATTCAGCAGTCTGCAGAGACTTTCTCTGCAGAGTCCCAAAACAGGCGTTTTCAGCCCATTACCGGCATATGGAAGAAACAGCAGTAAGCACAGGGAAATATCTGCTTCTAAATCCAAAACGCAGCTATCTAACAGAACGGTTGTCAATGTGTGCACTCAACTTCCAGAGTTAAACCCGTGTGTGGATTCAGCAGTCTGCAGAGACTTTCTCTGCAGAGTCCCAAAACAGGCGTTTTCAGCCCATTACCGGCATATGGAAGAAACAGCAGTAAGCACAGGGAAATATCTGCTTCTAAATCCAAAACGCAGCTATCTAACAGAACGGTTGTCAATGTGTGCACTCAACTTCCAGAGTTAAACCCGTGTGTGGATTCAGCAGTCTGCAGAGACTTTCTCTGCAGAGTCCCAAAACAGGCGTTTTCAGCCCATTACCGGCATATGGACGAAACAGCAGTAAGCACAGGGAAATATCTGCTTCTAAATCCAAAACGCAGCTATCTAACAGAACGGTTGTCAATGTGTGCACTCAACTTCCAGAGTTAAACCCGTGTGTGGATTCAGCAGTCTGCAGAGACTTTCTCTGCAGAGTCCCAAAACAGGTGTTTTCAGCCCATTGCCGGCATATGGAAGAAACAGCAGTAAGCACAGGGAAATATCTGCTTCTAAATCCAAAACGCAGCTATCTAACAGAACGGTTGTCAATGTGTGCACTCAACTTCCAGAGTTAAACCCGTGTGTGGATTCAGCAGTCTGCAGAGACTTTCTCTGCAGAGTCCCAAAACAGGCGTTTTCAGCCCATTACCGGCATATGGAAGAAACAGCAGTAAGCACAGGGAAATATCTGCTTCTAAATCCAAAACGCAGCTATCTAACAGAACGGTTGTCAATGTGTGCACTCAACTTCCAGAGTTAAACCCGTGTGTGGATTCAGCAGTCTGCAGAGACTTTCTCTGCAGAGTCCCAAAACAGGCGTTTTCAGCCCATTACCGGCATATGGAAGAAACAGCAGTAAGCACAGGGAAATATCTGCTTCTAAATCCAAAACGCAGCTATCTAACAGAACGGTTGTCAATGTGTGCACTCAACTTCCAGAGTTAAACCCGTGTGTGGATTCAGCAGTCTGCAGAGACTTTCTCTGCAGAGTCCCAAAACAGGCGTTTTCAGCCCATTACCGGCATATGGAAGAAACAGCCGTAAGCACAGGGAAATATCTGCTTCTAAATCCAAAACGCAGCTATCTAACAGAACGGTTGTCAATGTGTGCACTCAACTTCCAGAGTTAAACCCGTGTGTGGATTCAGCAGTCTGCAGAGACTTTCTCTGCAGAGTCCCAAAACAGGCGTTTTCAGCCCATTACCGGCATATGGAAGAAACAGCAGTAAGCACAGGGAAATATCTGCTTCTAAATCCAAAACGCAGCTATCTAACAGAACGGTTGTCAATGTGTGCACTCAACTTCCAGAGTTAAACCCGTGTGTGGATTCAGCAGTCTGCAGAGACTTTCTCTGCAGAGTCCCAAAACAGGCGTTTTCAGCCCATTACCGGCATATGGAAGAAACAGCAGTAAGCACAGGGAAATATCTGCTTCTAAATCCAAAACGCAGCTATCTAACAGAACGGTTGTCAATGTGTGCACTCAACTTCCAGAGTTAAACCCGTGTGTGGATTCAGCAGTCTGCAGAGACTTTCTCTGCAGAGTCCCAAAACAGGCGTTTTCAGCCCATTACCGGTATATGGAAGAAACAGCAGTAAGCACAGGGAAATATCTGCTTCTAAATCCAAAACGCAGCTATCTAACAGAACGGTTGTCAATGTGTGCACTCAACTTCCAGAGTTAAACCCATGTGTGGATTCAGCAGTCTGCAGAGACTTTCTCTGCAGAGTCCCAAAACAGGCGTTTTCAGCCCATTACCGGCATATGGAAGAAACAGCAGTAAGCACAGGGAAATATCTGCTTCTAAATCCAAAACGCAGCTATCTAACAGAACGGTTGTCAATGTGTGCACTCAACTTCCAGAGTTAAACCCGTGTGTGGATTCAGCAGTCTGCAGAGACTTTCTCTGCAGAGTCCCAAAACAGGCGTTTTCAGCCCATTACCGGCATATGGAAGAAACAGCAGTAAGCACAGGGAAATATCTGCTTCTAAATCCAAAACGCAGCTATCTAACAGAACGGTTGTCAATGTGTGCACTCAACTTCCAGAGTTAAACCCGTGTGTGGATTCAGCAGTCTGCAGAGATTTTCTCTGCAGAGTCCCAAAACAGGCGTTTTCAGCCCATTACCGGCATATGGAAGAAACAGCAGTAAGCACAGGGAAATATCTGCTTCTAAATCCAAAACGCAGCTATCTAACAGAACGGTTGTCAATGTGTGCACTCAACTTCCAGAGTTAAACCCGTGTGTGGATTCAGCAGTCTGCAGAGACTTTCTCTGCAGAGTCCCAAAACAGGCGTTTTCAGCCCATTACCGGCATATGGAAGAAACAGCAGTAAGCACAGGGAAATATCTGCTTCTAAATCCAAAACGCAGCTATCTAACAGAACGGT
Organism: Aotus nancymaae; assembly: GCF_030222135.1. Taxonomy (NCBI): domain Eukaryota; kingdom Metazoa; phylum Chordata; class Mammalia; order Primates; family Aotidae; genus Aotus; species Aotus nancymaae. The sequence continues at coordinate 215,413 of NW_026988831.1, forward strand.
TGTCAATGTGTGCACTCAACTTCCAGAGTTAAACCCGTGTGTGGATTCAGCAGTCTGCAGAGACTTTCTCTGCAGAGTCCCCAAACAGGCGTTTTCAGCCCATTACCGGCATATGGAAGAAACAGCAGTAAGCACAGGGAAATATCTGCTTCTAAATCCAAAACGCAGCTATCTAACAGAACGGTTGTCAATGTGTGCACTCAACTTCCAGAGTTAAACCCGTGTGTGGATTCAGCAGTCTGCAGAGACTTTCTCTGCAGAGTCCCAAAACAGGCGTTTTCAGCCCATTACCGGCATATGGAAGAAACAGCAGTAAGCACAGGGAAATATCTGCTTCTAAATCCAAAACGCAGCTATCTAACAGAACGGTTGTCAATGTGTGCACTCAACTTCCAGAGTTAAACCCGTGTGTGGATTCAGCAGTCTGCACAGACTTTCTCTGCAGAGTCCCAAAACAGGCGTTTTCAGCCCATTACCGGCATATGGAAGAAACAGCAGTAAGCACAGGGAAATATCTGCTTCTAAATCCAAAACGCAGCTATCTAACAGAACGGTTGTCAATGTGTGCGCTCAACTTCCAGAGTTAAACCCGTGTGTGGATTCAGCAGCCTGCAGAGACTTTCTCTGCAGAGTCCCAAAACAGGCGTTTTCAGCCCATTACCGGCATATGGAAGAAACAGCAGTAAGCACAGGGAAATATCTGCTTCTAAATCCAAAACGCAGCTATCTAACAGAACGGTTGTCAATGTGTGCACTCAACTTCCAGAGTTAAACCCGTGTGTGGATTCAGCAGCCTGCAGAGACTTTCTCTGCAGAGTCCCAAAACAGGCGTTTTCGCCCATTACCGGCATATGGAAGAAACAGCAGTAAGCACAGGGAAATATCTGCTTCTAAATCCAAAACGCAGCTATCTAACAGAACGGTTGTCAATGTGTGCACTCAACTTCCAGAGGTAAACCCGTGTGTGGATTCAGCAGCCTGCAGAGACTTTCTCTGCAGAGTCCCAAAACAGGCGTTTTCAGCCCATTACCGGCATATGGAAGAAACAGCAGTAAGCACAGGGAAATATCTGCTTCTAAATCCAAAACGCAGCTATCTAACAGAACGGTTGTCAATGTGTGCACTCAACTTCCAGAGTTAAACCCGTGTGTGGATTCAGCAGTCTGCAGAGACTTTCTCTGCAGAGTCCCAAAACAGGCGTTTTCAGCCCATTACCGGCATATGGAAGAAACAGCAGTAAGCACAGGGAAATATCTGCTTCTAAATCCAAAACGCAGCTATCTAACAGAACGGTTGTCAATGTGTGCACTCAACTTCCAGAGTTAAACCCGTGTGTGGATTCAGCAGTCTGCAGAGACTTTCTCTGCAGAGTCCCAAAACAGGCGTTTTCAGCCCATTACCGGCATATGGAAGAAACAGCAGTAAGCACAGGGAAATATCTGCTTCTAAATCCAAAACGCAGCTATCTAACAGAACGGTTGTCAATGTGTGCACTCAACTTCCAGAGTTAAACCCGTGTGTGGATTCAGCAGTCTGCAGAGACTTTCTCTGCAGAGTCCCAAAACAGGCGTTTTCAGCCCATTACCGGCATATGGAAGAAACAGCAGTAAGCACAGGGAAATATCTGCTTCTAAATCCAAAACGCAGCTATCTAACAGAACGGTTGTCAATGTGTGCACTCAACTTCCAGAGTTAAACCCGTGTGTGGATTCAGCAGTCTGCAGAGACTTTCTCTGCAGAGTCCCAAAACAGGCGTTTTCAGCCCATTACCGGCATATGGAAGAAACAGCAGTAAGCACAGGGAAGTATCTGCTTCTAAATCCAAAACGCAGCTATCTAACAGAACGGTTGTCAATGTGTGCACTCAACTTCCAGAGTTAAACCCGTGTGTGGATTCAGCAGTCTGCAGAGACTTTCTCTGCAGAGTCCCAAAACAGGCGTTTTCAGTCCATTACCGGCATATGGAAGAAACAGCAGTAAGCACAGGGAAATATCTGCTTCTAAATCCAAAACGCAGCTATCTAACAGAACGGTTGTCAATGTGTGCACTCAACTTCCAGAGTTAAACCCGTGTGTGGATTCAGCAGTCTGCAGAGACTTTCTCTGCAGAGTCCCAAAACAGGCGTTTTCAGCCCATTACCGGCATATGGAAGAAACGGCAGTAAGCACAGGGAAATATCTGCTTCTAAATCCAAAACGCAGCTATCTAACAGAACGGTTGTCAATGTGTGCACTCAACTTCCAGAGTTAAACCCGTGTGTGGATTCAGCAGCCTGCAGAGACTTTCTCTGCAGAGTCCCAAAACAGGCGTTTTCAGCCCATTACCGGCATATGGAAGAAACAGCAGTAAGCACAGGGAAATATCTGCTTCTAAATCCAAAACGCAGCTATCTAACAGAACGGTTGTCAATGTGTGCACTCAACTTCCAGAGGTAAACCCGTGTGTGGATTCAGCAGTCTGCAGAGACTTTCTCTGCAGAGTCCCAAAACAGGCGTTTTCAGCCCATTACCGGCATATGGAAGAAACAGCAGTAAGCACAGGGAAATATCTGCTTCTAAATCCAAAACGCAGCTATCTAACAGAACGGTTGTCAATGTGTGCACTCAACTTCCAGAGTTAAACCCGTGTGTGGATTCAGCAGTCTGCAGAGACTTTCTCTGCAGAGTCCCAAAACAGGCGTTTTCAGCCCATTACCGGCATATGGAAGAAACAGCAGTAAGCACAGGGAAATATCTGCTTCTAAATCCAAAACGCAGCTATCTAACAGAACGGTTGTCAATGTGTGCACTCAACTTCCAGAGTTAAACCCGTGTGTGGATTCAGCAGTCTGCAGAGACTTTCTCTGCAGAGTCCCAAAACAGGCGTTTTCAGCCCATTACCGGCATATGGAAGAAACAGCAGTAAGCACAGGGAAATATCTGCTTCTAAATCCAAAACGCAGCTATCTAACAGAACGGTTGTCAATGTGTGCACTCAACTTCCAGAGTTAAACCCGTGTGTGGATTCAGCAGTCTGCAGAGACTTTCTCTGCAGAGTCCCAAAACAGGCGTTTTCAGCCCATTACCGGCATATGGAAGAAACAGCAGTAAGCACAGGGAAATATCTGCTTCTAAATCCAAAACGCAGCTATCTAACAGAACGGTTGTCAATGTGTGCACTCAACTTCCAGAGTTAAACCCGTGTGTGGATTCAGCAGTCTGCAGAGACTTTCTCTGCAGAGTCCCAAAACAGGCGTTTTCAGCCCATTACCGGCATATGGAAGAAACAGCAGTAAGCACAGGGAAATATCTGCTTCTAAATCCAAAACGCAGCTATCTAACAGAACGGTTGTCAATGTGTGCACTCAACTTCCAGAGTTAAACCCGGTGTGTGGATTCAGCAGTCTGCAGAGACTTTCTCTGCAGAGTCCCAAAACAGGTGTTTTCAGCCCATTACCGGCATATGGAAGAAACAGCAGTAAGCACAGGGAAATATCTGCTTCTAAATCCAAAACGCAGCTATCTAACAGAACGGTTGTCAATGTGTGCACTCAACTTCCAGAGTTAAACCCGTGTGTGGATTCAGCAGTCTGCAGAGACTTTCTCTGCAGAGTCCCCAAACAGGCGTTTTCAGCCCATTACCGGCATATGGAAGAAACAGCAGTAAGCACAGGGAAATATCTGCTTCTAAATCCAAAACGCAGCTATCTAACAGAACGGTTGTCAATGTGTGCACTCAACTTCCAGAGTTAAACCCGTGTGTGGATTCAGCAGTCTGCAGAGACTTTCTCTGCAGAGTCCCAAAACAGGCGTTTTCAGCCCATTACCGGCATATGGAAGAAACAGCAGTAAGCACAGGGAAATATCTGCTTCTAAATCCAAAACGCAGCTATCTAACAGAACGGTTGTCAATGTGTGCACTCAACTTCCAGAGTTAAACCCGTGTGTGGATTCAGCAGTCTGCAGAGACTTTCTCTGCAGAGTCCCAAAACAGGCGTTTTCAGCCCATTACCGGCATATGGAAGAAACAGCAGTAAGCACAGGGAAATATCTGCTTCTAAATCCAAAACGCAGCTATCTAACAGAACGGTTGTCAATGTGTGCACTCAACTTCCAGAGTTAAACCCGTGTGTGGATTCAGCAGTCTGCAGAGACTTTCTCTGCAGAGTCCCAAAACAGGCGTTTTCAGCCCATTACCGGCATATGGAAGAAACAGCAGTAAGCACAGGGAAGTATCTGCTTCTAAATCCAAAACGCAGCTATCTAACAGAACGGTTGTCAATGTGTGCACTCAACTTCCAGAGTTAAACCCGTGTGTGGATTCAGCAGTCTGCAGAGACTTTCTCTGCAGAGTCCCAAAACAGGCGTTTTCAGCCCATTACCGGCATATGGAAGAAACAGCAGTAAGCACAGGGAAATATCTGCTTCTAAATCCAAAACGCAGCTATCTAACAGAACGGTTGTCAATGTGTGCACTCAACTTCCAGAGTTAAACCCGTGTGTGGATTCAGCAGTCTGCAGAGACTTTCTCTGCAGAGTCCCCAAACAGGCGTTTTCAGCCCATTACCGGCATATGGAAGAAACAGCAGTAAGCACAGGGAAATATCTGCTTCTAAATCCAAAACGCAGCTATCTAACAGAACGGTTGTCAATGTGTGCACTCAACTTCCAGAGTTAAACCCGTGTGTGGATTCAGCAGCCTGCAGAGACTTTCTCTGCAGAGTCCCAAAACAGGCGTTTTCAGCCCATTACCGGCATATGGAAGAAACAGCAGTAAGCACAGGGAAATATCTGCTTCTAAATCCAAAACGCAGCTATCTAACAGAACGGTTGTCAATGTGTGCACTCAACTTCCAGAGTTAAACCCGTGTGTGGATTCAGCAGTCTGCAGAGACTTTCTCTGCAGAGTCCCAAAACAGGCGTTTTCAGCCCATTACCGGCATATGGAAGAAACAGCAGTAAGCACAGGGAAATATCTGCTTCTAAATCCAAAACGCAGCTATCTAACAGAACGGTTGTCAATGTGTGCACTCAACTTCCAGAGTTAAACCCGTGTGTGGATTCAGCAGTCTGCAGAGACTTTCTCTGCAGAGTCCCAAAACAGGCGCTTTCAGCCCATTACCGGCATATGGAAGAAACAGCAGTAAGCACAGGGAAATATCTGCTTCTAAATCCAAAACGCAGCTATCTAACAGAACGGTTGTCAATGTGTGCACTCAACTTCCAGAGTTAAACCCGTGTGTGGATTCAGCAGTCTGCAGAGACTTTCTCTGCAGAGTCCCAAAACAGGCGTTTTCAGCCCATTACCGGCATATGGAAGAAACAGCAGTAAGCACAGGGAAATATCTGCTTCTAAATCCAAAACGCAGCTATCTAACAGAACGGTTGTCAATGTGTGCACTCAACTTCCAGAGTTAAACCCGTGTGTGGATTCAGCAGTCTGCAGAGACTTTCTCTGCAGAGTCCCAAAACAGGCGTTTTCAGCCCATTACCGGCATATGGAAGAAACAGCAGTAAGCACAGGGAAATATCTGCTTCTAAATCCAAAACGCAGCTATCTAACAGAACGGTTGTCAATGTGTGCACTCAACTTCCAGAGTTAAACCCGTGTGTGGATTCAGCAGTCTGCAGAGACTTTCTCTGCAGAGTCCCAAAACAGGCGTTTTCAGCCCATTACCGGCATATGGAAGAAACAGCAGTAAGCACAGGGAAATATCTGCTTCTAAATCCAAAACGCAGCTATCTAACAGAACGGTTGTCAATGTGTGCACTCAACTTCCAGAGTTAAACCCGTGTGTGGATTCAGCAGTCTGCAGAGACTTTCTCTGCAGAGTCCCAAAACAGGCGTTTTCAGCCCATTACCGGCATATGGAAGAAACAGCAGTAAGCACAGGGAAATATCTGCTTCTAAATCCAAAACGCAGCTATCTAACAGAACGGTTGTCAATGTGTGCACTCAACTTCCAGAGTTAAACCCGTGTGTGGATTCAGCAGTCTGCAGAGACTTTCTCTGCAGAGTCCCAAAACAGGCGTTTTCAGCCCATTACCGGCATATGGAAGAAACAGCAGTAAGCACAGGGAAATATCTGCTTCTAAATCCAAAACGCAGCTATCTAACAGAACGGTTGTCAATGTGTGCACTCAACTTCCAGAGTTAAACCCGTGTGTGGATTCAGCAGTCTGCAGAGACTTTCTCTGCAGAGTCCCAAAACAGGCGTTTTCAGCCCATTACCGGCATATGGAAGAAACAGCAGTAAGCACAGGGAAATATCTGCTTCTAAATCCAAAACGCAGCTATCTAACAGAACGGTTGTCAATGTGTGCACTCAACTTCCAGAGTTAAACCCGTGTGTGGATTCAGCAGTCTGCAGAGACTTTCTCTGCAGAGTCCCAAAACAGGCGTTTTCAGCCCATTACCGACATATGGAAGAAACAGCAGTAAGCACAGGGAAATATCTGCTTCTAAATCCAAAACGCAGCTATCTAACAGAACGGTTGTCAATGTGTGCACTCAACTTCCAGAGTTAAACCCGTGTGTGGATTCAGCAGTCTGCAGAGACTTTCTCTGCAGAGTCCCAAAACAGGCGTTTTCAGCCCATAACCGGCATATGGAAGAAACAGCAGTAAGCACAGGGAAATATCTGCTTCTAAATCCAAAACGCAGCTATCTAACAGAACGGTTGTCAATGTGTGCACTCAACTTCCAGAGTTAAACCCGTGTGTGGATTCAGCAGTCTGCAGAGACTTTCTCTGCAGAGTCCCAAAACAGGCGTTTTCAGCCCATTACCGGCATATGGAAGAAACAGCAGTAAGCACAGGGAAATATCTGCTTCTAAATCCAAAACGCAGCTATCTAACAGAACGGTTGTCAATGTGTGCACTCAACTTCCAGAGTTAAACCCGTGTGTGGATTCAGCAGTCTGCAGAGACTTTCTCTGCAGAGTCCCAAAACAGGCGTTTTCAGCCCATTACCGGCATATGGAAGAAACAGCAGTAAGCACAGGGAAATATCTGCTTCTAAATCCAAAACGCAGCTATCTAACAGAACGGTTGTCAATGTGTGCACTCAACTTCCAGAGTTAAACCCGTGTGTGGATTCAGCAGTCTGCACAGACTTTCTCTGCAGAGTCCCAAAACAGGCGTTTTCAGCCCATTACGGCATATGGAAGAAACAGCAGTAAGCACAGGGAAATATCTGCTTCTAAATCCAAAACGCAGCTATCTAACAGAACGGTTGTCAATGTGTGCACTCAACTTCCAGAGTTAAACCCGTGTGTGGATTCAGCAGTCTGCAGAGACTTTCTCTGCAGAGTCCCAAAACAGGCGTTTTCAGCCCATTACCGGCATATGGAAGAAACAGCAGTAAGCACAGGGAAATATCTGCTTCTAAATCCAAAACGCAGCTATCTAACAGAACGGTTGTCAATGTGTGCACTCAACTTCCAGAGTTAAACCCGTGTGTGGATTCAGCAGTCTGCAGAGACTTTCTCTGCAGAGTCCCAAAACAGGCGTTTTCAGCCCATTACCGGCATATGGAAGAAACAGCAGTAAGCACAGGGAAATATCTGCTTCTAAATCCAAAACGCAGCTATCTAACAGAACGGTTGTCAATGTGTGCACTCAACTTCCAGAGTTAAACCCGTGTGTGGATTCAGCAGTCTGCAGAGACTTTCTCTGCAGAGTCCCAAAACAGGCGTTTTCAGCCCATTACCGGCATATGGAAGAAACAGCAGTAAGCACAGGGAAATATCTGCTTCTAAATCCAAAACGCAGCTATCTAACAGAACGGTTGTCAATGTGTGCACTCAACTTCCAGAGTTAAACCCGTGTGTGGATTCAGCAGTCTGCACAGACTTTCTCTGCAGAGTCCCAAAACAGGCGTTTTCAGCCCATTACCGGCATATGGAAGAAACAGCAGTAAGCACAGGGAAATATCTGCTTCTAAATCCAAAACGCAGCTATCTAACAGAACGGTTGTCAATGTGTGCACTCAACTTCCAGAGTTAAACCCGTGTGTGGATTCAGCAGTCTGCAGAGACTTTCTCTGCAGAGTCCCAAAACAGTCGTTTTCAGCCCATTACCGGCATATGGAAGAAACAGCAGTAAGCACAGGGAAATATCTGCTTCTAAATCCAAAACGCAGCTATCTAACAGAACGGTTGTCAATGTGTGCACTCAACTTCCAGAGTTAAACCCGTGTGTGGATTCAGCAGTCTGCACAGACTTTCTCTGCAGAGTCCCAAAACAGGCGTTTTCAGCCCATTACCGGCATATGGAAGAAACAGCAGTAAGCACAGGGAAATATCTGCTTCTAAATCCAAAACGCAGCTATCTAACAGAACGGTTGTCAATGTGTGCACTCAACTTCCAGAGTTAAACCCGTGTGTGGATTCAGCAGTCTGCAGAGACTTTCTCTGCAGAGTCCCAAAACAGGCGTTTTCAGCCCATTACCGGCATATGGAAGAAACAGCAGTAAGCACAGGGAAATATCTGCTTCTAAATCCAAAACGCAGCTATCTAACAGAACGGTTGTCAATGTGTGCACTCAACTTCCAGAGTTAAACCCGTGTGTGGATTCAGCAGTCTGCAGAGACTTTCTCTGCAGAGTCCCAAAACAGGCGTTTTCAGCCCATTACCGGCATATGGAAGAAACAGCAGTAAGCACAGGGAAATATCTGCTTCTAAATCCAAAACGCAGCTATCTAACAGAACGGTTGTCAATGTGTGCACTCAACTTCCAGAGTTAAACCCGTGTGTGGATTCAGCAGTCTGCAGAGACTTTCTCTGCAGAGTCCCAAAACAGGCGTTTTCAGCCCATTACCGGCATATGGAAGAAACAGCAGTAAGCACAGGGAAATATCTGCTTCTAAATCCAAAACGCAGCTATCTAACAGAACGGTTGTCAATGTGTGCACTCAACTTCCAGAGTTAAACCCGTGTGTGGATTCAGCAGTCTGCAGAGACTTTCTCTGCAGAGTCCCAAAACAGGCGTTTTCAGCCCATTACCGGCATATGGAAGAAACAGCAGTAAGCACAGGGAAATATCTGCTTCTAAATCCAAAACGCAGCTATCTAACAGAACGGTTGTCAATGTGTGCACTCAACTTCCAGAGTTAAACCCGTGTGTGGATTCAGCAGTCTGCAGAGACTTTCTCTGCAGAGTCCCAAAACAGGCGTTTTCAGCCCATTACCGGCATATGGAAGAAACAGCAGTAAGCACAGGGAAATATCTGCTTCTAAATCCAAAACGCAGCTATCTAACAGAACGGTTGTCAATGTGTGCACTCAACTTCCAGAGTTAAACCCGTGTGTGGATTCAGCAGTCTGCAGAGACTTTCTCTGCAGAGTCCCAAAACAGGCGTTTTCAGCCCATAACCGGCATATGGAAGAAACAGCAGTAAGCACAGGGAAATATCTGCTTCTAAATCCAAAACGCAGCTATCTAACAGAACGGTTGTCAATGTGTGCACTCAACTTCCAGAGTTAAACCCGTGTGTGGATTCAGCAGTCTGCAGAGACTTTCTCTGCAGAGTCCCAAAACAGGCGTTTTCAGCCCATTACCGGCATATGGAAGAAACAGCAGTAAGCACAGGGAAATATCTGCTTCTAAATCCAAAACGCAGCTATCTAACAGAACGGTTGTCAATGTGTGCACTCAACTTCCAGAGTTAAACCCGTGTGTGGATTCAGCAGTCTGCAGAGACTTTCTCTGCAGAGTCCCAAAACAGGCGTTTTCAGCCCATTACCGGCATATGGAAGAAACAGCAGTAAGCACAGGGAAATATCTGCTTCTAAATCCAAAACGCAGCTATCTAACAGAACGGTTGTCAATGTGTGCACTCAACTTCCAGAGTTAAACCCGTGTGTGGATTCAGCAGTCTGCAGAGACTTTCTCTGCAGAGTCCCAAAACAGGCGTTTTCAGCCCATTACCGGCATATGGAAGAAACAGCAGTAAGCACAGGGAAATATCTGCTTCTAAATCCAAAACGCAGCTATCTAACAGAACGGTTGTCAATGTGTGCACTCAACTTCCAGACTTAAACCCGTGTGTGGATTCAGCAGTCTGCACAGACTTTCTCTGCAGAGTCCCAAAACAGGCGTTTTCAGCCCATTACCGGCATATGGAAGAAACAGCAGTAAGCACAGGGAAATATCTGCTTCTAAATCCAAAACGCAGCTATCTAACAGAACGGTTGTCAATGTGTGCACTCAACTTCCAGAGTTAAACCCGTGTGTGGATTCAGCAGTCTGCAGAGACTTTCTCTGCAGAGTCCCAAAACAGGCGTTTTCAGCCCATTACCGGCATATGGAAGAAACAGCAGTAAGCACAGGGAAATATCTGCTTCTAAATCCAAAACGCAGCTATCTAACAGAACGGTTGTCAATGTGTGCACTCAACTTCCAGAGTTAAACCCGTGTGTGGATTCAGCAGTCTGCAGAGACTTTCTCTGCAGAGTCCCAAAACAGGCGTTTTCAGCCCATTACCGGCATATGGAAGAAACAGCAGTAAGCACAGGGAAATATCTGCTTCTAAATCCAAAACGCAGCTATCTAACAGAACGGTTGTCAATGTGTGCACTCAACTTCCAGAGTTAAACCCGTGTGTGGATTCAGCAGTCTGCAGAGACTTTCTCTGCAGAGTCCCAAAACAGGCGTTTTCAGCCCATTACCGGCATATGGAAGAAACAGCAGTAAGCACAGGGAAATATCTGCTTCTAAATCCAAAACGCAGCTATCTAACAGAACGGTTGTCAATGTGTGCACTCAACTTCCAGAGTTAAACCCGTGTGTGGATTCAGCAGTCTGCAGAGACTTTCTCTGCAGAGTCCCAAAACAGGCGTTTTCAGCCCATTACCGGCATATGGAAGAAACAGCAGTAAGCACAGGGAAATATCTGCTTCTAAATCCAAAACGCAGCTATCTAACAGAACGGTTGTCAATGTGTGCACTCAACTTCCAGAGTTAAACCCGTGTGTGGATTCAGCAGTCTGCACAGACTTTCTCTGCAGAGTCCCAAAACAGGCGTTTTCAGCCCATTACCGGCATATGGAAGAAACAGCAGTAAGCACAGGGAAATATCTGCTTCTAAATCCAAAACGCAGCTATCTAACAGAACGGTTGTCAATGTGTGCACTCAACTTCCAGAGTTAAACCCGTGTGTGGATTCAGCAGTCTGCAGAGACTTTCTCTGCAGAGTCCCAAAACAGGCGTTTTCAGCCCATTACCGGCATATGGAAGAAACAGCAGTAAGCACAGGGAAATATCTGCTTCTAAATCCAAAACGCAGCTATCTAACAGAACGGTTGTCAATGTGTGCACTCAACTTCCAGAGTTAAACCCGTGTGTGGATTCAGCAGTCTGCAGAGACTTTCTCTGCAGAGTCCCCAAACAGGCGTTTTCAGCCCATTACCGGCATATGGAAGAAACAGCAGTAAGCACAGGGAAATATCTGCTTCTAAATCCAAAACGCAGCTATCTAACAGAACGGTTGTCAATGTGTGCACTCAACTTCCAGAGTTAAACCCGTGTGTGGATTCAGCAGTCTGCAGAGACTTTCTCTGCAGAGTCCCAAAACAGGCGTTTTCAGCCCATTACCGGCATATGGAAGAAACAGCAGTAAGCACAGGGAAATATCTGCTTCTAAATCCAAAACGCAGCTATCTAACAGAACGGTTGTCAATGTGTGCACTCAACTTCCAGAGTTAAACCCGTGTGTGGATTCAGCAGTCTGCAGAGACTTTCTCTGCAGAGTCCCAAAACAGGCGTTTTCAGCCCATTACCGGCATATGGAAGAAACAGCAGTAAGCACAGGGAAATATCTGCTTCTAAATCCAAAACGCAGCTATCTAACAGAACGGTTGTCAATGTGTGCACTCAACTTCCAGAGTTAAACCCGTGTGTGGATTCAGCAGTCTGCAGAGACTTTCTCTGCAGAGTCCCAAAACAGGTGTTTTCAGCCCATTACCGGCATATGGAAGAAACAGCAGTAAGCACAGGGAAATATCTGCTTCTAAATCCAAAACGCAGCTATCTAACAGAACGGTTGTCAATGTGTGCACTCAACTTCCAGAGTTAAACCCGTGTGTGGATTCAGCAGTCTGCAGAGACTTTCTCTGCAGAGTCCCAAAACAGGCGTTTTCAGCCCATTACCGGCATATGGAAGAAACAGCAGTAAGCACAGGGAAATATCTGCTTCTAAATCCAAAACGCAGCTATCTAACAGAACGGTTGTCAATGTGTGCACTCAACTTCCAGAGTTAAACCCGTGTGTGGATTCAGCAGTCTGCAGAGACTTTCTCTGCAGAGTCCCAAAACAGGCGTTTTCAGCCCATTACCGGCATATGGAAGAAACAGCAGTAAGCACAGGGAAATATCTGCTTCTAAATCCAAAACGCAGCTATCTAACAGAACGGTTGTCAATGTGTGCACTCAACTTCCAGAGTTAAACCCGTGTGTGGATTCAGCAGTCTGCAGAGACTTTCTCTGCAGAGTCCCAAAACAGGCGTTTTCAGCCCATTACCGGCATATGGAAGAAACAGCAGTAAGCACAGGGAAATATCTGCTTCTAAATCCAAAACGCAGCTATCTAACAGAACGGTTGTCAATGTGTGCACTCAACTTCCAGAGTTAAACCCGTGTGTGGATTCAGCAGTCTGCAGAGACTTTCTCTGCAGAGTCCCCAAACAGGCGTTTTCAGCCCATTACCGGCATATGGAAGAAACAGCAGTAAGCACAGGGAAATATCTGCTTCTAAATCCAAAACGCAGCTATCTAACAGAACGGTTGTCAATGTGTGCACTCAACTTCCAGAGGTAAACCCGTGTGTGGATTCAGCAGTCTGCAGAGACTTTCTCTGCAGAGTCCCAAAACAGGTGTTTTCAGCCCATTACCGGCATATGGAAGAAACAGCAGTAAGCACAGGGAAATATCTGCTTCTAAATCCAAAACGCAGCTATCTAACAGAACGGTTGTCAATGTGTGCACTCAACTTCCAGAGTTAAACCCGTGTGTGGATTCAGCAGTCTGCAGAGACTTTCTCTGCAGAGTCCCAAAACAGGCGTTTTCAGCCCATTACCGGCATATGGAAGAAACAGCAGTAAGCACAGGGAAATATCTGCTTCTAAATCCAAAACGCAGCTATCTAACAGAACGGTTGTCAATGTGTGCACTCAACTTCCAGAGTTAAACCCGTGTGTGGATTCAGCAGTCTGCAGAGACTTTCTCTGCAGAGTCCCAAAACAGGCGTTTTCAGCCCATTACCGGCATATGGAAGAAACAGCAGTAAGCACAGGGAAATATCTGCTTCTAAATCCAAAACGCAGCTATCTAACAGAACGGTTGTCAATGTGTGCACTCAACTTCCAGAGTTAAACCCGTGTGTGGATTCAGCAGTCTGCAGAAACTTTCTCTGCAGAGTCCCAAAACAGGCGTTTTCAGCCCATTACCGGCATATGGAAGAAACAGCAGTAAGCACAGGGAAATATCTGCTTCTAAATCCAAAACGCAGCTATCTAACAGAACGGTTGTCAATGTGTGCACTCAACTTCCAGAGTTAAACCCGTGTGTGGATTCAGCAGTCTGCAGAGACTTTCTCTGCAGAGTCCCAAAACAGGCGTTTTCAGCCCATTACCGGCATATGGAAGAAACAGCAGTAAGCACAGGGAAATATCTGCTTCTAAATCCAAAACGCAGCTATCTAACAGAACGGTTGTCAATGTGTGCACTCAACTTCCAGAGTTAAACCCGTGTGTGGATTCAGCAGTCTGCAGAGACTTTCTCTGCAGAGTCCCAAAACAGGCGTTTTCAGCCCATTACCGGCATATGGAAGAAACAGCAGTAAGCACAGGGAAATATCTGCTTCTAAATCCAAAACGCAGCTATCTAACAGAACGGTTGTCAATGTGTGCACTCAACTTCCAGAGTTAAACCCGTGTGTGGATTCAGCAGTCTGCAGAGACTTTCTCTGCAGAGTCCCAAAACAGGCGTTTTCAGCCCATTACCGGCATATGGAAGAAACAGCAGTAAGCACAGGGAAATATCTGCTTCTAAATCCAAAACGCAGCTATCTAACAGAACGGTTGTCAATGTGTGCACTCAACTTCCAGAGTTAAACCCGTGTGTGGATTCAGCAGTCTGCAGAGACTTTCTCTGCAGAGTCCCAAAACAGGCGTTTTCAGCCCATTACCGGCATATGGAAGAAACAGCAGTAAGCACAGGGAAATATCTGCTTCTAAATCCAAAACGCAGCTATCTAACAGAACGGTTGTCAATGTGTGCACTCAACTTCCAGAGTTAAACCCGTGTGTGGATTCAGCAGTCTGCACAGACTTTCTCTGCAGAGTCCCAAAACAGGCGTTTTCAGCCCATTACCGGCATATGGAAGAAACAGCAGTAAGCACAGGGAAATATCTGCTTCTAAATCCAAAACGCAGCTATCTAACAGAACGGTTGTCAATGTGTGCACTCAACTTCCAGACTTAAACCCGTGTGTGGATTCAGCAGTCTGCACAGACTTTCTCTGCAGAGTCCCAAAACAGGCGTTTTCAGCCCATTACCGGCATATGGAAGAAACAGCAGTAAGCACAGGGAAATATCTGCTTCTAAATCCAAAACGCAGCTATCTAACAGAACGGTTGTCAATGTGTGCACTCAACTTCCAGAGTTAAACCCGTGTGTGGATTCAGCAGTCTGCAGAGACTTTCTCTGCAGAGTCCCAAAACAGGCGTTTTCAGCCCATTACCGGCATATGGAAGAAACAGCAGTAAGCACAGGGAAATATCTGCTTCTAAATCCAAAACGCAGCTATCTAACAGAACGGTTGTCAATGTGTGCACTCAACTTCCAGAGTTAAACCCGTGTGTGGATTCAGCAGTCTGCAGAGACTTTCTCTGCAGAGTCCCAAAACAGGCGTTTTCAGCCCATTACCGGCATATGGAAGAAACAGCAGTAAGCACAGGGAAATATCTGCTTCTAAATCCAAAACGCAGCTATCTAACAGAACGGTTGTCAATGTGTGCACTCAACTTCCAGAGTTAAACCCGTGTGTGGATTCAGCAGTCTGCAGAGACTTTCTCTGCAGAGTCCCAAAACAGGCGTTTTCAGCCCATTACCGGCATATGGAAGAAACAGCAGTAAGCACAGGGAAATATCTGCTTCTAAATCCAAAACGCAGCTATCTAACAGAACGGTTGTCAATGTGTGCACTCAACTTCCAGAGTTAAACCCGTGTGTGGATTCAGCAGTCTGCAGAGACTTTCTCTGCAGAGTCCCAAAACAGGCGTTTTCAGCCCATTACCGGCATATGGAAGAAACAGCAGTAAGCACAGGGAAATATCTGCTTCTAAATCCAAAACGCAGCTATCTAACAGAACGGTTGTCAATGTGTGCACTCAACTTCCAGAGTTAAACCCGTGTGTGGATTCAGCAGTCTGCACAGACTTTCTCTGCAGAGTCCCAAAACAGGCGTTTTCAGCCCATTACCGGCATATGGAAGAAACAGCAGTAAGCACAGGGAAATATCTGCTTCTAAATCCAAAACGCAGCTATCTAACAGAACGGTTGTCAATGTGTGCACTCAACTTCCAGAGTTAAACCCGTGTGTGGATTTCAGCAGTCTGCAGAGACTTTCTCTGCAGAGTCCCAAAACAGGCGTTTTCAGCCCATTACCGGCATATGGAAGAAACAGCAGTAAGCACAGGGAAATATCTGCTTCTAAATCCAAACGCAGCTATCTAACAGAACGGTTGTCAATGTGTGCACTCAACTTCCAGAGTTAAACCCGTGTGTGGATTCAGCAGTCTGCAGAGACTTTCTCTGCAGAGTCCCCAAACAGGCGTTTTCAGCCCATTACCGGCATATGGAAGAAACAGCAGTAAGCACAGGGAAATATCTGCTTCTAAATCCAAAACGCAGCTATCTAACAGAACGGTTGTCAATGTGTGCACTCAACTTCCAGAGTTAAACCCGTGTGTGGATTCAGCAGTCTGCAGAGACTTTCTCTGCAGAGTCCCAAAACAGGCGTTTTCAGCCCATTACCGGCATATGGAAGAAACAGCAGTAAGCACAGGGAAATATCTGCTTCTAAATCCAAAACGCAGCTATCTAACAGAACGGTTGTCAATGTGTGCACTCAACTTCCAGAGTTAAACCCGTGTGTGGGATTCAGCAGTCTGCAGAGACTTTCTCTGCAGAGTCCCAAAACAGGCGTTTTCAGCCCATTACCGGCATATGGAAGAAACAGCAGTAAGCACAGGGAAATATCTGCTTCTAAATCCAAAACGCAGCTATCTAACAGAACGGTTGTCAATGTGTGCACTCAACTTCCAGAGTTAAACCCGTGTGTGGATTCAGCAGTCTGCAGAGACTTTCTCTGCAGAGTCCCAAAACAGGCGTTTTCAGCCCATTACCGGCATATGGAAGAAACAGCAGTAAGCACAGGGAAATATCTGCTTCTAAATCCAAAACGCAGCTATCTAACAGAACGGTTGTCAATGTGTGCACTCAACTTCCAGAGTTAAACCCGTGTGTGGATTCAGCAGTCTGCAGAGACTTTCTCTGCAGAGTCCCAAAACAGGCGTTTTCAGCCCATTACCGGCATATGGAAGAAACAGCAGTAAGCACAGGGAAATATCTGCTTCTAAATCCAAAACGCAGCTATCTAACAGAACGGTTGTCAATGTGTGCACTCAACTTCCAGAGTTAAACCCGTGTGTGGATTCAGCAGTCTGCACAGACTTTCTCTGCAGAGTCCCAAAACAGGCGTTTTCAGCCCATTACCGGCATATGGAAGAAACAGCAGTAAGCACAGGGAAATATCTGCTTCTAAATCCAAAACGCAGCTATCTAACAGAACGGTTGTCAATGTGTGCACTCAACTTCCAGAGTTAAACCCGTGTGTGGATTCAGCAGTCTGCAGAGACTTTCTCTGCAGAGTCCCAAAACAGGCGTTTTCAGCCCATTACCGGCATATGGAAGAAACAGCAGTAAGCACAGGGAAATATCTGCTTCTAAATCCAAAACGCAGCTATCTAACAGAACGGTTGTCAATGTGTGCACTCAACTTCCAGAGTTAAACCCGTGTGTGGATTCAGCAGTCTGCAGAGACTTTCTCTGCAGAGTCCCAAAACAGGCGTTTTCAGCCCATTACCGGCATATGGAAGAAACAGCAGTAAGCACAGGGAAATATCTGCTTCTAAATCCAAAACGCAGCTATCTAACAGAACGGTTGTCAATGTGTGCACTCAACTTCCAGAGTTAAACCCGTGTGTGGATTCAGCAGTCTGCAGAGGACTTTCTCTGCAGAGTCCCAAAACAGGCGTTTTCAGCCCATTACCGGCATATGGAAGAAACAGCAGTAAGCACAGGGAAATATCTGCTTCTAAATCCAAAACGCAGCTATCTAACAGAACGGTTGTCAATGTGTGCACTCAACTTCCAGAGTTAAACCCGTGTGTGGATTCAGCAGTCTGCAGAGACTTTCTCTGCAGAGTCCCCAAACAGGCGTTTTCAGCCCATTACCGGCATATGGAAGAAACAGCAGTAAGCACAGGGAAATATCTGCTTCTAAATCCAAAACGCAGCTATCTAACAGAACGGTTGTCAATGTGTGCACTCAACTTCCAGAGGTAAACCGGTGTGTGGATTCAGCAGTCTGCAGAGACTTTCTCTGCAGAGTCCCAAAACAGGTGTTTTCAGCCCATTACCGGCATATGGAAGAAACAGCAGTAAGCACAGGGAAATATCTGCTTCTAAATCCAAAACGCAGCTATCTAACAGAACGGTTGTCAATGGTGTGCACTCAACTTCCAGAGTTAAACCCGTGTGTGGATTCAGCAGTCTGCAGAGACTTTCTCTGCAGAGTCCCAAAACAGGCGTTTTCAGCCCATTACCGGCATATGGAAGAAACAGCAGTAAGCACAGGGAAATATCTGCTTCTAAATCCAAAACGCAGCTATCTAACAGAACGGTTGTCAATGTGTGCACTCAACTTCCAGAGTTAAACCCGTGTGTGGATTCAGCAGTCTGCAGAGACTTTCTCTGCAGAGTCCCAAAACAGGCGTTTTCAGCCCATTACCGGCATATGGAAGAAACAGCAGTAAGCACAGGGAAATATCTGCTTCTAAATCCAAAACGCAGCTATCTAACAGAACGGTTGTCAATGTGTGCACTCAACTTCCAGAGTTAAACCCGTGTGTGGATTCAGCAGTCTGCAGAAACTTTCTCTGCAGAGTCCCAAAACAGGCGTTTTCAGCCCATTACCGGCATATGGAAGAAACAGCAGTAAGCACAGGGAAATATCTGCTTCTAAATCCAAAACGCAGCTATCTAACAGAACGGTTGTCAATGTGTGCACTCAACTTCCAGAGTTAAACCCGTGTGTGGATTCAGCAGTCTGCAGAGACTTTCTCTGCAGAGTCCCAAAACAGGCGTTTTCAGCCCATTACCGGCATATGGAAGAAACAGCAGTAAGCACAGGGAAATATCTGCTTCTAAATCCAAAACGCAGCTATCTAACAGAACGGTTGTCAATGTGTGCACTCAACTTCCAGAGGTAAACCCGTGTGTGGATTCAGCAGTCTGCAGAGACTTTCTCTGCAGAGTCCCAAAACAGGCGTTTTCAGCCCATTACCGGCATATGGAAGAAACAGCAGTAAGCACAGGGAAATATCTGCTTCTAAATCCAAAACGCAGCTATCTAACAGAACGGTTGTCAATGTGTGCACTCAACTTCCAGAGTTAAACCCGTGTGTGGATTCAGCAGTCTGCAGAGACTTTCTCTGCAGAGTCCCAAAACAGGCGTTTTCAGCCCATTACCGGCATATGGAAGAAACAGCAGTAAGCACAGGGAAATATCTGCTTCTAAATCCAAAACGCAGCTATCTAACAGAACGGTTGTCAATGTGTGCACTCAACTTCCAGAGTTAAACCCGTGTGTGGATTCAGCAGTCTGCAGAGACTTTCTCTGCAGAGTCCCAAAACAGGCGTTTTCAGCCCATTACCGGCATATGGAAGAAACAGCAGTAAGCACAGGGAAATATCTGCTTCTAAATCCAAAACGCAGCTATCTAACAGAACGGTTGTCAATGTGTGCACTCAACTTCCAGAGTTAAACCCGTGTGTGGATTCAGCAGTCTGCACAGACTTTCTCTGCAGAGTCCCAAAACAGGCGTTTTCAGCCCATTACCGGCATATGGAAGAAACAGCAGTAAGCACAGGGAAATATCTGCTTCTAAATCCAAAACGCAGCTATCTAACAGAACGGTTGTCAATGTGTGCACTCAACTTCCAGACTTAAACCCGTGTGTGGATTCAGCAGTCTGCACAGACTTTCTCTGCAGAGTCCCAAAACAGGCGTTTTCAGCCCATTACCGGCATATGGAAGAAACAGCAGTAAGCACAGGGAAATATCTGCTTCTAAATCCAAAACGCAGCTATCTAACAGAACGGTTGTCAATGTGTGCACTCAACTTCCAGAGTTAAACCCGTGTGTGGATTCAGCAGTCTGCAGAGACTTTCTCTGCAGAGTCCCAAAACAGGCGTTTTCAGCCCATTACCGGCATATGGAAGAAACAGCAGTAAGCACAGGGAAATATCTGCTTCTAAATCCAAAACGCAGCTATCTAACAGAACGGTTGTCAATGTGTGCACTCAACTTCCAGAGTTAAACCCGTGTGTGGATTCAGCAGTCTGCAGAGACTTTCTCTGCAGAGTCCCAAAACAGGCGTTTTCAGCCCATTACCGGCATATGGAAGAAACAGCAGTAAGCACAGGGAAATATCTGCTTCTAAATCCAAAACGCAGCTATCTAACAGAACGGTTGTCAATGTGTGCACTCAACTTCCAGAGTTAAACCCGTGTGTGGATTCAGCAGTCTGCAGAGACTTTCTCTGCAGAGTCCCAAAACAGGCGTTTTCAGCCCATTACCGGCATATGGAAGAAACAGCAGTAAGCACAGGGAAATATCTGCTTCTAAATCCAAAACGCAGCTATCTAACAGAACGGTTGTCAATGTGTGCACTCAACTTCCAGAGTTAAACCCGTGTGTGGATTCAGCAGTCTGCAGAGACTTTCTCTGCAGAGTCCCAAAACAGGCGTTTTCAGCCCATTACCGGCATATGGAAGAAACAGCAGTAAGCACAGGGAAATATCTGCTTCTAAATCCAAAACGCAGCTATCTAACAGAACGGTTGTCAATGTGTGCACTCAACTTCCAGAGTTAAACCCGTGTGTGGATTCAGCAGTCTGCAGAGACTTTCTCTGCAGAGTCCCAAAACAGGCGTTTTCAGCCCATTACCGGCATATGGAAGAAACAGCAGTAAGCACAGGGAAATATCTGCTTCTAAATCCAAAACGCAGCTATCTAACAGAACGGTTGTCAATGTGTGCACTCAACTTCCAGAGTTAAACCCGTGTGTGGATTCAGCAGTCTGCAGAGACTTTCTCTGCAGAGTCCCAAAACAGGCGTTTTCAGCCCATTACCGGCATATGGAAGAAACAGCAGTAAGCACAGGGAAATATCTGCTTCTAAATCCAAAACGCAGCTATCTAACAGAACGGTTGTCAATGTGTGCACTCAACTTCCAGAGTTAAACCCGTGTGTGGATTCAGCAGTCTGCACAGACTTTCTCTGCAGAGTCCCAAAACAGGCGTTTTCAGCCCATTACCGGCATATGGAAGAAACAGCAGTAAGCACAGGGAAATATCTGCTTCTAAATCCAAAACGCAGCTATCTAACAGAACGGTTGTCAATGTGTGCACTCAACTTCCAGAGTTAAACCCGTGTGTGGATTCAGCAGTCTGCAGAGACTTTCTCTGCAGAGTCCCAAAACAGGCGTTTTCAGCCCATTACCGGCATATGGAAGAAACAGCAGTAAGCACAGGGAAATATCTGCTTCTAAATCCAAAACGCAGCTATCTAACAGAACGGTTGTCAATGTGTGCACTCAACTTCCAGAGGTAAACCCGTGTGTGGATTCAGCAGTCTGCAGAGACTTTCTCTGCAGAGTCCCAAAACAGGCGTTTTCAGCCCATTACCGGCATATGGAAGAAACAGCAGTAAGCACAGGGAAATATCTGCTTCTAAATCCAAAACGCAGCTATCTAACAGAACGGTTGTCAATGTGTGCACTCAACTTCCAGAGTTAAACCCGTGTGTGGATTCAGCAGTCTGCAGAGACTTTCTCTGCAGAGTCCCAAAACAGGCGTTTTCAGCCCATTACCGGCATATGGAAGAAACAGCAGTAAGCACAGGGAAATATCTGCTTCTAAATCCAAAACGCAGCTATCTAACAGAACGGTTGTCAATGTGTGCACTCAACTTCCAGAGTTAAACCCGTGTGTGGATTCAGCAGTCTGCAGAGACTTTCTCTGCAGAGTCCCAAAACAGGCGTTTTCAGCCCATTACCGGCATATGGAAGAAACAGCAGTAAGCACAGGGAAATATCTGCTTCTAAATCCAAAACGCAGCTATCTAACAGAACGGTTCTCAATGTGTGCACTCAACTTCCAGAGTTAAACCCGTGTGTGGATTCAGCAGTCTGCACAGACTTTCTCTGCAGAGTCCCAAAACAGGCGTTTTCAGCCCATTACCGGCATATGGAAGAAACAGCAGTAAGCACAGGGAAATATCTGCTTCTAAATCCAAAACGCAGCTATCTAACAGAACGGTTGTCAATGTGTGCACTCAACTTCCAGACTTAAACCCGTGTGTGGATTCAGCAGTCTGCACAGACTTTCTCTGCAGAGTCCCAAAACAGGCGTTTTCAGCCCATTACCGGCATATGGAAGAAACAGCAGTAAGCACAGGGAAATATCTGCTTCTAAATCCAAAACGCAGCTATCTAACAGAACGGTTGTCAATGTGTGCACTCAACTTCCAGAGTTAAACCCGTGTGTGGATTCAGCAGTCTGCAGAGACTTTCTCTGCAGAGTCCCAAAACAGGCGTTTTCAGCCCATTACCGGCATATGGAAGAAACAGCAGTAAGCACAGGGAAATATCTGCTTCTAAATCCAAAACGCAGCTATCTAACAGA
The DNA here is from genome assembly GCF_030222135.1 of Aotus nancymaae. NCBI lineage: Eukaryota > Metazoa > Chordata > Mammalia > Primates > Aotidae > Aotus > Aotus nancymaae. Next base: position 237,425 of record NW_026988831.1, read on the forward strand.
ACGGTTGTCAATGTGTGCACTCAACTTCCAGAGTTAAACCCGTGTGTGGATTCAGCAGTCTGCAGAGACTTTCTCTGCAGAGTCCCAAAACAGGCGTTTTCAGCCCATTACCGGCATATGGAAGAAACAGCAGTAAGCACAGGGAAATATCTGCTTCTAAATCCAAAACGCAGCTATCTAACAGAACGGTTGTCAATGTGTGCACTCAACTTCCAGAGTTAAACCCGTGTGTGGATTCAGCAGTCTGCAGAGACTTTCTCTGCAGAGTCCCAAAACAGGCGTTTTCAGCCCATTACCGGCATATGGAAGAAACAGCAGTAAGCACAGGGAAATATCTGCTTCTAAATCCAAAACGCAGCTATCTAACAGAACGGTTGTCAATGTGTGCACTCAACTTCCAGAGTTAAACCCGTGTGTGGATTCAGCAGTCTGCAGAGACTTTCTCTGCAGAGTCCCAAAACAGGCGTTTTCAGCCCATTACCGGCATATGGAAGAAACAGCAGTAAGCACAGGGAAATATCTGCTTCTAAATCCAAAACGCAGCTATCTAACAGAACGGTTGTCAATGTGTGCACTCAACTTCCAGACTTAAACCCGTGTGTGGATTCAGCAGTCTGCACAGACTTTCTCTGCAGAGTCCCAAAACAGGCGTTTTCAGCCCATTACCGGCATATGGAAGAAACAGCAGTAAGCACAGGGAAATATCTGCTTCTAAATCCAAAACGCAGCTATCTAACAGAACGGTTGTCAATGTGTGCACTCAACTTCCAGAGTTAAACCCGTGTGTGGATTCAGCAGTCTGCAGAGACTTTCTCTGCAGAGTCCCAAAACAGGCGTTTTCAGCCCATTACCGGCATATGGAAGAAACAGCAGTAAGCACAGGGAAATATCTGCTTCTAAATCCAAAACGCAGCTATCTAACAGAACGGTTGTCAATGTGTGCACTCAACTTCCAGAGTTAAACCCGTGTGTGGATTCAGCAGTCTGCAGAGACTTTCTCTGCAGAGTCCCAAAACAGGCGTTTTCAGCCCATTACCGGCATATGGAAGAAACAGCAGTAAGCACAGGGAAATATCTGCTTCTAAATCCAAAACGCAGCTATCTAACAGAACGGTTGTCAATGTGTGCACTCAACTTCCAGAGTTAAACCCGTGTGTGGATTCAGCAGTCTGCAGAAACTTTCTCTGCAGAGTCCCAAAACAGGCGTTTTCAGCCCATTACCGGCATATGGAAGAAACAGCAGTAAGCACAGGGAAATATCTGCTTCTAAATCCAAAACGCAGCTATCTAACAGAACGGTTGTCAATGTGTGCACTCAACTTCCAGAGTTAAACCCGTGTGTGGATTCAGCAGTCTGCAGAGACTTTCTCTGCAGAGTCCCAAAACAGGCGTTTTCAGCCCATTACCGGCATATGGAAGAAACAGCAGTAAGCACAGGGAAATATCTGCTTCTAAATCCAAAACGCAGCTATCTAACAGAACGGTTGTCAATGTGTGCACTCAACTTCCAGAGGTAAACCCGTGTGTGGATTCAGCATTCTGCAGAGACTTTCTCTGCAGAGTCCCAAAACAGGCGTTTTCAGCCCATTACCGGCATATGGAAGAAACAGCAGTAAGCACAGGGAAATATCTGCTTCTAAATCCAAAACGCAGCTATCTAACAGAACGGTTGTCAATGTGTGCACTCAACTTCCAGAGTTAAACCCGTGTGTGGATTCAGCAGTCTGCAGAGACTTTCTCTGCAGAGTCCCAAAACAGGCGTTTTCAGCCCATTACCGGCATATGGAAGAAACAGCAGTAAGCACAGGGAAATATCTGCTTCTAAATCCAAAACGCAGCTATCTAACAGAACGGTTGTCAATGTGTGCACTCAACTTCCAGAGTTAAACCCGTGTGTGGATTCAGCAGTCTGCAGAGACTTTCTCTGCAGAGTCCCAAAACAGGCGTTTTCAGCCCATTACCGGCATATGGAAGAAACAGCAGTAAGCACAGGGAAATATCTGCTTCTAAATCCAAAACGCAGCTATCTAACAGAACGGTTGTCAATGTGTGCACTCAACTTCCAGAGTTAAACCCGTGTGTGGATTCAGCAGTCTGCAGAGACTTTCTCTGCAGAGTCCCAAAACAGGCGTTTTCAGCCCATTACCGGCATATGGAAGAAACAGCAGTAAGCACAGGGAAATATCTGCTTCTAAATCCAAAACGCAGCTATCTAACAGAACGGTTGTCAATGTGTGCACTCAACTTCCAGACTTAAACCCGTGTGTGGATTCAGCAGTCTGCACAGACTTTCTCTGCAGAGTCCCAAAACAGGCGTTTTCAGCCCATTACCGGCATATGGAAGAAACAGCAGTAAGCACAGGGAAATATCTGCTTCTAAATCCAAAACGCAGCTATCTAACAGAACGGTTGTCAATGTGTGCACTCAACTTCCAGAGTTAAAACCGTGTGTGGATTCAGCAGTCTGCAGAGACTTTCTCTGCAGAGTCCCAAAACAGGCGTTTTCAGCCCATTACCGGCATATGGAAGAAACAGCAGTAAGCACAGGGAAATATCTGCTTCTAAATCCAAAACGCAGCTATCTAACAGAACGGTTGTCAATGTGTGCACTCAACTTCCAGAGTTAAACCCGTGTGTGGATTCAGCAGTCTGCAGAGACTTTCTCTGCAGAGTCCCAAAACAGGCGTTTTCAGCCCATTACCGGCATATGGAAGAAACAGCAGTAAGCACCGGGAAATATCTGCTTCTAAATCCAAAACGCAGCTATCTAACAGAACGGTTGTCAATGTGTGCACTCAACTTCCAGAGTTAAACCCGTGTGTGGATTCAGCAGTCTGCAGAGACTTTCTCTGCAGAGTCCCAAAACAGGCGTTTTCAGCCCATTACCGGCATATGGAAGAAACAGCAGTAAGCACAGGGAAATATCTGCTTCTAAATCCAAAACGCAGCTATCTAACAGAACGGTTGTCAATGTGTGCACTCAACTTCCAGAGTTAAACCCGTGTGTGGATTCAGCAGTCTGCAGAGACTTTCTCTGCAGAGTCCCAAAACAGGCGTTTTCAGCCCATTACCGGCATATGGAAGAAACAGCAGTAAGCACAGGGAAATATCTGCTTCTAAATCCAAAACGCAGCTATCTAACAGAACGGTTGTCAATGTGTGCACTCAACTTCCAGAGTTAAACCCGTGTGTGGATTCAGCAGTCTGCACAGACTTTCTCTGCAGAGTCCCAAAACAGGCGTTTTCAGCCCATTACCGGCATATGGAAGAAACAGCAGTAAGCACAGGGAAATATCTGCTTCTAAATCCAAAACGCAGCTATCTAACAGAACGGTTGTCAATGTGTGCACTCAACTTCCAGAGTTAAACCCGTGTGTGGATTCAGCAGTCTGCAGAGACTTTCTCTGCAGAGTCCCAAAACAGGCGTTTTCAGCCCATTACCGGCATATGGAAGAAACAGCAGTAAGCACAGGGAAATATCTGCTTCTAAATCCAAAACGCAGCTATCTAACAGAACGGTTGTCAATGTGTGCACTCAACTTCCAGAGTTAAACCCGTGTGTGGATTCAGCAGTCTGCACAGACTTTCTCTGCAGAGTCCCAAAACAGGCGTTTTCAGCCCATTACCGGCATATGGAAGAAACAGCAGTAAGCACAGGGAAATATCTGCTTCTAAATCCAAAACGCAGCTATCTAACAGAACGGTTGTCAATGTGTGCACTCAACTTCCAGAGTTAAACCCGTGTGTGGATTCAGCAGTCTGCAAACACTTTCTCTGCAGAGTCCCAAAACAGGCGTTTTCAGCCCATTACCGGCATATGGAAGAAACAGCAGTAAGCACAGGGAAATATCTGCTTCTAAATCCAAAACGCAGCTATCTAACAGAACGGTTGTCAATGTGTGCACTCAACTTCCAGAGTTAAACCCGTGTGTGGATTCAGCAGTCTGCAGAGACTTTCTCTGCAGAGTCCCAAAACAGGCGTTTTCAGCCCATTACCGGCATATGGAAGAAACAGCAGTAAGCACAGGGAAATATCTGCTTCTAAATCCAAAACGCAGCTATCTAACAGAACGGTTGTCAATGTGTGCACTCAACTTCCAGAGTTAAACCCGTGTGTGGATTCAGCAGTCTGCACAGACTTTCTCTGCAGAGTCCCAAAACAGGCGTTTTCAGCCCATTACCGGCATATGGAAGAAACAGCAGTAAGCACAGGGAAATATCTGCTTCTAAATCCAAAACGCAGCTATCTAACAGAACGGTTGTCAATGTGTGCACTCAACTTCCAGAGTTAAACCCGTGTGTGGATTCAGCAGTCTGCAGAGACTTTCTCTGCAGAGTCCCAAAACAGGCGTTTTCAGCCCATTACCGGCATATGGAAGAAACAGCAGTAAGCACAGGGAAATATCTGCTTCTAAATCCAAAACGCAGCTATCTAACAGAACGGTTGTCAATGTGTGCACTCAACTTCCAGAGTTAAACCCGTGTGTGGATTCAGCAGTCTGCAGAGACTTTCTCTGCAGAGTCCCAAAACAGGCGTTTTCAGCCCATTACCGGCATATGGAAGAAACAGCAGTAAGCACAGGGAAATATCTGCTTCTAAATCCAAAACGCAGCTATCTAACAGAACGGTTGTCAATGTGTGCACTCAACTTCCAGAGTTAAACCCGTGTGTGGATTCAGCAGTCTGCAGAGACTTTCTCTGCAGAGTCCCAAAACAGGCGTTTTCAGCCCATTACCGGCATATGGAAGAAACAGCAGTAAGCACAGGGAAATATCTGCTTCTAAATCCAAAACGCAGCTATCTAACAGAACGGTTGTCAATGTGTGCACTCAACTTCCAGAGTTAAACCCGTGTGTGGATTCAGCAGTCTGCAGAGACTTTCTCTGCAGAGTCCCCAAACAGGCGTTTTCAGCCCATTACCGGCATATGGAAGAAACAGCAGTAAGCACAGGGAAATATCTGCTTCTAAATCCAAAACGCAGCTATCTAACAGAACGGTTGTCAATGTGTGCACTCAACTTCCAGAGGTAAACCCGTGTGTGGATTCAGCAGTCTGCAGAGACTTTCTCTGCAGAGTCCCAAAACAGGTGTTTTCAGCCCATTACCGGCATATGGAAGAAACAGCAGTAAGCACAGGGAAATATCTGCTTCTAAATCCAAAACGCAGCTATCTAACAGAACGGTTGTCAATGTGTGCACTCAACTTCCAGAGTTAAACCCGTGTGTGGATTCAGCAGTCTGCAGAGACTTTCTCTGCAGAGTCCCAAAACAGGCGTTTTCAGCCCATTACCGGCATATGGAAGAAACAGCAGTAAGCACAGGGAAATATCTGCTTCTAAATCCAAAACGCAGCTATCTAACAGAACGGTTGTCAATGTGTGCACTCAACTTCCAGAGTTAAACCCGTGTGTGGATTCAGCAGTCTGCAGAGACTTTCTCTGCAGAGTCCCAAAACAGGCGTTTTCAGCCCATTACCGGCATATGGAAGAAACAGCAGTAAGCACAGGGAAATATCTGCTTCTAAATCCAAAACGCAGCTATCTAACAGAACGGTTGTCAATGTGTGCACTCAACTTCCAGAGTTAAACCCGTGTGTGGATTCAGCAGTCTGCAGAAACTTTCTCTGCAGAGTCCCAAAACAGGCGTTTTCAGCCCATTACCGGCATATGGAAGAAACAGCAGTAAGCACAGGGAAATATCTGCTTCTAAATCCAAAACGCAGCTATCTAACAGAACGGTTGTCAATGTGTGCACTCAACTTCCAGAGTTAAACCCGTGTGTGGATTCAGCAGTCTGCAGAGACTTTCTCTGCAGAGTCCCAAAACAGGCGTTTTCAGCCCATTACCGGCATATGGAAGAAACAGCAGTAAGCACAGGGAAATATCTGCTTCTAAATCCAAAACGCAGCTATCTAACAGAACGGTTGTCAATGTGTGCACTCAACTTCCAGAGGTAAACCCGTGTGTGGATTCAGCAGTCTGCAGAGACTTTCTCTGCAGAGTCCCAAAACAGGCGTTTTCAGCCCATTACCGGCATATGGAAGAAACAGCAGTAAGCACAGGGAAATATCTGCTTCTAAATCCAAAACGCAGCTATCTAACAGAACGGTTGTCAATGTGTGCACTCAACTTCCAGAGTTAAACCCGTGTGTGGATTCAGCAGTCTGCAGAGACTTTCTCTGCAGAGTCCCAAAACAGGCGTTTTCAGCCCATTACCGGCATATGGAAGAAACAGCAGTAAGCACAGGGAAATATCTGCTTCTAAATCCAAAACGCAGCTATCTAACAGAACGGTTGTCAATGTGTGCACTCAACTTCCAGAGTTAAACCCGTGTGTGGATTCAGCAGTCTGCAGAGACTTTCTCTGCAGAGTCCCAAAACAGGCGTTTTCAGCCCATTACCGGCATATGGAAGAAACAGCAGTAAGCACAGGGAAATATCTGCTTCTAAATCCAAAACGCAGCTATCTAACAGAACGGTTGTCAATGTGTGCACTCAACTTCCAGAGTTAAACCCGTGTGTGGATTCAGCAGTCTGCACAGACTTTCTCTGCAGAGTCCCAAAACAGGCGTTTTCAGCCCATTACCGGCATATGGAAGAAACAGCAGTAAGCACAGGGAAATATCTGCTTCTAAATCCAAAACGCAGCTATCTAACAGAACGGTTGTCAATGTGTGCACTCAACTTCCAGAGTTAAACCCGTGTGTGGATTCAGCAGTCTGCAGAGACTTTCTCTGCAGAGTCCCAAAACAGGCGTTTTCAGCCCATTACCGGCATATGGAAGAAACAGCAGTAAGCACAGGGAAATATCTGCTTCTAAATCCAAAACGCAGCTATCTAACAGAACGGTTGTCAATGTGTGCACTCAACTTCCAGAGTTAAACCCGTGTGTGGATTCAGCAGTCTGCAGAGACTTTCTCTGCAGAGTCCCAAAACAGGCGTTTTCAGCCCATTACCGGCATATGGAAGAAACAGCAGTAAGCACAGGGAAATATCTGCTTCTAAATCCAAAACGCAGCTATCTAACAGAACGGTTGTCAATGTGTGCACTCAACTTCCAGAGTTAAACCCGTGTGTGGATTCAGCAGTCTGCAGAGACTTTCTCTGCAGAGTCCCAAAACAGGCGTTTTCAGCCCATTACCGGCATATGGAAGAAACAGCAGTAAGCACAGGGAAATATCTGCTTCTAAATCCAAAACGCAGCTATCTAACAGAACGGTTGTCAATGTGTGCACTCAACTTCCAGAGTTAAACCCGTGTGTGGATTCAGCAGTCTGCAGAGACTTTCTCTGCAGAGTCCCAAAACAGGCGTTTTCAGCCCATTACCGGCATATGGAAGAAACAGCAGTAAGCACAGGGAAATATCTGCTTCTAAATCCAAAACGCAGCTATCTAACAGAACGGTTGTCAATGTGTGCACTCAACTTCCAGAGTTAAACCCGTGTGTGGATTCAGCAGTCTGCACAGACTTTCTCTGCAGAGTCCCCAAACAGGCGTTTTCAGCCCATTACCGGCATATGGAAGAAACAGCAGTAAGCACAGGGAAATATCTGCTTCTAAATCCAAAACGCAGCTATCTAACAGAACGGTTGTCAATGTGTGCACTCAACTTCCAGAGTTAAACCCGTGTGTGGATTCAGCAGTCTGCAGAGACTTTCTCTGCAGAGTCCCAAAACAGGCGTTTTCAGCCCATTACCGGCATATGGAAGAAACAGCAGTAAGCACAGGGAAATATCTGCTTCTAAATCCAAAACGCAGCTATCTAACAGAACGGTTGTCAATGTGTGCACTCAACTTCCAGAGTTAAACCCGTGTGTGGATTCAGCAGTCTGCAGAGACTTTCTCTGCAGAGTCCCAAAACAGGCGTTTTCAGCCCATTACCGGCATATGGAAGAAACAGCAGTAAGCACAGGGAAATATCTGCTTCTAAATCCAAAACGCAGCTATCTAACAGAACGGTTGTCAATGTGTGCACTCAACTTCCAGAGTTAAACCCGTGTGTGGATTCAGCAGTCTGCACAGACTTTCTCTGCAGAGTCCCAAAACAGGCGTTTTCAGCCCATTACCGGCCTATGGAAGAAACAGCAGTAAGCACAGGGAAATATCTGCTTCTAAATCCAAAACGCAGCTATCTAACAGAACGGTTGTCAATGTGTGCACTCAACTTCCAGAGTTAAACCCGTGTGTGGATTCAGCAGTCTGCAGAGACTTTCTCTGCAGAGTCCCAAAACAGGCGTTTTCAGCCCATTACCGGCATATGGAAGAAACAGCAGTAAGCACAGGGAAATATCTGCTTCTAAATCCAAAACGCAGCTATCTAACAGAACGGTTGTCAATGTGTGCACTCAACTTCCAGAGTTAAACCCGTGTGTGGATTCAGCAGTCTGCAGAGACTTTCTCTGCAGAGTCCCCAAACAGGCGTTTTCAGCCCATTACCGGCATATGGAAGAAACAGCAGTAAGCACAGGGAAATATCTGCTTCTAAATCCAAAACGCAGCTATCTAACAGAACGGTTGTCAATGTGTGCACTCAACTTCCAGAGTTAATCCCGTGTCTGGATTGAGCAGCCTGCAGAGACTTTCTCTGCAGAGTCCCAAAACAGGCGTTTTCAGCCCATTACCGGCATATGGAAGAAACAGCAGTAAGCACAGGGAAATATCTGCTTCTAAATCCAAAACGCAGCTATCTAACAGAACGGCTGTCAATGTGTGCACTCAACTTCCAGAGTTAAACCCGTGTGTGGATTCAGCAGTCTGCAGAGACTTTCTCTGCAGAGTCCCAAAACAGGCGTTTTCAGCCCATTACCGGCATATGGAAGAAACAGCAGTAAGCACAGGGAAATATCTGCTTCTAAATCCAAAACGCAGCTATCTAACAGAACGGTTGTCAATGTGTGCACTCAACTTCCAGAGTTAAACCCGTGTGTGGATTCAGCAGTCTGCAGAGACTTTCTCTGCAGAGTCCCAAAACAGGCGTTTTCAGCCCATAACCGGCATATGGAAGAAACAGCAGTAAGCACAGGGAAATATCTGCTTCTAAATCCAAAACGCAGCTATCTAACAGAACGGTTGTCAATGTGTGCACTCAACTTCCAGAGTTAAACCCGTGTGTGGATTCAGCAGTCTGCAGAGACTTTCTCTGCAGAGTCCCATAACAGGCGTTTTCAGCCCATTACCGGCATATGGAAGAAACAGCAGTAAGCACAGGGAAATATCTGCTTCTAAATCCAAAACGCAGCTATCTAACAGAACGGTTGTCAATGTGTGCACTCAACTTCCAGAGTTAAACCCGTGTGTGGATTCAGCAGTCTGCAGAGACTTTCTCTGCAGAGTCCCAAAACAGGCGTTTTCAGCCCATTACCGGCATATGGAAGAAACAGCAGTAAGCACAGGGAAATATCTGCTTCTAAATCCAAAACGCAGCTATCTAACAGAACGGTTGTCAATGTGTGCACTCAACTTCCAGAGTTAAACCCGTGTGTGGATTCAGCAGTCTGCAGAGACTTTCTCTGCAGAGTCCCAAAACAGGCGTTTTCAGCCCATTACCGGCATATGGAAGAAACAGCAGTAAGCACAGGGAAATATCTGCTTCTAAATCCAAAACGCAGCTATCTAACAGAACGGTTGTCAATGTGTGCACTCAACTTCCAGAGTTAAACCCGTGTGTGGATTCAGCAGTCTGCAGAGACTTTCTCTGCAGAGTCCCAAAACAGGTGTCTTCAGCCCATTACCGGCATATGGAAGAAACAGCAGTAAGCACAGGGAAATATCTGCTTCTAAATCCAAAACGCAGCTATCTAACAGAACGGTTGTCAATGTGTGCACTCAACTTCCAGAGTTAAACCCGTGTGTGGATTCAGCAGTCTGCAGAGACTTTCTCTGCAGAGTCCCAAAACAGGCGTTTTCAGCCCATTACCGGCATATGGAAGAAACAGCAGTAAGCACAGGGAAATATCTGCTTCTAAATCCAAAACGCAGCTATCTAACAGAACGGTTGTCAATGTGTGCACTCAACTTCCAGAGTTAAACCCGTGTGTGGATTCAGCAGTCTGCAGAGACTTTCTCTGCAGAGTCCCAAAACAGGCGTTTTCAGCCCATTACCGGCATATGGAAGAAACAGCAGTAAGCACAGGGAAATATCTGCTTCTAAATCCAAAACGCAGCTATCTAACAGAACGGTTGTCAATGTGTGCACTCAACTTCCAGAGTTAAACCCGTGTGTGGATTCAGCAGTCTGCAGAGACTTTCTCTGCAGAGTCCCAAAACAGGCGTTTTCAGCCCATTACCGGCATATGGAAGAAACAGCAGTAAGCACAGGGAAATATCTGCTTCTAAATCCAAAACGCAGCTATCTAACAGAACGGTTGTCAATGTGTGCACTCAACTTCCAGAGTTAAACCCGTGTGTGGATTCAGCAGTCTGCAGAGACTTTCTCTGCAGAGTCCCAAAACAGGCGTTTTCAGCCCATTACCGGCATATGGAAGAAACAGCAGTAAGCACAGGGAAATATCTGCTTCTAAATCCAAAACGCAGCTATCTAACAGAACGGTTGTCAATGTGTGCACTCAACTTCCAGAGTTAAACCCGTGTGTGGATTCAGCAGTCTGCAGAGACTTTCTCTGCAGAGTCCCAAAACAGGCGTTTTCAGCCCATTACCGGCATATGGAAGAAACAGCAGTAAGCACAGGGAAATATCTGCTTCTAAATCCAAAACGCAGCTATCTAACAGAACGGTTGTCAATGTGTGCACTCAACTTCCAGAGTTAAACCCGTGTGTGGATTCAGCAGTCTGCAGAGACTTTCTCTGCAGAGTCCCAAAACCGGCGTTTTCAGCCCATTACCGGCATATGGAAGAAACAGCAGTAAGCACAGGGAAATATCTGCTTCTAAATCCAAAACGCAGCTATCTAACAGAACGGTTGTCAATGTGTGCACTCAACTTCCAGAGTTAAACCCGTGTGTGGATTCAGCAGTCTGCAGAGACTTTCTCTGCAGAGTCCCCAAACAGGCGTTTTCAGCCCATTACCGGCATATGGAAGAAACAGCAGTAAGCACAGGGAAATATCTGCTTCTAAATCCAAAACGCAGCTATCTAACAGAACGGTTGTCAATGTGTGCACTCAACTTCCAGAGTTAAACCCGTGTGTGGATTCAGCAGTCTGCAGAGACTTTCTCTGCAGAGTCCCAAAACAGGCGTTTTCAGCCCATTACCGGCATATGGAAGAAACAGCAGTAAGCACAGGGAAATATCTGCTTCTAAATCCAAAACGCAGCTATCTAACAGAACGGTTGTCAATGTGTGCACTCAACTTCCAGAGTTAAACCCGTGTGTGGATTCAGCAGTCTGCAGAGACTTTCTCTGCAGAGTCCCAAAACAGGCGTTTTCAGCCCATTACCGGCATATGGAAGAAACAGCAGTAAGCACAGGGAAATATCTGCTTCTAAATCCAAAACGCAGCTATCTAACAGAACGGTTGTCAATGTGTGCACTCAACTTCCAGAGTTAAACCCGTGTGTGGATTCAGCAGTCTGCAGAGACTTTCTCTGCAGAGTCCCAAAACAGGCGTTTTCAGCCCATTACCGGCATATGGAAGAAACAGCAGTAAGCACAGGGAAATATCTGCTTCTAAATCCAAAACGCAGCTATCTAACAGAACGGTTGTCAATGTGTGCACTCAACTTCCAGAGTTAAACCCGTGTGTGGATTCAGCAGTCTGCAGAGACTTTCTCTGCAGAGTCCCAAAACAGGCGTTTTCAGCCCATTACCGGCATATGGAAGAAACAGCAGTAAGCACAGGGAAATATCTGCTTCTAAATCCAAAACGCAGCTATCTAACAGAACGGTTGTCAATGTGTGCACTCAACTTCCAGAGTTAAACCCGTGTGTGGATTCAGCAGTCTGCAGAGACTTTCTCTGCAGAGTCCCAAAACAGGCGTTTTCAGCCCATTACCGGCATATGGAAGAAACAGCAGTAAGCACAGGGAAATATCTGCTTCTAAATCCAAAACGCAGCTATCTAACAGAACGGTTGTCAATGTGTGCACTCAACTTCCAGAGTTAAACCCGTGTGTGGATTCAGCAGTCTGCAGAGACTTTCTCTGCAGAGTCCCAAAACAGGCGTTTTCAGCCCATTACCGGCATATGGAAGAAACAGCAGTAAGCACAGGGAAATATCTGCTTCTAAATCCAAAACGCAGCTATCTAACAGAACGGTTGTCAATGTGTGCACTCAACTTCCAGAGTTAAACCCGTGTGTGGATTCAGCAGTCTGCAGAGACTTTCTCTGCAGAGTCCCAAAACAGGCGTTTTCAGCCCATTACCGGCATATGGAAGAAACAGCAGTAAGCACAGGGAAATATCTGCTTCTAAATCCAAAACGCAGCTATCTAACAGAACGGTTGTCAATGTGTGCACTCAACTTCCAGAGTTAAACCCGTGTGTGGATTCAGCAGTCTGCAGAGACTTTCTCTGCAGAGTCCCAAAACAGGCGTTTTCAGCCCATTACCGGCATATGGAAGAAACAGCAGTAAGCACAGGGAAATATCTGCTTCTAAATCCAAAACGCAGCTATCTAACAGAACGGTTGTCAATGTGTGCACTCAACTTCCAGAGGTAAACCCGTGTGTGGATTCAGCAGTCTGCAGAGACTTTCTCTGCAGAGTCCCCAAACAGGCGTTTTCAGCCCATTACCGGCATATGGAAGAAACAGCAGTAAGCACAGGGAAATATCTGCTTCTAAATCCAAAACGCAGCTATCTAACAGAACGGTTGTCAATGTGTGCACTCAACTTCCAGAGTTAAACCCGTGTGTGGATTCAGCAGTCTGCAGAGACTTTCTCTGCAGAGTCCCAAAACAGGCGTTTTCAGCCCATTACCGGCATATGGAAGAAACAGCAGTAAGCACAGGGAAGTATCTGCTTCTAAATCCAAAACGCAGCTATCTAACAGAACGGTTGTCAATGTGTGCACTCAACTTCCAGAGTTAAACCCGTGTGTGGATTCAGCAGTCTGCAGAGACTTTCTCTGCAGAGTCCCAAAACAGGCGTTTTCAGCCCATTACCGGCATATGGAAGAAACAGCAGTAAGCACAGGGAAATATCTGCTTCTAAATCCAAAACGCAGCTATCTAACAGAACGGTTGTCAATGTGTGCACTCAACTTCCAGAGTTAAACCCGTGTGTGGATTCAGCAGTCTGCACAGACTTTCTCTGCAGAGTCCCAAAACAGGCGTTTTCAGCCCATTACCGGCATATGGAAGAAACAGCAGTAAGCACAGGGAAATATCTGCTTCTAAATCCAAAACGCAGCTATCTAACAGAACGGTTGTCAATGTGTGCACTCAACTTCCAGAGTTAAACCCGTGTGTGGATTCAGCAGTCTGCAGAGACTTTCTCTGCAGAGTCCCAAAACAGGCGTTTTCAACCCATTACCGTCATATGGAAGAAACAGCAGTAAGCACAGGGAAATATCTGCTTCTAAATCCAAAACGCAGCTATCTAACAGAACGGTTGTCAATGTGTGCACTCAACTTCCAGAGTTAAACCCGTGTGTGGATTCAGCAGTCTGCAGAGACTTTCTCTGCAGAGTCCCAAAACAGGCGTTTTCAGCCCATTACCGGCATATGGAAGAAACAGCAGTAAGCACAGGGAAATATCTGCTTCTAAATCCAAAACGCAGCTATCTAACAGAACGGTTGTCAATGTGTGCACTCAACTTCCAGAGTTAAACCCGTGTGTGGATTCAGCAGCCTGCAGAGACTTTCTCTGCAGAGTCCCAAAACAGGCGTTTTCAGCCCATTACCGGCATATGGAAGAAACAGCAGTAAGCACAGGGAAATATCTGCTTCTAAATCCAAAACGCAGCTATCTAACAGAACGGTTGTCAATGTGTGCACTCAACTTCCAGAGTTAAACCCGTGTGTGGATTCAGCAGCCTGCAGAGACTTTCTCTGCAGAGTCCCAAAACAGGCGTTTTCAGCCCATTACCGGCATATGGAAGAAACAGCAGTAAGCACAGGGAAATATCTGCTTCTAAATCCAAAACGCAGCTATCTAACAGAACGGTTGTCAATGTGTGCACTCAACTTCCAGAGGTAAACCCGTGTGTGGATTCAGCAGTCTGCAGAGACTTTCTCTGCAGAGTCCCAAAACAGGCGTTTTCAGCCCATTACCGGCATATGGAAGAAACAGCAGTAAGCACAGGGAAATATCTGCTTCTAAATCCAAAACGCAGCTATCTAACAGAACGGTTGTCAATGTGTGCACTCAACTTCCAGAGGTAAACCCGTGTGTGGATTCAGCAGTCTGCAGAGACTTTCTCTGCAGAGTCCCAAAACAGGCGTTTTCAGCCCATTACCGGCATATGGAAGAAACAGCAGTAAGCACAGGGAAATATCTGCTTCTAAATCCAAAACGCAGCTATCTAACAGAACGGTTGTCAATGTGTGCACTCAACTTCCAGAGTTAAACCCGTGTGTGGATTCAGCAGTCTGCAGAGACTTTCTCTGCAGAGTCCCAAAACAGGCGTTTTCAGCCCATAACCGGCATATGGAAGAAACAGCAGTAAGCACAGGGAAATATCTGCTTCTAAATCCAAAACGCAGCTATCTAACAGAACGGTTGTCAATGTGTGCACTCAACTTCCAGAGTTAAACCCGTGTGTGGATTCAGCAGTCTGCAGAGACTTTCTCTGCAGAGTCCCAAAACAGGCGTTTTCAGCCCATTACCGGCATATGGAAGAAACAGCAGTAAGCACAGGGAAATATCTGCTTCTAAATCCAAAACGCAGCTATCTAACAGAACGGTTGTCAATGTGTGCACTCAACTTCCAGAGTTAAACCCGTGTGTGGATTCAGCAGCCTGCAGAGACTTTCTCTGCAGAGTTCCAAAACAGGCGTTTTCAGCCCATTACCGGCATATGGAAGAAACAGCAGTAAGCACAGGGAAATATCTGCTTCTAAATCCAAAACGCAGCTATCTAACAGAACGGTTGTCAATGTGTGCACTCAACTTCCAGAGTTAAACCCGTGTGTGGATTCAGCAGCCTGCAGAGACTTTCTCTGCAGAGTCCCAAAACAGGCGTTTTCAGCCCATTACCGGCATATGGAAGAAACAGCAGTAAGCACAGGGAAATATCTGCTTCTAAATCCAAAACGCAGCTATCTAACAGAACGGTTGTCAATGTGTGCACTCAACTTCCAGAGTTAAACCCGTGTGTGGATTCAGCAGTCTGCAGAGACTTTCTCTGCAGAGTCCCAAAACAGGCGTTTTCAGCCCATAACCGGCATATGGAAGAAACAGCAGTAAGCACAGGGAAATATCTGCTTCTAAATCCAAAACGCAGCTATCTAACAGAACGGTTGTCAATGTGTGCACTCAACTTCCAGAGTTAAACCCGTGTGTGGATTCAGCAGTCTGCAGAGACTTTCTCTGCAGAGTCCCAAAACAGGCGTTTTCAGCCCATTACCGGCATATGGAAGAAACAGCAGTAAGCACAGGGAAATATCTGCTTCTAAATCCAAAACGCAGCTATCTAACAGAACGGTTGTCAATGTGTGCACTCAACTTCCAGAGTTAAACCCGTGTGTGGATTCAGCAGTCTGCAGAGACTTTCTCTGCAGAGTCCCAAAACAGGCGTTTTCAGCCCATTACCGGCATATGGAAGAAACAGCAGTAAGCACAGGGAAATATCTGCTTCTAAATCCAAAACGCAGCTATCTAACAGAACGGTTGTCAATGTGTGCACTCAACTTCCAGAGTTAAACCCGTGTGTGGATTCAGCAGTCTGCAGAGACTTTCTCTGCAGAGTCCCAAAACAGGCGTTTTCAGCCCATTACCGGCATATGGAAGAAACAGCAGTAAGCACAGGGAAATATCTGCTTCTAAATCCAAAACGCAGCTATCTAACAGAACGGTTGTCAATGTGTGCACTCAACTTCCAGAGTTAAACCCGTGTGTGGATTCAGCAGTCTGCAGAGACTTTCTCTGCAGAGTCCCAAAACAGGCGTTTTCAGCCCATTACCGGCATATGGAAGAAACAGCAGTAAGCACAGGGAAATATCTGCTTCTAAATCCAAAACGCAGCTATCTAACAGAACGGTTGTCAATGTGTGCACTCAACTTCCAGAGTTAAACCCGTGTGTGGATTCAGCAGTCTGCAGAGACTTTCTCTGCAGAGTCCCAAAACAGGCGTTTTCAGCCCATTACCGGCATATGGAAGAAACAGCAGTAAGCACAGGGAAGTATCTGCTTCTAAATCCAAAACGCAGCTATCTAACAGATCGGTTGTCAATGTGTGCACTCAACTTCCAGAGTTAAACCCGTGTGTGGATTCAGCAGTCTGCAGAGACTTTCTCTGCAGAGTCCCAAAACAGGCGTTTTCAGCCCATTACCGGCATATGGAAGAAACAGCAGTAAGCACAGGGAAATATCTGCTTCTAAATCCAAAACGCAGCTATCTAACAGAACGGTTGTCAATGTGTGCACTCAACTTCCAGAGTTAAACCCGTGTGTGGATTCAGCAGTCTGCAGAGACTTTCTCTGCAGAGTCCCAAAACAGGCGTTTTCAGCCCATTACCGGCATATGGAAGAAACAGCAGTAAGCACAGGGAAGTATCTGCTTCTAAATCCAAAACGCAGCTATCTAACAGAACGGTTGTCAATGTGTGCACTCAACTTCCAGAGTTAAACCCGTGTGTGGATTCAGCAGTCTGCAGAGACTTTCTCTGCAGAGTCCCAAAACAGGCGTTTTCAGCCCATTACCGGCATATGGAAGAAACAGCAGTAAGCACAGGGAAATATCTGCTTCTAAATCCAAAATGCAGCTATCTAACAGAACGGTTTTCAATGTGTGCACTCAACTTCCAGAGTTAAACCCGTGTGTGGATTCAGCAGTCTGCAGAGACTTTCTCTGCAGAGTCCCAAAACAGGCGTTTTCAGCCCATTACCGGCATATGGAAGAAACAGCAGTAAGCACAGGGAAATATCTGCTTCTAAATCCAAAACGCAGCTATCTAACAGAACGGTTGTCAATGTGTGCACTCAACTTCCAGAGTTAAACCCGTGTGTGGATTCAGCAGTCTGCAGAGACTTTCTCTGCAGAGTCCCAAAACAGGCGTTTTCAGCCCATTACCGGCATATGGAAGAAACAGCAGTAAGCACAGGGAAATATCTGCTTCTAAATCCAAAACGCAGCTATCTAACAGAACGGTTGTCAATGTGTGCACTCAACTTCCAGAGTTAAACCCGTGTGTGGATTCAGCAGTCTGCACAGACTTTCTCTGCAGAGTCCCAAAACAGGCGTTTTCAGCCCATTACCGGCATATGGAAGAAACAGCAGTAAGCACAGGGAAATATCTGCTTCTAAATCCAAAACGCAGCTATCTAACAGAACGGTTGTCAATGTGTGCACTCAACTTCCAGAGTTAAACCCGTGTGTGGATTCAGCAGTCTGCAGAGACTTTCTCTGCAGAGTCCCAAAACAGGCGTTTTCAGCCCATTACCGGCATATGGAAGAAACAGCAGTAAGCACAGGGAAATATCTGCTTCTAAATCCAAAACGCAGCTATCTAACAGAACGGTTGTCAATGTGTGCACTCAACTTCCAGAGTTAAACCCGTGTGTGGATTCAGCAGTCTGCAGAGACTTTCTCTGCAGAGTCCCAAAACAGGCGTTTTCAGCCCATTACCGGCATATGGAAGAAACAGCAGTAAGCACAGGGAAATATCTGCTTCTAAATCCAAAACGCAGCTATCTAACAGAACGGTTGTCAATGTGTGCACTCAACTTCCAGAGTTAAACCCGTGTGTGGATTCAGCAGTCTGCAGAGACTTTCTCTGCAGAGTCCCAAAACAGGCGTTTTCAGCCCATTACCGGCATATGGAAGAAACAGCAGTAAGCACAGGGAAATATCTGCTTCTAAATCCAAAACGCAGCTATCTAACAGAACGGTTGTCAATGTGTGCACTCAACTTCCAGAGTTAAACCCGTGTGTGGATTCAGCAGTCTGCACAGACTTTCTCTGCAGAGTCCCAAAACAGGCGTTTTCAGCCCATTACCGGCATATGGAAGAAACAGCAGTAAGCACAGGGAAATATCTGCTTCTAAATCCAAAACGCAGCTATCTAACAGAACGGTTTTCAATGTGTGCACTCAACTTCCAGAGTTAAACCCGTGTGTGGATTCAGCAGTCTGCAGAGACTTTCTCTGCAGAGTCCCAAAACAGGCGTTTTCAGCCCATTACCGGCATATGGAAGAAACAGCAGTAAGCACAGGGAAATATCTGCTTCTAAATCCAAAACGCAGCTATCTAACAGAACGGTTGTCAATGTGTGCACTCAACTTCCAGAGTTAAACCCGTGTGTGGATTCAGCAGTCTGCAGAGACTTTCTCTGCAGAGTCCCAAAACAGGCGTTTTCAGCCCATTACCGGCATATGGAAGAAACAGCAGTAAGCACAGGGAAATATCTGCTTCTAAATCCAAAACGCAGCTATCTAACAGAACGGTTGTCAATGTGTGCACTCAACTTCCAGAGTTAAACCCGTGTGTGGATTCAGCAGTCTGCAGAGACTTTCTCTGCAGAGTCCCAAAACAGGCGTTTTCAGCCCATTACCGGCATATGGAAGAAACAGCAGTAAGCACAGGGAAATATCTGCTTCTAAATCCAAAACGCAGCTATCTAACAGAACGGTTGTCAATGTGTGCACTCAACTTCCAGAGTTAAACCCGTGTGTGGATTCAGCAGTCTGCAGAGACTTTCTCTGCAGAGTCCCAAAACAGGCGTTTTCAGCCCATTACCGGCATATGGAAGAAACAGCAGTAAGCACAGGGAAATATCTGCTTCTAAATCCAAAACGCAGCTATCTAACAGAACGGTTGTCAATGTGTGCACTCAACTTCCAGAGTTAAACCCGTGTGTGGATTCAGCAGTCTGCAGAGACTTTCTCTGCAGAGTCCCAAAACAGGCGTTTTCAGCCCATTACCGGCATATGGAAGAAACAGCAGTAAGCACAGGGAAGTATCTGCTTCTAAATCCAAAACGCAGCTATCTAACAGAACGGTTGTCAATGTGTGCACTCAACTTCCAGAGTTAAACCCGTGTGTGGATTCAGCAGTCTGCAGAGACTTTCTCTGCAGAGTCCCAAAACAGGCGTTTTCAGCCCATTACCGGCATATGGAAGAAACAGCAGTAAGCACAGGGAAATATCTGCTTCTAAATCCAAAACGCAGCTATCTAACAGAACGGTTGTCAATGTGTGCACTCAACTTCCAGAGTTAAACCCGTGTGTGGATTCAGCAGTCTGCAGAGACTTTCTCTGCAGAGTCCCAAAACAGGCGTTTTCAGCCCATTACCGGCATATGGAAGAAACAGCAGTAAGCACATGGAAATATCTGCTTCTAAATCCAAAACGCAGCTATCTAACAGAACGGTTGTCAATGTGTGCACTCAACTTCCAGAGTTAAACCCGTGTGTGGATTCAGCAGTCTGCAGAGACTTTCTCTGCAGAGTCCCAAAACAGGCGTTTTCAGCCCATTACCGGCATATGGAAGAAACAGCAGTAAGCACAGGGAAATATCTGCTTCTAAATCCAAAACGCAGCTATCTAACAGAACGGTTGTCAATGTGTGCACTCAACTTCCAGAGTTAAACCCGTGTGTGGATTCAGCAGTCTGCAGAGACTTTCTCTGCAGAGTCCCAAAACAGGCGTTTTCAGCCCATTACCGGCATATGGAAGAAACAGCAGTAAGCACAGGGAAATATCTGCTTCTAAATCCAAAACGCAGCTATCTAACAGAACGGTTGTCAATGTGTGCACTCAACTTCCAGAGTTAAACCCGTGTGTGGATTCAGCAGTCTGCAGAGACTTTCTCTGCAGAGTCCCAAAACAGGCGTTTTCAGCCCATTACCGGCATATGGAAGAAACAGCAGTAAGCACAGGGAAATATCTGCTTCTAAATCCAAAACGCAGCTATCTAACAGAACGGTTGTCAATGTGTGCACTCAACTTCCAGAGTTAAACCCGTGTGTGGATTCAGCAGTCTGCAGAGACTTTCTCTGCAGAGTCCCAAAACAGGCGTTTTCAGCCCATTACCGGCATATGGAAGAAACAGCAGTAAGCACAGGGAAATATCTGCTTCTAAATCCAAAACGCAGCTATCTAACAGAACGGTTGTCAATGTGTGCACTCAACTTCCAGAGTTAAACCCGTGTGTGGATTCAGCAGTCTGCAGAGACTTTCTCTGCAGAGTCCCAAAACAGGCGTTTTCAGCCCATTACCGGCATATGGAAGAAACAGCAGTAAGCACAGGGAAATATCTGCTTCTAAATCCAAAACGCAGCTATCTAACAGAACGGTTGTCAATGTGTGCACTCAACTTCCAGAGTTAAACCCGTGTGTGGATTCAGCAGTCTGCAGAGACTTTCTCTGCAGAGTCCCAAAACAGGCGTTTTCAGCCCATTACCGGCATATGGAAGAAACAGCAGTAAGCACAGGGAAATATCTGCTTCTAAATCCAAAACGCAGCTATCTAACAGAACGGTTGTCAATGTGTGCACTCAACTTCCAGAGTTAAACCCGTGTGTGGATTCAGCAGTCTGCAGAGACTTTCTCTGCAGAGTCCCAAAACAGGCGTTTTCAGCCCATAACCGGCATATGGAAGAAACAGCAGTAAGCACAGGGAAATATCTGCTTCTAAATCCAAAACGCAGCTATCTAACAGAACGGTTGTCAATGTGTGCACTCAACTTCCAGAGTTAAACCCGTGTGTGGATTCAGCAGTCTGCAGAGACTTTCTCTGCAGAGTCCCAAAACAGGCGTTTTCAGCCCATTACCGGCATATGGAAGAAACAGCAGTAAGCACAGGGAAATATCTGCTTCTAAATCCAAAACGCAGCTATCTAACAGAACGGTTGTCAATGTGTGCACTCAACTTCCAGAGTTAAACCCGTGTGTGGATTCAGCAGTCTGCAGAGACTTTCTCTGCAGAGTCCCAAAACAGGCGTTTTCAGCCCATTACCGGCATATGGAAGAAACAGCAGTAAGCACAGGGAAATATCTGCTTCTAAATCCAAAACGCAGCTATCTAACAGAACGGTTGTCAATGTGTGCACTCAACTTCCAGAGTTAAACCCGTGTGTGGATTCAGCAGTCTGCAGAGACTTTCTCTGCAGAGTCCCAAAACAGGCGTTTTCAGCCCATTACCGGCATATGGAAGAAACAGCAGTAAGCACAGGGAAATATCTGCTTCTAAATCCAAAACGCAGCTATCTAACAGAACGGTTGTCAATGTGTGCACTCAACTTCCAGAGTTAAACCCGTGTGTGGATTCAGCAGTCTGCAGAGACTTTCTCTGCAGAGTCCCAAAACAGGCGTTTTCAGCCCATTACCGGCATATGGAAGAAACAGCAGTAAGCACAGGGAAGTATCTGCTTCTAAATCCAAAACGCAGCTATCTAACAGAACGGTTGTCAATGTGTGCACTCAACTTCCAGAGTTAAACCCGTGTGTGGATTCAGCAGTCTGCAGAGACTTTCTCTGCAGAGTCCCAAAACAGGCGTTTTCAGCCCATTACCGGCATATGGAAGAAACAGCAGTAAGCACAGGGAAATATCTGCTTCTAAATCCAAAACGCAGCTATCTAACAGAACGGTTGTCAATGTGTGCACTCAACTTCCAGAGTTAAACCCGTGTGTGGATTCAGCACTCTGCAGAGACTTTCTCTGCAGAGTCCCAAAACAGGCGTTTTCAGCCCATTACCGGCATATGGAAGAAACAGCAGTAAGCACAGGGAAATATCTGCTTCTAAATCCAAAACGCAGCTATCTAACAGAACGGTTGTCAATGTGTGCACTCAACTTCCAGAGTTAAACCCGTGTGTGGATTCAGCAGTCTGCAGAGACTTTCTCTGCAGAGTCCCAAAACAGGCGTTTTCAGCCCATTACCGGCATATGGAAGAAACAGCAGTAAGCACAGGGAAATATCTGCTTCTAAATCCAAAATGCAGCTATCTAACAGAACGGTTGTCAATGTGTGCACTCAACTTCCAGAGTTAAACCCGTGTGTGGATTCAGCAGTCTGCAGAGACTTTCTCTGCAGAGTCCCAAAACAGGCGTTTTCAGCCCATTACCGGCATATGGAAGAAACAGCAGTAAGCACAGGGAAATATCTGCTTCTAAATCCAAAACGCAGCTATCTAACAGAACGGTTGTCAATGTGTGCACTCAACTTCCAGAGTTAAACCCGTGTGTGGATTCAGCAGTCTGCAGAGACTTTCTCTGCAGAGTCCCAAAACAGGCGTTTTCAGCCCATTACCGGCATATGGAAGAAACAGCAGTAAGCACAGGGAAATATCTGCTTCTAAATCCAAAACGCAGCTATCTAACAGAACGGTTGTCAATGTGTGCACTCAACTTCCAGAGTTAAACCCGTGTGTGGATTCAGCAGTCTGCAGAGACTTTCTCTGCAGAGTCCCAAAACAGGCGTTTTCAGCCCATTACCGGCATATGGAAGAAACAGCAGTAAGCACAGGGAAATATCTGCTTCTAAATCCAAAACGCAGCTATCTAACAGAACGGTTGTCAATGTGTGCACTCAACTTCCAGAGTTAAACCCGTGTGTGGATTCAGCAGTCTGCAGAGACTTTCTCTGCAGAGTCCCCAAACAGGCGTTTTCAGCCCATTACCGGCATATGGAAGAAACAGCAGTAAGCACAGGGAAATATCTGCTTCTAAATCCAAAACGCAGCTATCTAACAGAACGGTTGTCAATGTGTGCACTCAACTTCCAGAGTTAAACCCGTGTGTGGATTCAGCAGTCTGCAGAGACTTTCTCTGCAGAGTCCCAAAACAGGCGTTTTCAGCCCATTACCGGCATATGGAAGAAACAGCAGTAAGCACAGGGAAATATCTGCTTCTAAATCCAAAACGCAGCTATCTAACAGAACGGTTGTCAATGTGTGCACTCAACTTCCAGAGTTAAACCCGTGTGTGGATTCAGCAGTCTGCAGAGACTTTCTCTGCAGAGTCCCAAAACAGGCGTTTTCAGCCCATTACCGGCATATGGAAGAAACAGCAGTAAGCACAGGGAAATATCTGCTTCTAAATCCAAAACGCAGCTATCTAACAGAACGGTTGTCAATGTGTGCACTCAACTTCCAGAGTTAAACCCGTGTGTGGATTCAGCAGTCTGCAGAGACTTTCTCTGCAGAGTCCCAAAACAGGCGTTTTCAGCCCATTACCGGCATATGGAAGAAACAGCAGTAAGCACAGGGAAATATCTGCTTCTAAATCCAAAACGCAGCTATCTAACAGAACGGTTGTCAATGTGTGCACTCAACTTCCAGAGTTAAACCCGTGTGTGGATTCAGCAGTCTGCAGAGACTTTCTCTGCAGAGTCCCAAAACAGGCGTTTTCAGCCCATTACCGGCATATGGAAGAAACAGCAGTAAGCACAGGGAAGTATCTGCTTCTAAATCCAAAACGCAGCTATCTAACAGAACGGTTGTCAATGTGTGCACTCAACTTCCAGAGTTAAACCCGTGTGTGGATTCAGCAGTCTGCAGAGACTTTCTCTGCAGAGTCCCAAAACAGGCGTTTTCAGCCCATTACCGGCATATGGAAGAAACAGCAGTAAGCACAGGGAAATATCTGCTTCTAAATCCAAAACGCAGCTATCTAACAGAACGGTTGTCAATGTGTGCACTCAACTTCCAGAGTTAAACCCGTGTGTGGATTCAGCAGTCTGCAGAGACTTTCTCTGCAGAGTCCCAAAACAGGCGTTTTCAGCCCATTACCGGCATATGGAAGAAACAGCAGTAAGCACAGGGAAATATCTGCTTCTAAATCCAAAACGCAGCTATCTAACAGAACGGTTGTCAATGTGTGCACTCAACTTCCAGAGTTAAACCCGTGTGTGGATTCAGCAGTCTGCAGAGACTTTCTCTGCAGAGTCCCAAAACAGGCGTTTTCAGCCCATTACCGGCATATGGAAGAAACAGCAGTAAGCACAGGGAAATATCTGCTTCTAAATCCAAAACGCAGCTATCTAACAGAACGGTTGTCAATGTGTGCACTCAACTTCCAGAGTTAAACCCGTGTGTGGATTCAGCAGTCTGCAGAGACTTTCTCTGCAGAGTCCCAAAACAGGCGTTTTCAGCCCATTACCGGCATATGGAAGAAACAGCAGTAAGCACAGGGAAATATCTGCTTCTAAATCCAAAACGCAGCTATCTAACAGAACGGTTGTCAATGTGTGCACTCAACTTCCAGAGTTAAACCCGTGTGTGGATTCAGCAGTCTGCAGAGACTTTCTCTGCAGAGTCCCAAAACAGGCGTTTTCAGCCCATTACCGGCATATGGAAGAAACAGCAGTAAGCACAGGGAAGTATCTGCTTCTAAATCCAAAACGCAGCTATCTAACAGAACGGTTGTCAATGTGTGCACTCAACTTCCAGAGTTAAACCCGTGTGTGGATTCAGCAGTCTGCAGAGACTTTCTCTGCAGAGTCCCAAAACAGGCGTTTTCAGCCCATTACCGGCATATGGAAGAAACAGCAGTAAGCACAGGGAAATATCTGCTTCTAAATCCAAAACGCAGCTATCTAACAGAACGGTTGTCAATGTGTGCACTCAACTTCCAGAGTTAAACCCGTGTGTGGATTCAGCAGTCTGCAGAGACTTTCTCTGCAGAGTCCCAAAACAGGCGTTTTCAGCCCATTACCGGCATATGGAAGAAACAGCAGTAAGCACAGGGAAATATCTGCTTCTAAATCCAAAACGCAGCTATCTAACAGAACGGTTGTCAATGTGTGCACTCAACTTCCAGAGTTAAACCCGTGTGTGGATTCAGCAGCCTGCAGAGACTTTCTCTGCAGAGTCCCAAAACAGGCGTTTTCAGCCCATTACCGGCATATGGAAGAAACAGCAGTAAGCACAGGGAAATATCTGCTTCTAAATCCAAAATGCAGCTATCTAACAGAACGGTTGTCAATGTGTGCACTCAACTTCCAGAGTTAAACCCGTGTGTGGATTCAGCAGTCTGCAGAGACTTTCTCTGCAGAGTCCCAAAACAGGCGTTTTCAGCCCATTACCGGCATATGGAAGAAACAGCAGTAAGCACAGGGAAATATCTGCTTCTAAATCCAAAACGCAGCTATCTAACAGAACGGTTGTCAATGTGTGCACTCAACTTCCAGAGTTAAACCCGTGTGTGGATTCAGCAGTCTGCAGAGACTTTCTCTGCAGAGTCCCAAAACAGGCGTTTTCAGCCCATTACCGGCATATGGAAGAAACAGCAGTAAGCACAGGGAAATATCTGCTTCTAAATCCAAAACGCAGCTATCTAACAGAACGGTTGTCAATGTGTGCACTCAACTTCCAGAGTTAAACCCGTGTGTGGATTCAGCAGTCTGCACAGACTTTCTCTGCAGAGTCCCAAAACAGGCGTTTTCAGCCCATTACCGGCATATGGAAGAAACAGCAGTAAGCACAGGGAAATATCTGCTTCTAAATCCAAAACGCAGCTATCTAACAGAACGGTTGTCAATGTGTGCACTCAACTTCCAGAGTTAAACCCGTGTGTGGATTCAGCAGTCTGCAGAGACTTTCTCTGCAGAGTCCCAAAACAGGCGTTTTCAGCCCATTACCGGCATATGGAAGAAACAGCAGTAAGCACAGGGAAATATCTGCTTCTAAATCCAAAACGCAGCTATCTAACAGAACGGTTGTCAATGTGTGCACTCAACTTCCAGAGTTAAACCCGTGTGTGGATTCAGCAGTCTGCAGAGACTTTCTCTGCAGAGTCCCAAAACAGGCGTTTTCAGCCCATTACCGGCATATGGAAGAAACAGCAGTAAGCACAGGGAAGTATCTGCTTCTAAATCCAAAACGCAGCTATCTAACAGAACGGTTGTCAATGTGTGCACTCAACTTCCAGAGTTAAACCCGTGTGTGGATTCAGCAGTCTGCAGAGACTTTCTCTGCAGAGTCCCAAAACAGGCGTTTTCAGCCCATTACCGGCATATGGAAGAAACAGCAGTAAGCACAGGGAAGTATCTGCTTCTAAATCCAAAACGCAGCTATCTAACAGAACGGTTGTCAATGTGTGCACTCAACTTCCAGAGTTAAACCCGTGTGTGGATTCAGCAGTCTGCAGAGACTTTCTCTGCAGAGTCCCAAAACAGGCGTTTTCAGCCCATTACCGGCATATGGAAGAAACAGCAGTAAGCACAGGGAAATATCTGCTTCTAAATCCAAAACGCAGCTATCTAACAGAACGGTTGTCAATGTGTGCACTCAACTTCCAGAGTTAAACCCGTGTGTGGATTCAGCAGTCTGCAGAGACTTTCTCTGCAGAGTCCCAAAACAGGCGTTTTCAGCCCATAACCGGCATATGGAAGAAACAGCAGTAAGCACAGGGAAATATCTGCTTCTAAATCCAAAACGCTGCTATCTAACAGAACGGTTGTCAATGTGTGCACTCAACTTCCAGAGTTAAACCCGTGTGTGGATTCAGCAGTCTGCAGAGACTTTCTCTGCAGAGTCCCAAAACAGGCGTTTTCAGCCCATTACCGGCATATGGAAGAAACAGCAGTAAGCACAGGGAAATATCTGCTTCTAAATCCAAAACGCAGCTATCTAACAGAACGGTTGTCAATGTGTGCACTCAACTTCCAGAGTTAAACCCGTGTGTGGATTCAGCAGTCTGCAGAGACTTTCTCTGCAGAGTCCCAAAACAGGCGTTTTCAGCCCATTACCGGCATATGGAAGAAACAGCAGTAAGCACAGGGAAATATCTGCTTCTAAATCCAAAACGCAGCTATCTAACAGAACGGTTGTCAATGTGTGCACTCAACTTCCAGAGTTAAACCCGTGTGTGGATTCAGCAGTCTGCAGAGACTTTCTCTGCAGAGTCCCAAAACAGGCGTTTTCAGCCCATTACCGGCATATGGAAGAAACAGCAGTAAGCACAGGGAAATATCTGCTTCTAAATCCAAAAGGCAGCTATCTAACAGAACGGTTGTCAATGTGTGCACTCAACTTCCAGAGTTAAACCCGTGTGTGGATTCAGCAGTCTGCAGAGACTTTCTCTGCAGAGTCCCAAAACAGGCGTTTTCAGCCCATTACCGGCATATGGAAGAAACAGCAGTAAGCACAGGGAAGTATCTGCTTCTAAATCCAAAACGCAGCTATCTAACAGAACGGTTGTCAATGTGTGCACTCAACTTCCAGAGTTAAACCCGTGTGTGGATTCAGCAGTCTGCAGAGACTTTCTCTGCAGAGTCCCAAAACAGGCGTTTTCAGCCCATTACCGGCATATGGAAGAAACAGCAGTAAGCACAGGGAAATATCTGCTTCTAAATCCAAAACGCAGCTATCTAACAGAACGGTTGTCAATGTGTGCACTCAACTTCCAGAGTTAAACCCGTGTGTGGATTCAGCAGTCTGCAGAGACTTTCTCTGCAGAGTCCCAAAACAGGCGTTTTCAGCCCATTACCGGCATATGGAAGAAACAGCAGTAAGCACAGGGAAATATCTGCTTCTAAATCCAAAACGCAGCTATCTAACAGAACGGTTGTCAATGTGTGCACTCAACTTCCAGAGTTAAACCCGTGTGTGGATTCAGCAGTCTGCAGAGACTTTCTCTGCAGAGTCCCAAAACAGGCGTTTTCAGCCCATTACCGGCATATGGAAGAAACAGCAGTAAGCACAGGGAAATATCTGCTTCTAAATCCAAAACGCAGCTATCTAACAGAACGGTTGTCAATGTGTGCACTCAACTTCCAGAGTTAAACCCGTGTGTGGATTCAGCAGTCTGCAGAGACTTTCTCTGCAGAGTCCCAAAACAGGCGTTTTCAGCCCATTACCGGCATATGGAAGAAACAGCAGTCAGCACAGGGAAATATCTGCTTCTAAATCCAAAACGCAGCTATCTAACAGAACGGTTGTCAATGTGTGCACTCAACTTCCAGAGTTAAACCCGTGTGTGGATTCAGCAGTCTGCAGAGACTTTCTCTGCAGAGTCCCAAAACAGGCGTTTTCAGCCCATTACCGGCATATGGAAGAAACAGCAGTAAGCACAGGGAAATATCTGCTTCTAAATCCAAAACGCAGCTATCTAACAGAACGGTTGTCAATGTGTGCACTCAACTTCCAGAGTTAAACCCGTGTGTGGATTCAGCAGTCTGCAGAGACTTTCTCTGCAGAGTCCCAAAACAGGCGTTTTCAGCCCATTACCGGCATATGGAAGAAACAGCAGTAAGCACAGGGAAATATCTGCTTCTAAATCCAAAACGCAGCTATCTAACAGAACGGTTGTCAATGTGTGCACTCAACTTCCAGAGTTAAACCCGTGTGTGGATTCAGCAGTCTGCAGAGACTTTCTCTGCAGAGTCCCAAAACAGGCGTTTTCAGCCCATTACCGGCATATGGAAGAAACAGCAGTAAGCACAGGGAAATATCTGCTTCTAAATCCAAAACGCAGCTATCTAACAGAACGGTTGTCAATGTGTGCACTCAACTTCCAGAGTTAAACCCGTGTGTAGATTCAGCAGTCTGCAGAGACTTTCTCTGCAGAGTCCCAAAACAGGCGTTTTCAGCCCATTACCGGCATATGGAAGAAACAGCAGTAAGCACAGGGAAATATCTGCTTCTAAATCCAAAATGCAGCTATCTAACAGAACGGTTGTCAATGTGTGCACTCAACTTCCAGAGTTAAACCCGTGCGTGGATTCAGCAGTCTGCAGAGACTTTCTCTGCAGAGTCCCAAAACAGGCGTTTTCAGCCCATTACCGGCATATGGAAGAAACAGCAGTAAGCACAGGGAAATATCTGCTTCTAAATCCAAAACGCAGCTATCTAACAGAACGGTTGTCAATGTGTGCACTCCACTTCCAGAGTTAAACCCGTGTGTGGATTCAGCAGTCTGCAGAGACTTTCTCTGCAGAGTCCCAAAACAGGCGTTTTCAGCCCATTACCGGCATATGGAAGAAACAGCAGTAAGCACAGGGAAATATCTGCTTCTAAATCCAAAACGCAGCTATCTAACAGAACGGTTGTCAATGTGTGCACTCAACTTCCAGAGTTAAACCCGTGTGTGGATTCAGCAGTCTGCACAGACTTTCTCTGCAGAGTCCCAAAACAGGCGTTTTCAGCCCATTACCGGCATATGGAAGAAACAGCAGTAAGCACAGGGAAATATCTGCTTCTAAATCCAAAACGCAGCTATCTAACAGAACGGTTGTCAATGTGTGCACTCAACTTCCAGAGTTAAACCCGTGTGTGGATTCAGCAGTCTGCAGAGACTTTCTCTGCAGAGTCCCAAAACAGGCGTTTTCAGCCCATTACCGGCATATGGAAGAAACAGCAGTAAGCACAGGGAAATATCTGCTTCTAAATCCAAAACGCAGCTATCTAACAGAACGGTTGTCAATGTGTGCACTCAACTTCCAGAGTTAAACCCGTGTGTGGATTCAGCAGTCTGCAGAGACTTTCTCTGCAGAGTCCCAAAACAGGCGTTTTCAGCCCACCGGCATATGGAAGAAACAGCAGTAAGCACAGGGAAGTATCTGCTTCTAAATCCAAAACGCAGCTATCTAACAGAACGGTTGTCAATGTGTGCACTCAACTTCCAGAGTTAAACCCGTGTGTGGATTCAGCAGTCTGCAGAGACTTTCTCTGCAGAGTCCCAAAACAGGCGTTTTCAGCCCATTACCGGCATATGGAAGAAACAGCAGTAAGCACAGGGAAGTATCTGCTTCTAAATCCAAAACGCAGCTATCTAACAGAACGGTTGTCAATGTGTGCACTCAACTTCCAGAGTTAAACCCGTGTGTGGATTCAGCAGTCTGCAGAGACTTTCTCTGCAGAGTCCCAAAACAGGCGTTTTCAGCCCATTACCGGCATATGGAAGAAACAGCAGTAAGCACAGGGAAATATCTGCTTCTAAATCCAAAACGCAGCTATCTAACAGAACGGTTGTCAATGTGTGCACTCAACTTCCAGAGTTAAACCCGTGTGTGGATTCAGCAGTCTGCAGAGACTTTCTCTGCAGAGTCCCAAAACAGGCGTTTTCAGCCCATAACCGGCATATGGAAGAAACAGCAGTAAGCACAGGGAAATATCTGCTTCTAAATCCAAAACGCAGCTATCTAACAGAACGGTTGTCAATGTGTGCACTCAACTTCCAGAGTTAAACCCGTGTGTGGATTCAGCAGTCTGCAGAGACTTTCTCTGCAGAGTCCCAAAACAGGCGTTTTCAGCCCATTACCGGCATATGGAAGAAACAGCAGTAAGCACAGGGAAATATCTGCTTCTAAATCCAAAACGCAGCTATCTAACAGAACGGTTGTCAATGTGTGCACTCAACTTCCAGAGTTAAACCCGTGTGTGGATTCAGCAGTCTGCAGAGACTTTCTCTGCAGAGTCCCAAAACAGGCGTTTTCAGCCCATTACCGGCATATGGAAGAAACAGCAGTAAGCACAGGGAAATATCTGCTTCTAAATCCAAAACGCAGCTATCTAACAGAACGGTTGTCAATGTGTGCACTCAACTTCCAGAGTTAAACCCGTGTGTGGATTCAGCAGTCTGCAGAGACTTTCTCTGCAGAGTCCCAAAACAGGCGTTTTCAGCCCATTACCGGCATATGGAAGAAACAGCAGTAAGCACAGGGAAATATCTGCTTCTAAATCCAAAACGCAGCTATCTAACAGAACGGTTGTCAATGTGTGCACTCAACTTCCAGAGTTAAACCCGTGTGTGGATTCAGCAGTCTGCAGAGACTTTCTCTGCAGAGTCCCAAAACAGGCGTTTTCAGCCCATTACCGGCATATGGAAGAAACAGCAGTAAGCACAGGGAAGTATCTGCTTCTAAATCCAAAACGCAGCTATCTAACAGAACGGTTGTCAATGTGTGCACTCAACTTCCAGAGTTAAACCCGTGTGTGGATTCAGCAGTCTGCAGAGACTTTCTCTGCAGAGTCCCAAAACAGGCGTTTTCAGCCCATTACCGGCATATGGAAGAAACAGCAGTAAGCACAGGGAAATATCTGCTTCTAAATCCAAAACGCAGCTATCTAACAGAACGGTTGTCAATGTGTGCACTCAACTTCCAGAGTTAAACCCGTGTGTGGATTCAGCAGTCTGCAGAGACTTTCTCTGCAGAGTCCCAAAACAGGCGTTTTCAGCCCATTACCGGCATATGGAAGAAACAGCAGTAAGCACAGGGAAATATCTGCTTCTAAATCCAAAATGCAGCTATCTAACAGAACGGTTGTCAATGTGTGCACTCAACTTCCAGAGTTAAACCCGTGTGTGGATTCAGCAGTCTGCAGAGACTTTCTCTGCAGAGTCCCAAAACAGGCGTTTTCAGCCCATTACCGGCATATGGAAGAAACAGCAGTAAGCACAGGGAAATATCTGCTTCTAAATCCAAAACGCAGCTTTCTAACAGAACGGTTGTCAATGTGTGCACTCAACTTCCAGAGTTAAACCCGTGTGTGGATTCAGCAGTCTGCAGAGACTTTCTCTGCAGAGTCCCAAAACAGGCGTTTTCAGCCCATTACCGGCATATGGAAGAAACAGCAGTAAGCACAGGGAAATATCTGCTTCTAAATCCAAAACGCAGCTATCTAACAGAACGGTTGTCAATGTGTGCACTCAACTTCCAGAGTTAAACCCGTGTGTGGATTCAGCAGTCTGCACAGACTTTCTCTGCAGAGTCCCAAAACAGGCCTTTTCAGCCCATTACCGGCATATGGAAGAAACAGCAGTAAGCACAGGGAAATATCTGCTTCTAAATCCAAAACGCAGCTATCTAACAGAACGGTTGTCAATGTGTGCACTCAACTTCCAGAGTTAAACCCGTGTGTGGATTCAGCAGTCTGCAGAGACTTTCTCTGCAGAGTCCCAAAACAGGCGTTTTCAGCCCATTACCGGCATATGGAAGAAACAGCAGTAAGCACAGGGAAATATCTGCTTCTAAATCCAAAACGCAGCTATCTAACAGAACGGTTGTCAATGTGTGCACTCAACTTCCAGAGTTAAACCCGTGTGTGGATTCAGCAGTCTGCAGAGACTTTCTCTGCAGAGTCCCAAAACAGGCGTTTTCAGCCCATTACCGGCATATGGAAGAAACAGCAGTAAGCACAGGGAAGTATCTGCTTCTAAATCCAAAACGCAGCTATCTAACAGAACGGTTGTCAATGTGTGCACTCAACTTCCAGAGTTAAACCCGTGTGTGGATTCAGCAGTCTGCAGAGACTTTCTCTGCAGAGTCCCAAAACAGGCGTTTTCAGCCCATTACCGGCATATGGAAGAAACAGCAGTAAGCACAGGGAAATATCTGCTTCTAAATCCAAAACGCAGCTATCTAACAGAACGGTTGTCAATGTGTGCACTCAACTTCCAGAGTTAAACCCGTGTGTGGATTCAGCAGTCTGCAGAGACTTTCTCTGCAGAGTCCCAAAACAGGCGTTTTCAGCCCATTACCGGCATATGGAAGAAAACAGCAGTAAGCACAGGGAAATATCTGCTTCTAAATCCAAAACGCAGCTATCTAACAGAACGGTTGTCAATGTGTGCACTCAACTTCCAGAGTTAAACCCGTGTGTGGATTCAGCAGTCTGCAGAGACTTTCTCTGCAGAGTCCCAAAACAGGCGTTTTCAGCCCATTACCGGCATATGGAAGAAACAGCAGTAAGCACAGGGAAATATCTGCTTCTAAATCCAAAATGCAGCTATCTAACAGAACGGTTGTCAATGTGTGCACTCAACTTCCAGAGTTAAACCCGTGTGTGGATTCAGCAGTCTGCAGAGACTTTCTCTGCAGAGTCCCAAAACAGGCGTTTTCAGCCCATTACCGGCATATGGAAGAAACAGCAGTAAGCACAGGGAAATATCTGCTTCTAAATCCAAAACGCAGCTATCTAACAGAACGGTTGTCAATGTGTGCACTCAACTTCCAGAGTTAAACCCGTGTGTGGATTCAGCAGTCTGCAGAGACTTTCTCTGCAGAGTCCCAAAACAGGCGTTTTCAGCCCATTACCGGCATATGGAAGAAACAGCAGTAAGCACAGGGAAATATCTGCTTCTAAATCCAAAACGCAGCTATCTAACAGAACGGTTGTCAATGTGTGCACTCAACTTCCAGAGTTAAACCCGTGTGTGGATTCAGCAGTCTGCAGAGACTTTCTCTGCAGAGTCCCAAAACAGGCGTTTTCAGCCCATTACCGGCATATGGAAGAAACAGCAGTAAGCACAGGGAAATATCTGCTTCTAAATCCAAAACGCAGCTATCTAACAGAACGGTTGTCAATGTGTGCACTCAACTTCCAGAGTTAAACCCGTGTGTGGATTCAGCAGTCTGCAGAGACTTTCTCTGCAGAGTCCCAAAACAGGCGTTTTCAGCCCTTTACCGGCATATGGAAGAAACAGCAGTAAGCACAGGGAAATATCTGCTTCTAAATCCAAAACGCAGCTATCTAACAGAACGGTTGTCAATGTGTGCACTCAACTTCCAGAGTTAAACCCGTGTGTGGATTCAGCAGTCTGCAGAGACTTTCTCTGCAGAATCCCAAAACAGGCGTTTTCAGCCCATTACCGGCATATGGAAGAAACAGCAGTAAGCACAGGGAAATATCTGCTTCTAAATCCAAAACGCAGCTA
Organism: Aotus nancymaae; assembly: GCF_030222135.1. Lineage (NCBI taxonomy): Eukaryota > Metazoa > Chordata > Mammalia > Primates > Aotidae > Aotus > Aotus nancymaae. Next base: position 271,084 of record NW_026988831.1, read on the forward strand.
TCTAACAGAACGGTTGTCAATGTGTGCACTCAACTTCCAGAGTTAAACCCGTGTGTGGATTCAGCAGTCTGCAGAGACTTTCTCTGCAGAGTCCCAAAACAGGCGTTTTCAGCCCATAACCGGCATATGGAAGAAACAGCAGTAAGCACAGGGAAATATCTGCTTCTAAATCCAAAACGCAGCTATCTAACAGAACGGTTGTCAATGTGTGCACTCAACTTCCAGAGTTAAACCCGTGTGTGGATTCAGCAGTCTGCAGAGACTTTCTCTGCAGAGTCCCAAAACAGGCGTTTTCAGCCCATTACCGGCATATGGAAGAAACAGCAGTAAGCACAGGGAAATATCTGCTTCTAAATCCAAAACGCAGCTATCTAACAGAACGGTTGTCAATGTGTGCACTCAACTTCCAGAGTTAAACCCGTGTGTGGATTCAGCAGTCTGCAGAGACTTTCTCTGCAGAGTCCCAAAACAGGCGTTTTCAGCCCATTACCGGCATATGGAAGAAACAGCAGTAAGCACAGGGAAATATCTGCTTCTAAATCCAAAACGCAGCTATCTTACAGAACGGTTGTCAATGTGTGCACTCAACTTCCAGAGTTAAACCCGTGTGTGGATTCAGCAGTCTGCAGAGACTTTCTCTGCAGAGTCCCAAAACAGGAGTTTTCAGCCCATTACCGGCATATGGAAGAAACAGCAGTAAGCACAGGGAAATATCTGCTTCTAAATCCAAAACGCAGCTATCTAACAGAACGGTTGTCAATGTGTGCACTCAACTTCCAGAGTTAAACCCGTGTGTGGATTCAGCAGTCTGCAGAGACTTTCTCTGCAGAGTCCCAAAACAGGCGTTTTCAGCCCATTACCGGCATATGGAAGAAACAGCAGTAAGCACAGGGAAGTATCTGCTTCTAAATCCAAAACGCAGCTATCTAACAGAACGGTTGTCAATGTGTGCACTCAACTTCCAGAGTTAAACCCGTGTGTGGATTCAGCAGTCTGCAGAGACTTTCTCTGCAGAGTCCCAAAACAGGCGTTTTCAGCCCATTACCGGCATATGGAAGAAACAGCAGTAAGCACAGGGAAGTATCTGCTTCTAAATCCAAAACGCAGCTATCTAACAGAACGGTTGTCAATGTGTGCACTCAACTTCCAGAGTTAAACCCGTGTGTGGATTCAGCAGTCTGCAGAGACTTTCTCTGCAGAGTCCCAAAACAGGCGTTTTCAGCCCATTACCGGCATATGGAAGAAACAGCAGTAAGCACAGGGAAATATCTGCTTCTAAATCCAAAACGCAGCTATCTAACAGAACGGTTGTCAATGTGTGCACTCAACTTCCAGAGTTAAACCCGTGTGTGGATTCAGCAGTCTGCAGAGACTTTCTCTGCAGAGTCCCAAAACAGGCGTTTTCAGCCCATTACCGGCATATGGAAGAAACAGCAGTAAGCACAGGGAAATATCTGCTTCTAAATCCAAAACGCAGCTATCTAACAGAACGGTTGTCAATGTGTGCACTCAACTTCCAGAGTTAAACCCGTGTGTGGATTCAGCAGTCTGCAGAGACTTTCTCTGCAGAGTCCCAAAACAGGCGTTTTCAGCCCATTACCGGCATATGGAAGAAACAGCAGTAAGCACAGGGAAATATCTGCTTCTAAATCCAAAACGCAGCTATCTAACAGAACGGTTGTCAATGTGTGCACTCAACTTCCAGAGTTAAACCCGTGTGTGGATTCAGCAGTCTGCAGAGACTTTCTCTGCAGAGTCCCAAAACAGGCGTTTTCAGCCCATTACCGGCATATGGAAGAAACAGCAGTAAGCACAGGGAAATATCTGCTTCTAAATCCAAAACGCAGCTATCTAACAGAACGGTTGTCAATGTGTGCACTCAACTTCCAGAGTTAAACCCGTGTGTGGATTCAGCAGTCTGCAGAGACTTTCTCTGCAGAGTCCCAAAACAGGCGTTTTCAGCCCATTACCGGCATATGGAAGAAACAGCAGTAAGCACAGGGAAATATCTGCTTCTAAATCCAAAACGCAGCTATCTAACAGAACGGTTGTCAATGTGTGCACTCAACTTCCAGAGTTAAACCCGTGTGTGGATTCAGCAGTCTGCAGAGACTTTCTCTGCAGAGTCCCAAAACAGGCGTTTTCAGCCCATTACCGGCATATGGAAGAAACAGCAGTAAGCACAGGGAAATATCTGCTTCTAAATCCAAAACGCAGCTATCTAACAGAACGGTTGTCAATGTGTGCACTCAACTTCCAGAGTTAAACCCGTGTGTGGATTCAGCAGTCTGCAGAGACTTTCTCTGCAGAGTCCCAAAACAGGCGTTTTCAGCCCATAACCGGCATATGGAAGAAACAGCAGTAAGCACAGGGAAATATCTGCTTCTAAATCCAAAACGCAGCTATCTAACAGAACGGTTGTCAATGTGTGCACTCAACTTCCAGAGTTAAACCCGTGTGTGGATTCAGCAGTCTGCACAGACTTTCTCTGCAGAGTCCCAAAACAGGCGTTTTCAGCCCATTACCGGCATATGGAAGAAACAGCAGTAAGCACAGGGAAATATCTGCTTCTAAATCCAAAACGCAGCTATCTAACAGAACGGTTGTCAATGTGTGCACTCAACTTCCAGAGTTAAACCCGTGTGTGGATTCAGCAGTCTGCAGAGACTTTCTCTGCAGAGTCCCAAAACAGGCGTTTTCAGCCCATTACCGGCATATGGAAGAAACAGCAGTAAGCACAGGGAAATATCTGCTTCTAAATCCAAAACGCAGCTATCTAACAGAACGGTTGTCAATGTGTGCACTCAACTTCCAGAGTTAAACCCGTGTGTGGATTCAGCAGTCTGCAGAGACTTTCTCTGCAGAGTCCCAAAACAGGCGTTTTCAGCCCATTACCGGCATATGGAAGAAACAGCAGTAAGCACAGGGAAATATCTGCTTCTAAATCCAAAACGCAGCTATCTAACAGAACGGTTGTCAATGTGTGCACTCAACTTCCAGAGTTAAACCCGTGTGTGGATTCAGCAGTCTGCAGAGTCTTTCTCTGCAGAGTCCCAAAACAGGTGTTTTCAGCCCATTACCGGCATATGGAAGAAACAGCAGTAAGCACAGGGAAATATCTGCTTTTAAATCCAAAACGCAGCTATCTAACAGAACGGTTGTCAATGTGTGCACTCAACTTCCAGAGTTAAACCCGTGTGTGGATTCAGCAGTCTGCAGAGACTTTCTCTGCAGAGTCCCAAAACAGGCGTTTTCAGCCCATTACCGGCATATGGAAGAAACAGCAGTAAGCACAGGGAAATATCTGCTCCTAAATCCAAAACGCAGCTATCTAACAGAACGGTTGTCAATGTGTGCACTCAACTTCCAGAGTTAAACCCGTGTGTGGATTCAGCAGTCTGCAGAGACTTTCTCTGCAGAGTCCCAAAACAGGCGTTTTCAGCCCATTACCGGCATATGGAAGAAACAGCAGTAAGCACAGGGAAATATCTGCTTCTAAATCCAAAACGCAGCTATCTAACAGAACGGTTGTCAATGTGTGCACTCAACTTCCAGAGTTAAACCCGTGTGTGGATTCAGCAGTCTGCAGAGACTTTCTCTGCAGAGTCCCAAAACAGGCGTTTTCAGCCCATTACCGGCATATGGAAGAAACAGCAGTAAGCACAGGGAAATATCTGCTTCTAAATCCAAAACGCAGCTATCTAACAGAACGGTTGTCAATGTGTGCACTCAACTTCCAGAGTTAAACCCGTGTGTGGATTCAGCAGTCTGCAGAGACTTTCTCTGCAGAGTCCCAAAACAGGCGTTTTCAGCCCATTACCGGCATATGGAAGAAACAGCAGTAAGCACAGGGAAATATCTGCTTCTAAATCCAAAACGCAGCTATCTAACAGAACGGTTGTCAATGTGTGCACTCAACTTCCAGAGTTAAACCCGTGTGTGGATTCAGCAGTCTGCAGAGACTTTCTCTGCAGAGTCCCAAAACAGGCGTTTTCAGCCCATTACCGGCATATGGAAGAAACAGCAGTAAGCACAGGGAAATATCTGCTTCTAAATCCAAAACGCAGCTATCTAACAGAACGGTTGTCAATGTGTGCACTCAACTTCCAGAGTTAAACCCGTGTGTGGATTCAGCAGTCTGCAGAGACTTTCTCTGCAGAGTCCCAAAACAGGCGTTTTCAGCCCATTACCGGCATATGGAAGAAACAGCAGTAAGCACAGGGAAATATCTGCTTCTAAATCCAAAACGCAGCTATCTAACAGAACGGTTGTCAATGTGTGCACTCAACTTCCAGAGTTAAACCCGTGTGTGGATTCAGCAGTCTGCAGAGACTTTCTCTGCAGAGTCCCAAAACAGGCGTTTTCAGCCCATTACCGGCATATGGAAGAAACAGCAGTAAGCACAGGGAAATATCTGCTTCTAAATCCAAAACGCAGCTATCTAACAGAACGGTTGTCAATGTGTGCACTCAACTTCCAGAGTTAAACCCGTGTGTGGATTCAGCAGTCTGCAGAGACTTTCTCTGCAGAGTCCCAAAACAGGCGTTTTCAGCCCATTACCGGCATATGGAAGAAACAGCAGTAAGCACAGGGAAATATCTGCTTCTAAATCCAAAACGCAGCTATCTAACAGAACGGTTGTCAATGTGTGCACTCAACTTCCAGAGTTAAACCCGTGTGTGGATTCAGCAGTCTGCAGAGACTTTCTCTGCAGAGTCCCAAAACAGGCGTTTTCAGCCCATTACCGGCATATGGAAGAAACAGCAGTAAGCACAGGGAAATATCTGCTTCTAAATCCAAAACGCAGCTATCTAACAGAACGGTTGTCAATGTGTGCACTCAACTTCCAGAGTTAAACCCGTGTGTGGATTCAGCAGTCTGCAGAGACTTTCTCTGCAGAGTCCCAAAACAGGCGTTTTCAGCCCATTACCGGCATATGGAAGAAACAGCAGTAAGCACAGGGAAATATCTGCTTCTAAATCCAAAACGCAGCTATCTAACAGAACGGTTGTCAATGTGTGCACTCAACTTCCAGAGTTAAACCCGTGTGTGGATTCAGCAGTCTGCAGAGACTTTCTCTGCAGAGTCCCAAAACAGGCGTTTTCAGCCCATTACCGGCATATGGAAGAAACAGCAGTAAGCACAGGGAAATATCTGCTTCTAAATCCAAAACGCAGCTATCTAACAGAACGGTTGTCAATGTGTGCACTCAACTTCCAGAGTTAAACCCGTGTGTGGATTCAGCAGTCTGCAGAGACTTTCTCTGCAGAGTCCCAAAACAGGCGTTTTCAGCCCATTACCGGCATATGGAAGAAACAGCAGTAAGCACAGGGAAATATCTGCTTCTAAATCCAAAACGCAGCTATCTAACAGAACGGTTGTCAATGTGTGCACTCAACTTCCAGAGTTAAACCCGTGTGTGGATTCAGCAGTCTGCAGAGACTTTCTCTGCAGAGTCCCAAAACAGGCGTTTTCAGCCCATTACCGGCATATGGAAGAAACAGCAGTAAGCACAGGGAAATATCTGCTTCTAAATCCAAAACGCAGCTATCTAACAGAACGGTTGTCAATGTGTGCACTCAACTTCCAGAGTTAAACCCGTGTGTGGATTCAGCAGTCTGCAGAGACTTTCTCTGCAGAGTCCCAAAACAGGCGTTTTCAGCCCATTACCGGCATATGGAAGAAACAGCAGTAAGCACAGGGAAATATCTGCTTCTAAATCCAAAACGCAGCTATCTAACAGAACGGTTGTCAATGTGTGCACTCAACTTCCAGAGTTAAACCCGTGTGTGGATTCAGCAGTCTGCAGAGACTTTCTCTGCAGAGTCCCAAAACAGGCGTTTTCAGCCCATTACCGGCATATGGAAGAAACAGCAGTAAGCACAGGGAAATATCTGCTTCTAAATCCAAAACGCAGCTATCTAACAGAACGGTTGTCAATGTGTGCACTCAACTTCCAGAGTTAAACCCGTGTGTGGATTCAGCAGTCTGCAGAGACTTTCTCTGCAGAGTCCCAAAACAGGCGTTTTCAGCCCATTACCGGCATATGGAAGAAACAGCAGTAAGCACAGGGAAGTATCTGCTTCTAAATCCAAAACGCAGCTATCTAACAGAACGGTTGTCAATGTGTGCACTCAACTTCCAGAGTTAAACCCGTGTGTGGATTCAGCAGTCTGCAGAGACTTTCTCTGCAGAGTCCCAAAACAGGCGTTTTCAGCCCATTACCGGCATATGGAAGAAACAGCAGTAAGCACAGGGAAATATCTGCTTCTAAATCCAAAACGCAGCTATCTAACAGAACGGTTGTCAATGTGTGCACTCAACTTCCAGAGTTAAACCCGTGTGTGGATTCAGCAGTCTGCAGAGACTTTCTCTGCAGAGTCCCAAAACAGGCGTTTTCAGCCCATTACCGGCATATGGAAGAAACAGCAGTAAGCACAGGGAAATATCTGCTTCTAAATCCAAAACGCAGCTATCTAACAGAACGGTTGTCAATGTGTGCACTCAACTTCCAGAGTTAAACCCGTGTGTGGATTCAGCAGTCTGCAGAGACTTTCTCTGCAGAGTCCCAAAACAGGCGTTTTCAGCCCATTACCGGCATATGGAAGAAACAGCAGTAAGCACAGGGAAATATCTGCTTCTAAATCCAAAACGCAGCTATCTAACAGAACGGTTGTCAATGTGTGCACTCAACTTCCAGAGTTAAACCCGTGTGTGGATTCAGCAGTCTGCAGAGACTTTCTCTGCAGAGTCCCAAAACAGGCGTTTTCAGCCCATTACCGGCATATGGAAGAAACAGCAGTAAGCACAGGGAAATATCTGCTTCTAAATCCAAAACGCAGCTATCTAACAGAACGGTTGTCAATGTGTGCACTCAACTTCCAGAGTTAAACCCGTGTGTGGATTCAGCAGTCTGCAGAGTCTTTCTCTGCAGAGTCCCAAAACAGGCGTTTTCAGCCCATTACCGGCATATGGAAGAAACAGCAGTAAGCACAGGGAAATATCTGCTTCTAAATCCAAAACGCAGCTATCTAACAGAACGGTTGTCAATGTGTGCACTCAACTTCCAGAGTTAAACCCGTGTGTGGATTCAGCAGTCTGCAGAGACTTTCTCTGCAGAGTCCCAAAACAGGCGTTTTCAGCCCATTACCGGCATATGGAAGAAACAGCAGTAAGCACAGGGAAATATCTGCTTCTAAATCCAAAACGCAGCTATCTAACAGAACGGTTGTCAATGTGTGCACTCAACTTCCAGAGTTAAACCCGTGTGTGGATTCAGCAGTCTGCAGAGACTTTCTCTGCAGAGTCCCAAAACAGGCGTTTTCAGCCCATTACCGGCATATGGAAGAAACAGCAGTAAGCACAGGGAAATATCTGCTTCTAAATCCAAAACGCAGCTATCTAACAGAACGGTTGTCAATGTGTGCACTCAACTTCCAGAGTTAAACCCGTGTGTGGATTCAGCAGTCTGCAGAGACTTTCTCTGCAGAGTCCCAAAACAGGCGTTTTCAGCCCATTACCGGCATATGGAAGAAACAGCAGTAAGCACAGGGAAATATCTGCTTCTAAATCCAAAACGCAGCTATCTAACAGAACGGTTGTCAATGTGTGCACTCAACTTCCAGAGTTAAACCCGTGTGTGGATTCAGCAGTCTGCAGAGACTTTCTCTGCAGAGTCCCAAAACAGGCGTTTTCAGCCCATTACCGGCATATGGAAGAAACAGCAGTAAGCACAGGGAAATATCTGCTTCTAAATCCAAAACGCAGCTATCTAACAGAACGGTTGTCAATGTGTGCACTCAACTTCCAGAGTTAAACCCGTGTGTGGATTCAGCAGTCTGCAGAGACTTTCTCTGCAGAGTCCCAAAACAGGCGTTTTCAGCCCATTACCGGCATATGGAAGAAACAGCAGTAAGCACAGGGAAATATCTGCTTCTAAATCCAAAACGCAGCTATCTAACAGAACGGTTGTCAATGTGTGCACTCAACTTCCAGAGTTAAACCCGTGTGTGGATTCAGCAGTCTGCAGAGACTTTCTCTGCAGAGTCCCAAAACAGGCGTTTTCAGCCCATTACCGGCATATGGAAGAAACAGCAGTAAGCACAGGGAAATATCTGCTTCTAAATCCAAAACGCAGCTATCTAACAGAACGGTTGTCAATGTGTGCACTCAACTTCCAGAGTTAAACCCGTGTGTGGATTCAGCAGTCTGCAGAGACTTTCTCTGCAGAGTCCCAAAACAGGCGTTTTCAGCCCATTACCGGCATATGGAAGAAACAGCAGTAAGCACAGGGAAATATCTGCTTCTAAATCCAAAACGCAGCTATCTAACAGAACGGTTGTCAATGTGTGCACTCAACTTCCAGAGTTAAACCCGTGTGTGGATTCAGCAGTCTGCAGAGTCTTTCTCTGCAGAGTCCCAAAACAGGTGTTTTCAGCCCATTACCGGCATATGGAAGAAACAGCAGTAAGCACAGGGAAATATCTGCTTTTAAATCCAAAACGCAGCTATCTAACAGAACGGTTGTCAATGTGTGCACTCAACTTCCAGAGTTAAACCCGTGTGTGGATTCAGCAGTCTGCAGAGACTTTCTCTGCAGAGTCCCAAAACAGGCGTTTTCAGCCCATTACCGGCATATGGAAGAAACAGCAGTAAGCACAGGGAAATATCTGCTCCTAAATCCAAAACGCAGCTATCTAACAGAACGGTTGTCAATGTGTGCACTCAACTTCCAGAGTTAAACCCGTGTGTGGATTCAGCAGTCTGCAGAGACTTTCTCTGCAGAGTCCCAAAACAGGCGTTTTCAGCCCATTACCGGCATATGGAAGAAACAGCAGTAAGCACAGGGAAATATCTGCTTCTAAATCCAAAACGCAGCTATCTAACAGAACGGTTGTCAATGTGTGCACTCAACTTCCAGAGTTAAACCCGTGTGTGGATTCAGCAGTCTGCAGAGACTTTCTCTGCAGAGTCCCAAAACAGGCGTTTTCAGCCCATTACCGGCATATGGAAGAAACAGCAGTAAGCACAGGGAAATATCTGCTTCTAAATCCAAAACGCAGCTATCTAACAGAACGGTTGTCAATGTGTGCACTCAACTTCCAGAGTTAAACCCGTGTGTGGATTCAGCAGTCTGCAGAGACTTTCTCTGCAGAGTCCCAAAACAGGCGTTTTCAGCCCATTACCGGCATATGGAAGAAACAGCAGTAAGCACAGGGAAATATCTGCTTCTAAATCCAAAACGCAGCTATCTAACAGAACGGTTGTCAATGTGTGCACTCAACTTCCAGAGTTAAACCCGTGTGTGGATTCAGCAGTCTGCAGAGACTTTCTCTGCAGAGTCCCAAAACAGGCGTTTTCAGCCCATTACCGGCATATGGAAGAAACAGCAGTAAGCACAGGGAAATATCTGCTTCTAAATCCAAAACGCAGCTATCTAACAGAACGGTTGTCAATGTGTGCACTCAACTTCCAGAGTTAAACCCGTGTGTGGATTCAGCAGTCTGCAGAGACTTTCTCTGCAGAGTCCCAAAACAGGCGTTTTCAGCCCATTACCGGCATATGGAAGAAACAGCAGTAAGCACAGGGAAATATCTGCTTCTAAATCCAAAACGCAGCTATCTAACAGAACGGTTGTCAATGTGTGCACTCAACTTCCAGAGTTAAACCCGTGTGTGGATTCAGCAGTCTGCAGAGACTTTCTCTGCAGAGTCCCAAAACAGGCGTTTTCAGCCCATTACCGGCATATGGAAGAAACAGCAGTAAGCACAGGGAAATATCTGCTTCTAAATCCAAAACGCAGCTATCTAACAGAACGGTTGTCAATGTGTGCACTCAACTTCCAGAGTTAAACCCGTGTGTGGATTCAGCAGTCTGCAGAGACTTTCTCTGCAGAGTCCCAAAACAGGCGTTTTCAGCCCATTACCGGCATATGGAAGAAACAGCAGTAAGCACAGGGAAATATCTGCTTCTAAATCCAAAACGCAGCTATCTAACAGAACGGTTGTCAATGTGTGCACTCAACTTCCAGAGTTAAACCCGTGTGTGGATTCAGCAGTCTGCAGAGACTTTCTCTGCAGAGTCCCAAAACAGGCGTTTTCAGCCCATTACCGGCATATGGAAGAAACAGCAGTAAGCACAGGGAAATATCTGCTTCTAAATCCAAAACGCAGCTATCTAACAGAACGGTTGTCAATGTGTGCACTCAACTTCCAGAGTTAAACCCGTGTGTGGATTCAGCAGTCTGCAGAGACTTTCTCTGCAGAGTCCCAAAACAGGCGTTTTCAGCCCATTACCGGCATATGGAAGAAACAGCAGTAAGCACAGGGAAATATCTGCTTCTAAATCCAAAACGCAGCTATCTAACAGAACGGTTGTCAATGTGTGCACTCAACTTCCAGAGTTAAACCCGTGTGTGGATTCAGCAGTCTGCAGAGACTTTCTCTGCAGAGTCCCAAAACAGGCGTTTTCAGCCCATTACCGGCATATGGAAGAAACAGCAGTAAGCACAGGGAAATATCTGCTTCTAAATCCAAAACGCAGCTATCTAACAGAACGGTTGTCAATGTGTGCACTCAACTTCCAGAGTTAAACCCGTGTGTGGATTCAGCAGTCTGCAGAGACTTTCTCTGCAGAGTCCCAAAACAGGCGTTTTCAGCCCATTACCGGCATATGGAAGAAACAGCAGTAAGCACAGGGAAATATCTGCTTCTAAATCCAAAACGCAGCTATCTAACAGAACGGTTGTCAATGTGTGCACTCAACTTCCAGAGTTAAACCCGTGTGTGGATTCAGCAGTCTGCAGAGACTTTCTCTGCAGAGTCCCAAAACAGGCGTTTTCAGCCCATTACCGGCATATGGAAGAAACAGCAGTAAGCACAGGGAAATATCTGCTTCTAAATCCAAAACGCAGCTATCTAACAGAACGGTTGTCAATGTGTGCACTCAACTTCCAGAGTTAAACCCGTGTGTGGATTCAGCAGTCTGCAGAGACTTTCTCTGCAGAGTCCCAAAACAGGCGTTTTCAGCCCATTACCGGCATATGGAAGAAACAGCAGTAAGCACAGGGAAATATCTGCTTCTAAATCCAAAACGCAGCTATCTAACAGAACGGTTGTCAATGTGTGCACTCAACTTCCAGAGTTAAACCCGTGTGTGGATTCAGCAGTCTGCAGAGACTTTCTCTGCAGAGTCCCAAAACAGGCGTTTTCAGCCCATTACCGGCATATGGAAGAAACAGCAGTAAGCACAGGGAAATATCTGCTTCTAAATCCAAAACGCAGCTATCTAACAGAACGGTTGTCAATGTGTGCACTCAACTTCCAGAGTTAAACCCGTGTGTGGATTCAGCAGTCTGCAGAGACTTTCTCTGCAGAGTCCCAAAACAGGCGTTTTCAGCCCATTACCGGCATATGGAAGAAACAGCAGTAAGCACAGGGAAGTATCTGCTTCTAAATCCAAAACGCAGCTATCTAACAGAACGGTTGTCAATGTGTGCACTCAACTTCCAGAGTTAAACCCGTGTGTGGATTCAGCAGTCTGCAGAGACTTTCTCTGCAGAGTCCCAAAACAGGCGTTTTCAGCCCATTACCGGCATATGGAAGAAACAGCAGTAAGCACAGGGAAATATCTGCTTCTAAATCCAAAACGCAGCTATCTAACAGAACGGTTGTCAATGTGTGCACTCAACTTCCAGAGTTAAACCCGTGTGTGGATTCAGCAGTCTGCAGAGACTTTCTCTGCAGAGTCCCAAAACAGGCGTTTTCAGCCCATTACCGGCATATGGAAGAAACAGCAGTAAGCACAGGGAAATATCTGCTTCTAAATCCAAAACGCAGCTATCTAACAGAACGGTTGTCAATGTGTGCACTCAACTTCCAGAGTTAAACCCGTGTGTGGATTCAGCAGTCTGCAGAGACTTTCTCTGCAGAGTCCCAAAACAGGCGTTTTCAGCCCATTACCGGCATATGGAAGAAACAGCAGTAAGCACAGGGAAATATCTGCTTCTAAATCCAAAACGCAGCTATCTAACAGAACGGTTGTCAATGTGTGCACTCAACTTCCAGAGTTAAACCCGTGTGTGGATTCAGCAGTCTGCAGAGTCTTTCTCTGCAGAGTCCCAAAACAGGCGTTTTCAGCCCAATACCGGCATATGGAAGAAACAGCAGTAAGCACAGGGAAATATCTGCTTCTAAATCCAAAACGCAGCTATCTAACAGAACGGTTGTCAATGTGTGCACTCAACTTCCAGAGTTAAACCCGTGTGTGGATTCAGCAGTCTGCAGAGACTTTCTCTGCAGAGTCCCAAAACAGGCGTTTTCAGCCCATTACCGGCATATGGAAGAAACAGCAGTAAGCACAGGGAAATATCTGCTTCTAAATCCAAAACGCAGCTATCTAACAGAACGGTTGTCAATGTGTGCACTCAACTTCCAGAGTTAAACCCGTGTGTGGATTCAGCAGTCTGCAGAGACTTTCTCTGCAGAGTCCCAAAACAGGCGTTTTCAGCCCATTACCGGCATATGGAAGAAACAGCAGTAAGCACAGGGAAATATCTGCTTCTAAATCCAAAACGCAGCTATCTAACAGAACGGTTGTCAATGTGTGCACTCAACTTCCAGAGTTAAACCCGTGTGTGGATTCAGCAGTCTGCAGAGACTTTCTCTGCAGAGTCCCAAAACAGGCGTTTTCAGCCCATTACCGGCATATGGAAGAAACAGCAGTAAGCACAGGGAAATATCTGCTTCTAAATCCAAAACGCAGCTATCTAACAGAACGGTTGTCAATGTGTGCACTCAACTTCCAGAGTTAAACCCGTGTGTGGATTCAGCAGTCTGCAGAGACTTTCTCTGCAGAGTCCCAAAACAGGCGTTTTCAGCCCATTACCGGCATATGGAAGAAACAGCAGTAAGCACAGGGAAATATCTGCTTCTAAATCCAAAACGCAGCTATCTAACAGAACGGTTGTCAATGTGTGCACTCAACTTCCAGAGTTAAACCCGTGTGTGGATTCAGCAGTCTGCAGAGACTTTCTCTGCAGAGTCCCAAAACAGGCGTTTTCAGCCCATTACCGGCATATGGAAGAAACAGCAGTAAGCACAGGGAAATATCTGCTTCTAAATCCAAAACGCAGCTATCTAACAGAACGGTTGTCAATGTGTGCACTCAACTTCCAGAGTTAAACCCGTGTGTGGATTCAGCAGTCTGCAGAGACTTTCTCTGCAGAGTCCCAAAAGAGGCGTTTTCAGCCCATTACCGGCATATGGAAGAAACAGCAGTAAGCACAGGGAAATATCTGCTTCTAAATCCAAAACGCAGCTATCTAACAGAACGGTTGTCAATGTGTGCACTCAACTTCCAGAGGTAAACCCGTGTGTGGATTCAGCAGTCTGCAGAGACTTTCTCTGCAGAGTCCCAAAACAGGCGTTTTCAGCCCATTACCGGCATATGGAAGAAACAGCAGTAAGCACAGGGAAATATCTGCTTCTAAATCCAAAACGCAGCTATCTAACAGAACGGTTGTCAATGTGTGCACTCAACTTCCAGAGTTAAACCCGTGTGTGGATTCAGCAGTCTGCAGAGTCTTTCTCTGCAGAGTCCCAAAACAGGTGTTTTCAGCCCATTACCGGCATATGGAAGAAACAGCAGTAAGCACAGGGAAATATCTGCTTTTAAATCCAAAACGCAGCTATCTAACAGAACGGTTGTCAATGTGTGCACTCAACTTCCAGAGTTAAACCCGTGTGTGGATTCAGCAGTCTGCAGAGACTTTCTCTGCAGAGTCCCAAAACAGGCGTTTTCAGCCCATTACCGGCATATGGAAGAAACAGCAGTAAGCACAGGGAAATATCTGCTTCTAAATCCAAAACGCAGCTATCTAACAGAACGGTTGTCAATGTGTGCACTCAACTTCCAGAGTTAAACCCGTGTGTGGATTCAGCAGTCTGCAGAGACTTTTTCTGCAGAGTCCCAAAACAGGCGTTTTCAGGCCATTACCGGCATATGGAAGAAACAGCAGTAAGCACAGGGAAATATCTGCTTCTAAATCCAAAACGCAGCTATCTAACAGAACGGTTGTCAATGTGTGCACTCAACTTCCAGAGTTAAACCCGTGTGTGGATTCAGCAGTCTGCAGAGACTTTCTCTGCAGAGTCCCAAAACAGGTGTTTTCAGCCCATTACCGGCATATGGAAGAAACAGCAGTAAGCACAGGGAAATATCTGCTTCTAAATCCAAAACGCAGCTATCTAACAGAACGGTTGTCAATGTGTGCACTCAACTTCCAGAGTTAAACCCGTGTGTGGATTCAGCAGTCTGCAGAGACTTTCTCTGCAGAGTCCCAAAACAGGCGTTTTCAGCCCATTACCGGCATATGGAAGAAACAGCAGTAAGCACAGGGAAATATCTGCTTCTAAATCCAAAACGCAGCTATCTAACAGAACGGTTGTCAATGTGTGCACTCAACTTCCAGAGTTAAACCCGTGTGTGGATTCAGCAGTCTGCAGAGACTTTCTCTGCAGAGTCCCAAAACAGGCGTTTTCAGCCCATTACCGGCATATGGAAGAAACAGCAGTAAGCACAGGGAAATATCTGCTTCTAAATCCAAAACGCAGCTATCTAACAGAACGGTTGTCAATGTGTGCACTCAACTTCCAGAGGTAAACCCGTGTGTGGATTCAGCAGTCTGCAGAGACTTTCTCTGCAGAGTCCCAAAACAGGCGTTTTCAGCCCATTACCGGCATATGGAAGAAACAGCAGTAAGCACAGGGAAATATCTGCTTCTAAATCCAAAACACAGCTATCTAACAGAACGGTTGTCAATGTGTGCACTCAACTTCCAGAGTTAAACCCGTGTGTGGATTCAGCAGTCTGCAGAGACTTTCTCTGCAGAGTCCCAAAACAGGTGTTTTCAGCCCATTACCGGCATATGGAAGAAACAGCAGTAAGCACAGGGAAATATCTGCTTCTAAATCCAAAACGCAGCTATCTAACAGAACGGTTGTCAATGTGTGCACTCAACTTCCAGAGTTAAACCCGTGTGTGGATTCAGCAGTCTGCAGAGACTTTCTCTGCAGAGTCCCAAAACAGGCGTTTTCAGCCCATAACCGGCATATGGAAGAAACAGCAGTAAGCACAGGGAAATATCTGCTTCTAAATCCAAAACGCAGCTATCTAACAGAACGGTTGTCAATGTGTGCACTCAACTTCCAGAGTTAAACCCGTGTGTGGATTCAGCAGTCTGCAGAGACTTTCTCTGCAGAGTCCCAAAACAGGCGTTTTCAGCCCATTACCGGCATATGGAAGAAACAGCAGTAAGCACAGGGAAATATCTGCTTCTAAATCCAAAACGCAGCTATCTAACAGAACGGTTGTCAATGTGTGCACTCAACTTCCAGAGTTAAACCCGTGTGTGGATTCAGCAGTCTGCAGAGACTTTCTCTGCAGAGTCCCAAAACAGGCGTTTTCAGCCCATTACCGGCATATGGAAGAAACAGCAGTAAGCACAGGGAAATATCTGCTTCTAAATCCAAAACGCAGCTATCTAACAGAACGGTTGTCAATGTGTGCACTCAACTTCCAGAGTTAAACCCGTGTGTGGATTCAGCAGCCTGCAGAGACTTTCTCTGCAGAGTCCCAAAACAGGCGTTTTCAGCCAATTACCGGCATATGGAAGAAACAGCAGTAAGCACAGGGAAATATCTGCTTCTAAATCCAAAGCGCAGCTATCTAACAGAACGGTTGTCAATGTGTGCACTCAACTTCCAGAGGTAAACCCGTGTGTGGATTCAGCAGTCTGCAGAGACTTTCTCTGCAGAGTCCCAAAACAGGCGTTTTCAGCCCATTACCGGCATATGGAAGAAACAGCAGTAAGCACAGGGAAATATCTGCTTCTAAATCCAAAACGCAGCTATCTAACAGAACGGTTGTCAATGTGTGCACTCAACTTCCAGAGTTAAACCCGTGTGTGGATTCAGCAGTCTGCAGAGACTTTCTCTGCAGAGTCCCAAAACAGGCGTTTTCAGCCCATTACCGGCATATGGAAGAAACAGCAGTAAGCACAGGGAAATATCTGCTTCTAAATCCAAAACGCAGCTATCTAACAGAACGGTTGTCAATGTGTGCACTCACCTTCCAGAGTTAAACCCGTGTGTGGATTCAGCAGTCTGCAGAGACTTTCTCTGCAGAGTCCCAAAACAGGCGTTTTCAGCCCATTACCGGCATATGGAAGAAACAGCAGTAAGCACAGGGAAATATCTGCTTCTAAATCCAAAACGCAGCTATCTAACAGAACGGTTGTCAATGTGTGCACTCAACTTCCAGAGTTAAACCCGTGTGTGGATTCAGCAGCCTGCAGAGACTTTCTCTGCAGAGTCCCAAAACAGGCGTTTTCAGCCCATTACCGGCATATGGAAGAAACAGCAGTAAGCACAGGGAAATATCTGCTTCTAAATCCAAAACGCAGCTATCTAACAGAACGGTTGTCAATGTGTGCACTCAACTTCCAGAGTTAAACCCGTGTGTGGATTCAGCAGTCTGCAGAGACTTTCTCTGCAGAGTCCCAAAACAGGCGTTTTCAGCCCATTACCGGCATATGGAAGAAACAGCAGTAAGCACAGGGAAATATCTGCTTCTAAATCCAAAACGCAGCTATCTAACAGAACGGTTGTCAATGTGTGCACTCAACTTCCAGAGTTAAACCCGTGTGTGGATTCAGCAGTCTGCAGAGACTTTCTCTGCAGAGTCCCAAAACAGGCGTTTTCAGCCCATTACCGGCATATGGAAGAAACAGCAGTAAGCACAGGGAAATATCTGCTTCTAAATCCAAAACGCAGCTATCTAACAGAACGGTTGTCAATGTGTGCACTCAACTTCCAGAGTTAAACCCGTGTGTGGATTCAGCAGCCTCCAGAGACTTTCTCTGCAGAGTCCCAAAACAGGCGTTTTCAGCCCATTACCGGCATATGGAAGAAACAGCAGTAAGCACAGGGAAATATCTGCTTCTAAATCCAAAACGCAGCTATCTAACAGAACGGTTGTCAATGTGTGCACTCAACTTCCAGAGTTAAACCCGTGTGTGGATTCAGCAGCCTGCAGAGACTTTCTCTGCAGAGTCCCAAAACAGGCGTTTTCAGCCCATTACCGGCATATGGAAGAAACAGCAGTAAGCACAGGGAAATATCTGCTTCTAAATCCAAAGCGCAGCTATCTAACAGAACGGTTGTCAATGTGTGCACTCAACTTCCAGAGGTAAACCCGTGTGTGGATTCAGCAGTCTGCAGAGACTTTCTCTGCAGAGTCCCAAAACAGGCGTTTTCAGCCCATTACCGGCATATGGAAGAAACAGCAGTAAGCACAGGGAAATATCTGCTTCTAAATCCAAAACGCAGCTATCTAACAGAACGGTTGTCAATGTGTGCACTCAACTTCCAGAGTTAAACCCGTGTGTGGATTCAGCAGTCTGCAGAGACTTTCTCTGCAGAGTCCCAAAACAGGCGTTTTCAGCCCATTACCGGCATATGGAAGAAACAGCAGTAAGCACAGGGAAATATCTGCTTCTAAATCCAAAACGCAGCTATCTAACAGAACGGTTGTCAATGTGTGCACTCAACTTCCAGAGTTAAACCCGTGTGTGGATTCAGCAGTCTGCAGAGACTTTCTCTGCAGAGTCCCAAAACAGGCGTTTTCAGCCCATTACCGGCATATGGAAGAAACAGCAGTAAGCACAGGGAAATATCTGCTTCTAAATCCAAAACGCAGCTATCTAACAGAACGGTTGTCAATGTGTGCACTCAACTTCCAGAGTTAAACCCGTGTGTGGATTCAGCAGTCTGCAGAGACTTTCTCTGCAGAGTCCCAAAACAGGCGTTTTCAGCCCATTACCGGCATATGGAAGAAACAGCAGTAAGCACAGGGAAATATCTGCTTCTAAATCCAAAACGCAGCTATCTAACAGAACGGTTGTCAATGTGTGCACTCAACTTCCAGAGTTAAACCCGTGTGTGGATTCAGCAGTCTGCAGAGACTTTCTCTGCAGAGTCCCAAAACAGGCGTTTTCAGCCCATTACCGGCATATGGAAGAAACAGCAGTAAGCACAGGGAAATATCTGCTTCTAAATCCAAAACGCAGCTATCTAACAGAACGGTTGTCAATGTGTGCACTCAACTTCCAGAGTTAAACCCGTGTGTGGATTCAGCAGTCTGCAGAGACTTTCTCTGCAGAGTCCCAAAACAGGCGTTTTCAGCCCATTACCGGCATATGGAAGAAACAGCAGTAAGCACAGGGAAATATCTGCTTCTAAATCCAAAACGCAGCTATCTAACAGAACGGTTGTCAATGTGTGCACTCAACTTCCAGAGGTAAACCCGTGTGTGGATTCAGCAGTCTGCAGAGACTTTCTCTGCAGAGTCCCAAAACAGGCGTTTTCAGCCCATTACCGGCATATGGAAGAAACAGCAGTAAGCACAGGGAAATATCTGCTTCTAAATCCAAAACGCAGCTATCTAACAGAACGGTTGTCAATGTGTGCACTCAACTTCCAGAGTTAAACCCGTGTGTGGATTCAGCAGTCTGCACAGACTTTCTCTGCAGAGTCCCAAAACAGGCGTTTTCAGCCCATTACCGGCATATGGAAGAAACAGCAGTAAGCACAGGGAAATATCTGCTTCTAAATCCAAAACGCAGCTATCTAACAGAACGGTTGTCAATGTGTGCACTCAACTTCCAGAGTTAAACCCGTGTGTGGATTCAGCAGCCTGCAGAGACTTTCTCTGCAGAGTCCCAAAACAGGCGTTTTCAGCCCATTACCGGCATATGGAAGAAACAGCAGTAAGCACAGGGAAATATCTGCTTCTAAATCCAAAACGCAGCTATCTAACAGAACGGTTGTCAATGTGTGCACTCAACTTCCAGAGTTAAACCCGTGTGTGGATTCAGCAGCCTGCAGAGACTTTCTCTGCAGAGTCCCAAAACAGGCGTTTTCAGCCCATTTCCGGCATATGGAAGAAACAGCAGTAAGCACAGGGAAATATCTGCTTCTAAATCCAAAACGCAGCTATCTAACAGAACGGTTGTCAATGTGTGCACTCAACTTCCAGAGTTAAACCCGTGTGTGGATTCAGCAGTCTGCAGAGACTTTCTCTGCAGAGTCCCAAAACAGGCGTTTTCAGCCCATTACCGGCATATGGAAGAAACAGCAGTAAGCACAGGGAAATATCTGCTTCTAAATCCAAAACGCAGCTATCTAACAGAACGGTTGTCAATGTGTGCACTCAACTTCCAGAGTTAAACCCGTGTGTGGATTCAGCAGTCTGCACAGACTTTCTCTGCAGAGTCCCAAAACAGGCGTTTTCAGCCCATTACCGGCATATGGAAGAAACAGCAATAAGCACAGGGAAATATCTGCTTCTAAATCCAAAACGCAGCTATCTAACAGAACGGTTGTCAATGTGTGCACTCAACTTCCAGAGTTAAACCCGTGTGTGGATTCAGCAGCCTGCAGAGACTTTCTCTGCAGAGTCCCAAAACAGGCGTTTTCAGCCCATTACCGGCATATGGAAGAAACAGCAGTAAGCACAGGGAAATATCTGCTTCTAAATCCAAAACGCAGCTATCTAACAGAACGGTTGTCAATGTGTGCACTCAACTTCCAGAGTTAAACCCGTGTGTGGATTCAGCAGCCTGCAGAGACTTTCTCTGCAGAGTCCCAAAACAGGCGTTTTCAGCCCATTACCGGCATATGGAAGAAACAGCAGTAAGCACAGGGA
Source organism: Aotus nancymaae (assembly GCF_030222135.1). Taxonomy (NCBI): domain Eukaryota; kingdom Metazoa; phylum Chordata; class Mammalia; order Primates; family Aotidae; genus Aotus; species Aotus nancymaae. Next base: position 290,848 of record NW_026988831.1, read on the forward strand.
AATATCTGCTTCTAAATCCAAAGCGCAGCTATCTAACAGAACGGTTGTCAATGTGTGCACTCAACTTCCAGAGGTAAACCCGTGTGTGGATTCAGCAGTCTGCAGAGACTTTCTCTGCAGAGTCCCAAAACAGGCGTTTTCAGCCCATTACCGGCATATGGAAGAAACAGCAGTAAGCACAGGGAAATATCTGCTTCTAAATCCAAAACGCAGCTATCTAACAGAACGGTTGTCAATGTGTGCACTCAACTTCCAGAGTTAAACCCGTGTGTGGATTCAGCAGTCTGCAGAGACTTTCTCTGCAGAGTCCCAAAACAGGCGTTTTCAGCCCATTACCGGCATATGGAAGAAACAGCAGTAAGCACAGGGAAATATCTGCTTCTAAATCCAAAACGCAGCTATCTAACAGAACGGTTGTCAATGTGTGCACTCAACTTCCAGAGTTAAACCCGTGTGTGGATTCAGCAGTCTGCAGAGACTTTCTCTGCAGAGTCCCAAAACAGGCGTTTTCAGCCCATTACCGGCATATGGAAGAAACAGCAGTAAGCACAGGGAAATATCTGCTTCTAAATCCAAAACGCAGCTATCTAACAGAACGGTTGTCAATGTGTGCACTCAACTTCCAGAGTTAAACCCGTGTGTGGATTCAGCAGTCTGCACAGACTTTCTCTGCAGAGTCCCAAAACAGGCGTTTTCAGCCCATTACCGGCATATGGAAGAAACAGCAGTAAGCACAGGGAAATATCTGCTTCTAAATCCAAAACGCAGCTATCTAACAGAACGGTTGTCAATGTGTGCACTCAACTTCCAGAGTTAAACCCGTGTGTGGATTCAGCAGTCTGCACAGACTTTCTCTGCAGAGTCCCAAAACAGGCGTTTTCAGCCCATTACCGGCATATGGAAGAAACAGCAGTAAGCACAGGGAAATATCTGCTTCTAAATCCAAAACGCAGCTATCTAACAGAACGGTTGTCAATGTGTGCACTCAACTTCCAGAGTTAAACCCGTGTGTGGATTCAGCAGTCTGCAGAGACTTTCTCTGCAGAGTCCCAAAACAGGCGTTTTCAGCCCATTACCGGCATATGGAAGAAACAGCAGTAAGCACAGGGAAATATCTGCTTCTAAATCCAAAACGCAGCTATCTAACAGAACGGTTGTCAATGTGTGCACTCAACTTCCAGAGTTAAACCCGTGTGTGGATTCAGCAGTCTGCAGAGACTTTCTCTGCAGAGTCCCAAAACAGGCGTTTTCAGCCCATTACCGGCATATGGAAGAAACAGCAGTAAGCACAGGGAAATATCTGCTTCTAAATCCAAAACGCAGCTATCTAACAGAACGGTTGTCAATGTGTGCACTCAACTTCCAGAGTTAAACCCGTGTGTGGATTCAGCAGTCTGCAGAGACTTTCTCTGCAGAGTCCCAAAACAGGCGTTTTCAGCCCATTACCGGCATATGGAAGAAACAGCAGTAAGCACAGGGAAGTATCTGCTTCTAAATCCAAAACGCAGCTATCTAACAGAACGGTTGTCAATGTGTGCACTCAACTTCCAGAGTTAAACCCGTGTGTGGATTCAGCAGTCTGCAGAGACTTTCTCTGCAGAGTCCCAAAACAGGCGTTTTCAGCCCATTACCGGCATATGGAAGAAACAGCAGTAAGCACAGGGAAATATCTGCTTCTAAATCCAAAACGCAGCTATCTAACAGAACGGTTGTCAATGTGTGCACTCAACTTCCAGAGTTAAACCCGTGTGTGGATTCAGCAGTCTGCAGAGACTTTCTCTGCAGAGTCCCAAAACAGGCGTTTTCAGCCCATAACCGGCATATGGAAGAAACAGCAGTAAGCACAGGGAAATATCTGCTTCTAAATCCAAAACGCAGCTATCTAACAGAACGGTTGTCAATGTGTGCACTCAACTTCCAGAGGTAAACCCGTGTGTGGATTCAGCAGTCTGCAGAGACTGTCTCTGCAGAGTCCCAAAACAGGCGTTTTCAGCCCATTACCGGCATATGGAAGAAACAGCAGTAAGCACAGGGAAATATCTGCTTCTAAATCCAAAACGCAGCTATCTAACAGAACGGTTGTCAATGTGTGCACTCAACTTCCAGAGTTAAACCCGTGTGTGGATTCAGCAGTCTGCAGAGACTTTCTCTGCAGAGTCCCAAAACAGGCGTTTTCAGCCCATTACCGGCATATGGAAGAAACAGCAGTAAGCACAGGGAAATATCTGCTTCTAAATCCAAAACGCAGCTATCTAACAGAACGGTTGTCAATGTGTGCACTCAACTTCCAGAGTTAAACCCGTGTGTGGATTCAGCAGTCTGCAGAGTCTTTCTCTGCAGAGTCCCAAAACAGGTGTTTTCAGCCCATTACCGGCATATGGAAGAAACAGCAGTAAGCACAGGGAAATATCTGCTTTTAAATCCAAAACGCAGCTATCTAACAGAACGGTTGTCAATGTGTGCACTCAACTTCCAGAGTTAAACCCGTGTGTGGATTCAGCAGTCTGCAGAGACTTTCTCTGCAGAGTCCCAAAACAGGCGTTTTCAGCCCATTACCGGCATATGGAAGAAACAGCAGTAAGCACAGGGAAATATCTGCTTCTAAATCCAAAACGCAGCTATCTAACAGAACGGTTGTCAATGTGTGCACTCAACTTCCAGAGTTAAACCCGTGTGTGGATTCAGCAGTCTGCAGAGACTTTCTCTGCAGAGTCCCAGAACAGGCGTTTTCAGCCCATTACCGGCATATGGAAGAAACAGCAGTAAGCACAGGGAAATATCTGCTTCTAAATCCAAAACGCAGCTATCTAACAGAACGGTTGTCAATGTGTGCACTCAACTTCCAGAGTTAAACCCGTGTGTGGATTCAGCAGTCTGCAGAGACTTTCTCTGCAGAGTCCCAAAACAGGCGTTTTCAGCCCATTACCGGCATATGGAAGAAACAGCAGTAAGCACAGGGAAATATCTGCTTCTAAATCCAAAACGCAGCTATCTAACAGAACGGTTGTCAATGTGTGCACTCAACTTCCAGAGTTAAACCCGTGTGTGGATTCAGCAGTCTGCAGAGACTTTCTCTGCAGAGTCCCAAAACAGGCGTTTTCAGCCCATTACCGGCATATGGAAGAAACAGCAGTAAGCACAGGGAAATATCTGCTTCTAAATCCAAAACGCAGCTATCTAACAGAACGGTTGTCAATGTGTGCACTCAACTTCCAGAGTTAAACCCGTGTGTGGATTCAGCAGTCTGCAGAGACTTTCTCTGCAGAGTCCCAAAACAGGCGTTTTCAGCCCATTACCGGCATATGGAAGAAACAGCAGTAAGCACAGGGAAATATCTGCTTCTAAATCCAAAACGCAGCTATCTAACAGAACGGTTGTCAATGTGTGCACTCAACTTCCAGAGTTAAACCCGTGTGTGGATTCAGCAGTCTGCAGAGTCTTTCTCTGCAGAGTCCCAAAACAGGCGTTTTCAGCCCATTACCGGCATATGGAAGAAACAGCAGTAAGCACAGGGAAATATCTGCTTCTAAATCCAAAACGCAGCTATCTAACAGAACGGTTGTCAATGTGTGCACTCAACTTCCAGAGTTAAACCCGTGTGTGGATTCAGCAGTCTGCAGAGACTTTCTCTGCAGAGTCCCAAAACAGGCGTTTTCAGCCCATTACCGGCATATGGAAGAAACAGCAGTAAGCACAGGGAAATATCTGCTTCTAAATCCAAAACGCAGCTATCTAACAGAACGGTTGTCAATGTGTGCACTCAACTTCCAGAGTTAAACCCGTGTGTGGATTCAGCAGTCTGCAGAGACTTTCTCTGCAGAGTCCCAAAACAGGCGTTTTCAGCCCATTACCGGCATATGGAAGAAACAGCAGTAAGCACAGGGAAATATCTGCTTCTAAATCCAAAACGCAGCTATCTAACAGAACGGTTGTCAATGTGTGCACTCAACTTCCAGAGTTAAACCCGTGTGTGGATTCAGCAGTCTGCAGAGACTTTCTCTGCAGAGTCCCAAAACAGGCGTTTTCAGCCCATTACCGGCATATGGAAGAAACAGCAGTAAGCACAGGGAAATATCTGCTTCTAAATCCAAAACGCAGCTATCTAACAGAACGGTTGTCAATGTGTGCACTCAACTTCCAGAGTTAAACCCGTGTGTGGATTCAGCAGTCTGCAGAGACTTTCTCTGCAGAGTCCCAAAACAGGCGTTTTCAGCCCATTACCGGCATATGGAAGAAACAGCAGTAAGCACAGGGAAATATCTGCTTCTAAATCCAAAACGCAGCTATCTAACAGAACGGTTGTCAATGTGTGCACTCAACTTCCAGAGTTAAACCCGTGTGTGGATTCAGCAGTCTGCAGAGACTTTCTCTGCAGAGTCCCAAAACAGGCGTTTTCAGCCCATTACCGGCATATGGAAGAAACAGCAGTAAGCACAGGGAAATATCTGCTTCTAAATCCAAAACGCAGCTATCTAACAGAACGGTTGTCAATGTGTGCACTCAACTTCCAGAGTTAAACCCGTGTGTGGATTCAGCAGTCTGCAGAGACTTTCTCTGCAGAGTCCCAAAACAGGCGTTTTCAGCCCATTACCGGCATATGGAAGAAACAGCAGTAAGCACAGGGAAATATCTGCTTCTAAATCCAAAACGCAGCTATCTAACAGAACGGTTGTCAATGTGTGCACTCAACTTCCAGAGGTAAACCCGTGTGTGGATTCAGCAGTCTGCAGAGACTTTCTCTGCAGAGTCCCAAAACAGGCGTTTTCAGCCCATTACCGGCATATGGAAGAAACAGCAGTAAGCACAGGGAAATATCTGCTTCTAAATCCAAAACGCAGCTATCTAACAGAACGGTTGTCAATGTGTGCACTCAACTTCCAGAGTTAAACCCGTGTGTGGATTCAGCAGTCTGCAGAGTCTTTCTCTGCAGAGTCCCAAAACAGGTGTTTTCAGCCCATTACCGGCATATGGAAGAAACAGCAGTAAGCACAGGGAAATATCTGCTTCTAAATCCAAAACGCAGCTATCTAACAGAACGGTTGTCAATGTGTGCACTCAACTTCCAGAGTTAAACCCGTGTGTGGATTCAGCAGTCTGCAGAGACTTTCTCTGCAGAGTCCCAAAACAGGCGTTTTCAGCCCATTACCGGCATATGGAAGAAACAGCAGTAAGCACAGGGAAATATCTGCTTCTAAATCCAAAACGCAGCTATCTAACAGAACGGTTGTCAATGTGTGCACTCAACTTCCAGAGTTAAACCCGTGTGTGGATTCAGCAGTCTGCAGAGACTTTCTCTGCAGAGTCCCAAAACAGGCGTTTTCAGCCCATTACCGGCATATGGAAGAAACAGCAGTAAGCACAGGGAAATATCTGCTTCTAAATCCAAAACGCAGCTATCTAACAGAACGGTTGTCAATGTGTGCACTCAACTTCCAGAGTTAAACCCGTGTGTGGATTCAGCAGTCTGCAGAGACTTTCTCTGCAGAGTCCCAAAACAGGTGTTTTCAGCCCATTACCGGCATATGGAAGAAACAGCAGTAAGCACAGGGAAATATCTGCTTCTAAATCCAAAACGCAGCTATCTAACAGAACGGTTGTCAATGTGTGCACTCAACTTCCAGAGTTAAACCCGTGTGTGGATTCAGCAGTCTGCAGAGACTTTCTCTGCAGAGTCCCAAAACAGGCGTTTTCAGCCCATTACCGGCATATGGAAGAAACAGCAGTAAGCACAGGGAAATATCTGCTTCTAAATCCAAAACGCAGCTATCTAACAGAACGGTTGTCAATGTGTGCACTCAACTTCCAGAGTTAAACCCGTGTGTGGATTCAGCAGTCTGCAGAGACTTTCTCTGCAGAGTCCCAAAACAGGCGTTTTCAGCCCATTACCGGCATATGGAAGAAACAGCAGTAAGCACAGGGAAATATCTGCTTCTAAATCCAAAACGCAGCTATCTAACAGAACGGTTGTCAATGTGTGCACTCAACTTCCAGAGTTAAACCCGTGTGTGGATTCAGCAGTCTGCAGAGACTTTCTCTGCAGAGTCCCAAAACAGGCGTTTTCAGCCCATAACCGGCATATGGAAGAAACAGCAGTAAGCACAGGGAAATATCTGCTTCTAAATCCAAAACACAGCTATCTAACAGAACGGTTGTCAATGTGTGCACTCAACTTCCAGAGGTAAACCCGTGTGTGGATTCAGCAGTCTGCAGAGACTTTCTCTGCAGAGTCCCCAAACAGGCGTTTTCAGCCCATTACCGGCATATGGAAGAAACAGCAGTAAGCACAGGGAAATATCTGCTTCTAAATCCAAAACGCAGCTATCTAACAGAACGGTTGTCAATGTGTGCACTCAACTTCCAGAGTTAAACCCGTGTGTGGATTCAGCAGTCTGCAGAGACTTTCTCTGCAGAGTCCCAAAACAGGCGTTTTCAGCCCATTACCGGCATATGGAAGAAACAGCAGTAAGCACAGGGAAATATCTGCTTCTAAATCCAAAACGCAGCTATCTAACAGAACGGTTGTCAATGTGTGCACTCAACTTCCAGAGTTAAACCCGTGTGTGGATTCAGCAGTCTGCAGAGTCTTTCTCTGCAGAGTCCCAAAACAGGTGTTTTCAGCCCATTACCGGCATATGGAAGAAACAGCAGTAAGCACAGGGAAATATCTGCTTTTAAATCCAAAACGCAGCTATCTAACAGAACGGTTGTCAATGTGTGCACTCAACTTCCAGAGTTAAACCCGTGTGTGGATTCAGCAGTCTGCAGAGACTTTCTCTGCAGAGTCCCAAAACAGGCGTTTTCAGCCCATTACCGGCATATGGAAGAAACAGCAGTAAGCACAGGGAAATATCTGCTTCTAAATCCAAAACGCAGCTATCTAACAGAACGGTTGTCAATGTGTGCACTCAACTTCCAGAGTTAAACCCGTGTGTGGATTCAGCAGTCTGCAGAGACTTTCTCTGCAGAGTCCCAAAACAGGCGTTTTCAGCCCATTACCGGCATATGGAAGAAACAGCAGTAAGCACAGGGAAATATCTGCTTCTAAATCCAAAACGCAGCTATCTAACAGAACGGTTGTCAATGTGTGCACTCAACTTCCAGAGTTAAACCCGTGTGTGGATTCAGCAGTCTGCAGAGACTTTCTCTGCAGAGTCCCAAAACAGGCGTTTTCAGCCCATTACCGGCATATGGAAGAAACAGCAGTAAGCACAGGGAAATATCTGCTTCTAAATCCAAAACGCAGCTATCTAACAGAACGGTTGTCAATGTGTGCACTCAACTTCCAGAGTTAAACCCGTGTGTGGATTCAGCAGTCTGCAGAGACTTTCTCTGCAGAGTCCCAAAACAGGCGTTTTCAGCCCATTACCGGCATATGGAAGAAACAGCAGTAAGCACAGGGAAATATCTGCTTCTAAATCCAAAACGCAGCTATCTAACAGAACGGTTGTCAATGTGTGCACTCAACTTCCAGAGTTAAACCCGTGTGTGGATTCAGCAGTCTGCAGAGACTTTCTCTGCAGAGTCCCAAAACAGGCGTTTTCAGCCCATTACCGGCATATGGAAGAAACAGCAGTAAGCACAGGGAAATATCTGCTTCTAAATCCAAAACGCAGCTATCTAACAGAACGGTTGTCAATGTGTGCACTCAACTTCCAGAGTTAAACCCGTGTGTGGATTCAGCAGTCTGCAGAGTCTTTCTCTGCAGAGTCCCAAAACAGGCGTTTTCAGCCCATTACCGGCATATGGAAGAAACAGCAGTAAGCACAGGGAAATATCTGCTTCTAAATCCAAAACGCAGCTATCTAACAGAACGGTTGTCAATGTGTGCACTCAACTTCCAGAGTTAAACCCGTGTGTGGATTCAGCAGTCTGCAGAGACTTTCTCTGCAGAGTCCCAAAACAGGCGTTTTCAGCCCATTACCGGCATATGGAAGAAACAGCAGTAAGCACAGGGAAATATCTGCTTCTAAATCCAAAACGCAGCTATCTAACAGAACGGTTGTCAATGTGTGCACTCAACTTCCAGAGTTAAACCCGTGTGTGGATTCAGCAGTCTGCACAGACTTTCTCTGCAGAGTCCCAAAACAGGCGTTTTCAGCCCATTACCGGCATATGGAAGAAACAGCAGTAAGCACAGGGAAATATCTGCTTCTAAATACAAAACGCAGCTATCTAACAGAACGGTTGTCAATGTGTGCACTCAACTTCCAGAGTTAAACCCGTGTGTGGATTCAGCAGTCTGCAGAGACTTTCTCTGCAGAGTCCCAAAACAGGCGTTTTCAGCCCATTACCGGCATATGGAAGAAACAGCAGTAAGCACAGGGAAATATCTGCTTCTAAATCCAAAACGCAGCTATCTAACAGAACGGTTGTCAATGTGTGCACTCAACTTCCAGAGTTAAACCCGTGTGTGGATTCAGCAGTCTGCAGAGACTTTCTCTGCAGAGTCCCAAAACAGGCGTTTTCAGCCCATTACCGGCATATGGAAGAAACAGCAGTAAGCACAGGGAAATATCTGCTTCTAAATCCAAAACGCAGCTATCTAACAGAACGGTTGTCAATGTGTGCACTCAACTTCCAGAGTTAAACCCGTGTGTGGATTCAGCAGTCTGCAGAGACTTTCTCTGCAGAGTCCCAAAACAGGCGTTTTCAGCCCATTACCGGCATATGGAAGAAACAGCAGTAAGCACAGGGAAATATCTGCTTCTAAATCCAAAACGCAGCTATCTAACAGAACGGTTGTCAATGTGTGCACTCAACTTCCAGAGTTAAACCCGTGTGTGGATTCAGCAGTCTGCAGAGACTTTCTCTGCAGAGTCCCAAAAGAGGCGTTTTCAGCCCATTACCGGCATATGGAAGAAACAGCAGTAAGCACAGGGAAATATCTGCTTCTAAATCCAAAACGCAGCTATCTAACAGAACGGTTGTCAATGTGTGCACTCAACTTCCAGAGGTAAACCCGTGTGTGGATTCAGCAGTCTGCAGAGACTTTCTCTGCAGAGTCCCAAAACAGGCGTTCTCAGCCCATTACCGGCATATGGAAGAAACAGCAGTAAGCACAGGGAAATATCTGCTTCTAAATCCAAAACGCAGCTATCTAACAGAACGGTTGTCAATGTGTGCACTCAACTTCCAGAGTTAAACCCGTGTGTGGATTCAGCAGTCTGCAGAGTCTTTCTCTGCAGAGTCCCAAAACAGGTGTTTTCAGCCCATTACCGGCATATGGAAGAAACAGCAGTAAGCACAGGGAAATATCTGCTTCTAAATCCAAAACGCAGCTATCTAACAGAACGGTTGTCAATGTGTGCACTCAACTTCCAGAGTTAAACCCGTGTGTGGATTCAGCAGTCTGCAGAGACTTTCTCTGCAGAGTCCCAAAACAGGCGTTTTCAGCCCATTACCGGCATATGGAAGAAACAGCAGTAAGCACAGGGAAATATCTGCTTCTAAATCCAAAACGCAGCTATCTAACAGAACGGTTGTCAATGTGTGCACTCAACTTCCAGAGTTAAACCCGTGTGTGGATTCAGCAGTCTGCAGAGACTTTCTCTGCAGAGTCCCAAAACAGGCGTTTTCAGCCCATTACCGGCATATGGAAGAAACAGCAGTAAGCACAGGGAAATATCTGCTTCTAAATCCAAAACGCAGCTATCTAACAGAACGGTTGTCAATGTGTGCACTCAACTTCCAGAGTTAAACCCGTGTGTGGATTCAGCAGTCTGCAGAGACTTTCTCTGCAGAGTCCCAAAACAGGTGTTTTCAGCCCATTACCGGCATATGGAAGAAACAGCAGTAAGCACAGGGAAATATCTGCTTCTAAATCCAAAACGCAGCTATCTAACAGAACGGTTGTCAATGTGTGCACTCAACTTCCAGAGTTAAACCCGTGTGTGGATTCAGCAGTCTGCAGAGACTTTCTCTGCAGAGTCCCAAAACAGGCGTTTTCAGCCCATTACCGGCATATGGAAGAAACAGCAGTAAGCACAGGGAAATATCTGCTTCTAAATCCAAAACGCAGCTATCTAACAGAACGGTTGTCAATGTGTGCACTCAACTTCCAGAGTTAAACCCGTGTGTGGATTCAGCAGTCTGCAGAGACTTTCTCTGCAGAGTCCCAAAACAGGCGTTTTCAGCCCATTACCGGCATATGGAAGAAACAGCAGTAAGCACAGGGAAATATCTGCTTCTAAATCCAAAACGCAGCTATCTAACAGAACGGTTGTCAATGTGTGCACTCAACTTCCAGAGGTAAACCCGTGTGTGGATTCAGCAGTCTGCAGAGACTTTCTCTGCAGAGTCCCAAAACAGGCGTTTTCAGCCCATTACCGGCATATGGAAGAAACAGCAGTAAGCACAGGGAAATATCTGCTTCTAAATCCAAAACGCAGCTATCTAACAGAACGGTTGTCAATGTGTGCACTCAACTTCCAGAGTTAAACCCGTGTGTGGATTCAGCAGTCTGCACAGACTTTCTCTGCAGAGTCCCAAAACAGGCGTTTTCAGCCCATTACCGGCATATGGAAGAAACAGCAGTAAGCACAGGGAAATATCTGCTTCTAAATCCAAAACGCAGCTATCTAACAGAACGGTTGTCAATGTATACACTCAACTTCCAGAGTTAAACCCGTGTGTGGATTCAGCAGTCTGCAGAGACTTTCTCTGCAGAGTCCCAAAACAGGCGTTTTCAGCCCATTACCGGCATATGGAAGAAACAGCAGTAAGCACAGGGAAATATCTGCTTCTAAATCCAAAACGCAGCTATCTAACAGAACGGTTGTCAATGTGTGCACTCAACTTCCAGAGTTAAACCCGTGTGTGGATTCAGCAGTCTGCAGAGACTTTCTCTGCAGAGTCCCAAAACAGGCGTTTTCAGCCCATTACCGGCATATGGAAGAAACAGCAGTAAGCACAGGGAAATATCTGCTTCTAAATCCAAAACGCAGCTATCTAACAGAACGGTTGTCAATGTGTGCACTCAACTTCCAGAGTTAAACCCGTGTGTGGATACAGCAGTCTGCAGAGACTTTCTCTGCAGAGTCCCAAAACAGGCGTTTTCAGCCCATTACCGGCATATGGAAGAAACAGCAGTAAGCACAGGGAAATATCTGCTTCTAAATCCAAAACGCAGCTATCTAACAGAACGGTTGTCAATGTGTGCACTCAACTTCCAGAGTTAAACCCGTGTGTGGATTCAGCAGTCTGCAGAGACTTTCTCTGCAGAGTCCCAAAACAGGCGTTTTCAGCCCATTACCGGCATATGGAAGAAACAGCAGTAAGCACAGGGAAATATCTGCTTCTAAATCCAAAACGCAGCTATCTAACAGAACGGTTGTCAATGTGTGCACTCAACTTCCAGAGTTAAACCCGTGTGTGGATTCAGCAGTCTGCAGAGACTTTCTCTGCAGAGTCCCAAAACAGGCGTTTTCAGCCCATTACCGGCATATGGAAGAAACAGCAGTAAGCACAGGGAAATATCTGCTTCTAAATCCAAAACGCAGCTATCTAACAGAACGGTTGTCAATGTGTGCACTCAACTTCCAGAGTTAAACCCGTGTGTGGATTCAGCAGCCTCCAGAGACTTTCTCTGCAGAGTCCCAAAACAGGCGTTTTCAGCCCATTACCGGCATATGGAAGAAACAGCAGTAAGCACAGGGAAATATCTGCTTCTAAATCCAAAACGCAGCTATCTAACAGAACGGTTGTCAATGTGTGCACTCAACTTCCAGAGTTAAACCCGTGTGTGGATTCAGCAGCCTGCAGAGACTTTCTCTGCAGAGTCCCAAAACAGGCGTTTTCAGCCCATTACCGGCATATGGAAGAAACAGCAGTAAGCACAGGGAAATATCTGCTTCTAAATCCAAAGCGCAGCTATCTAACAGAACGGTTGTCAATGTGTGCACTCAACTTCCAGAGGTAAACCCGTGTGTGGATTCAGCAGTCTGCAGAGACTTTCTCTGCAGAGTCCCAAAACAGGCGTTTTCAGCCCATTACCGGCATATGGAAGAAACAGCAGTAAGCACAGGGAAATATCTGCTTCTAAATCCAAAACGCAGCTATCTAACAGAACGGTTGTCAATGTGTGCACTCAACTTCCAGAGTTAAACCCGTGTGTGGATTCAGCAGTCTGCAGAGACTTCCTCTGCAGAGTCCCAAAACAGGCGTTTTCAGCCCATTACCGGCATATGGAAGAAACAGCAGTAAGCACAGGGAAATATCTGCTTCTAAATCCAAAACGCAGCTATCTAACAGAACGGTTGTCAATGTGTGCACTCAACTTCCAGAGTTAAACCCGTGTGTGGATTCAGCAGCCTGCAGAGACTTTCTCTGCAGAGTCCCAAAACAGGCGTTTTCAGCCCATTACCGGCATATGGAAGAAACAGCAGTAAGCACAGGGAAATATCTGCTTCTAAATCCAAAGCGCAGCTATCTAACAGAACGGTTGTCAATGTGTGCACTCAACTTCCAGAGGTAAACCCGTGTGTGGATTCAGCAGTCTGCAGAGACTTTCTCTGCAGAGTCCCAAAACAGGCGTTTTCAGCCCATTACCGGCATATGGAAGAAACAGCAGTAAGCACAGGGAAATATCTGCTTCTAAATCCAAAACGCAGCTATCTAACAGAACGGTTGTCAATGTGTGCACTCAACTTCCAGAGTTAAACCCGTGTGTGGATTCAGCAGTCTGCAGAGAGTTTCTCTGCAGAGTCCCAAAACAGGCGTTTTCAGCCCATTACCGGCATATGGAAGAAACAGCAGTAAGCACAGGGAAATATCTGCTTCTAAATCCAAAACGCAGCTATCTAACAGAACGGTTGTCAATGTGTGCACTCAACTTCCAGAGTTAAACCCGTGTGTGGATTCAGCAGTCTGCAGAGACTTTCTCTGCAGAGTCCCAAAACAGGCGTTTTCAGCCCATTACCGGCATATGGAAGAAACAGCAGTAAGCACAGGGAAATATCTGCTTCTAAATCCAAAACGCAGCTATCTAACAGAACGGTTGTCAATGTGTGCACTCAACTTCCAGAGTTAAACCCGTGTGTGGATTCAGCAGTCTGCAGAGACTTTCTCTGCAGAGTCCCAAAACAGGCGTTTTCAGCCCATTACCGGCATATGGAAGAAACAGCAGTAAGCACAGGGAAATATCTGCTTCTAAATCCAAAACGCAGCTATCTAACAGAACGGTTGTCAATGTGTGCACTCAACTTCCAGAGTTAAACCCGTGTGTGGATTCAGCAGTCTGCACAGACTTTCTCTGCAGAGTCCCAAAACAGGCGTTTTCAGCCCATTACCGGCATAAGGAAGAAACAGCAGTAAGCACAGGGAAATATCTGCTTCTAAATCCAAAACGCAGCTATCTAACAGAACGGTTGTCAATGTGTGCACTCAACTTCCAGAGTTAAACCCGTGTGTGGATTCAGCAGTCTGCACAGACTTGCTCTGCAGAGTCCCAAAACAGGCGTTTTCAGCCCATTACCGGCATATGGAAGAAACAGCAGTAAGCACAGGGAAATATCTGCTTCTAAATCCAAAACGCAGCTATCTAACAGAACGGTTGTCAATGTGTGCACTCAACTTCCAGAGTTAAACCCGTGTGTGGATTCAGCAGCCTGCAGAGACTTTCTCTGCAGAGTCTCAAAACAGGCGTTTTCAGCCCATTACCGGCATATGGAAGAAACAGCAGTAAGCACAGGGAAATATCTGCTTCTAAATCCAAAACGCAGCTATCTAACAGAACGGTTGTCAATGTGTGCACTCAACTTCCAGAGTTAAACCCGTGTGTGGATTCAGCAGCCTGCAGAGACTTTCTCTGCAGAGTCCCAAAACAGGCGTTTTCAGCCCATTACCGGCATATGGAAGAAACAGCAGTAAGCACAGGGAAATATCTGCTTCTAAATCCAAAGCGCAGCTATCTAACAGAACGGTTGTCAATGTGTGCACTCAACTTCCAGAGGTAAACCCGTGTGTGGATTCAGCAGTCTGCAGAGACTTTCTCTGCAGAGTCCCAAAACAGGCGTTTTCAGCCCATTACCGGCATATGGAAGAAACAGCAGTAAGCACAGGGAAATATCTGCTTCTAAATCCAAAACGCAGCTATCTAACAGAACGGTTGTCAATGTGTGCACTCAACTTCCAGAGTTAAACCCGTGTGTGGATTCAGCAGTCTGCAGAGACTTTCTCTGCAGAGTCCCAAAACAGGCGTTTTCAGCCCATTACCGGCATATGGAAGAAACAGCAGTAAGCACAGGGAAATATCTGCTTCTAAATCCAAAACGCAGCTATCTAACAGAACGGTTGTCAATGTGTGCACTCAACTTCCAGAGTTAAACCCGTGTGTGGATTCAGCAGTCTGCAGAGACTTTCTCTGCAGAGTCCCAAAACAGGCGTTTTCAGCCCATTACCGGCATATGGAAGAAACAGCAGTAAGCACAGGGAAATATCTGCTTCTAAATCCAAAACGCAGCTATCTAACAGAACGGTTGTCAATGTGTGCACTCAACTTCCAGAGTTAAACCCGTGTGTGGATTCAGCAGTCTGCAGAGACTTTCTCTGCAGAGTCCCAAAACAGGCGTTTTCAGCCCATTACCGGCATATGGAAGAAACAGCAGTAAGCACAGGGAAATATCTGCTTCTAAATCCAAAACGCAGCTATCTAACAGAACGGTTGTCAATGTGTGCACTCAACTTCCAGAGGTAAACCCGTGTGTGGATTCAGCAGTCTGCACAGACTTTCTCTGCAGAGTCCCAAAACAGGCGTTTTCAGCCCATTACCGGCATATGGAAGAAACAGCAGTAAGCACAGGGAAATATCTGCTTCTAAATCCAAAACGCAGCTATCTAACAGAACGGTTGTCAATGTGTGCACTCAACTTCCAGAGTTAAACCCGTGTGTGGATTCAGCAGTCTGCAGAGACTTTCTCTGCAGAGTCCCAAAACAGGCGTTTTCAGCCCATTACCGGCATATGGAAGAAACAGCAGTAAGCACAGGGAAATATCTGCTTCTAAATCCAAAACGCAGCTATCTAACAGAACGGTTGTCAATGTGTGCACTCAACTTCCAGAGTTAAACCCGTGTGTGGATTCAGCAGTCTGCAGAGACTTTCTCTGCAGAGTCCCAAAACAGGCGTTTTCAGCCCATTACCGGCATATGGAAGAAACAGCAGTAAGCACAGGGAAATATCTGCTTCTAAATCCAAAACGCAGCTATCTAACAGAACGGTTGTCAATGTGTGCACTCAACTTCCAGAGTTAAACCCGTGTGTGGATTCAGCAGTCTGCAGAGACTTTCTCTGCAGAGTCCCAAAACAGGCGTTTTCAGCCCATTACCGGCATATGGAAGAAACAGCAGTAAGCACAGGGAAATATCTGCTTCTAAATCCAAAACGCAGCTATCTAACAGAACGGTTGTCAATGTGTGCACTCAACTTCCAGAGTTAAACCCGTGTGTGGATTCAGCAGTCTGCAGAGACTTTCTCTGCAGAGTCCCAAAACAGGCGTTTTCAGCCCATAACCGGCATATGGAAGAAACAGCAGTAAGCACAGGGAAATATCTGCTTCTAAATCCAAAACGCAGCTATCTAACAGAACGGTTGTCAATGTGTGCACTCAACTTCCAGAGTTAAACCCGTGTGTGGATTCAGCAGTCTGCAGAGACTTCTCTGCAGAGTCCCAAAACAGGCGTTTTCAGCCCATTACCGGCATATGGAAGAAACAGCAGTAAGCACAGGGAAATATCTGCTTCTAAATCCAAAACGCAGCTATCTAACACAACGGTTGTCAATGTGTGCACTCAACTTCCAGAGGTAAACCCGTGTGTGGATTCAGCAGTCTGCAGAGACTTTCTCTGCAGAGTCCCAAAACAGGCGTTTTCAGCCCATTACCGGCATATGGAAGAAACAGCAGTAAGCACAGGGAAATATCTGCTTCTAAATCCAAAACGCAGCTATCTAACAGAACGGTTGTCAATGTGTGCACTCAACTTCCAGAGTTAAACCCGTGTGTGGATTCAGCAGCCTGCAGAGACTTTCTCTGCAGAGTCCCAAAACAGGCGTTTTCAGCCCATTACCGGCATATGGAAGAAACAGCAGTAAGCACAGGGAAATATCTGCTTCTAAATCCAAAACGCAGCTATCTAACAGAACGGTTGTCAATGTGTGCACTCAACTTCCAGAGTTAAACCCGTGTGTGGATTCAGCAGTCTGCAGAGACTTTCTCTGCAGAGTCCCAAAACAGGCGTTTTCAGCCCATTACCGGCATATGGAAGAAACAGCAGTAAGCACAGGGAAATATCTGCTTCTAAATCCAAAACGCAGCTATCTAACAGAACGGTTGTCAATGTGTGCACTCAACTTCCAGAGTTAAACCCGTGTGTGGATTCAGCAGTCTGCAGAGACTTTCTCTGCAGAGTCCCCAAACAGGCGTTTTCAGCCCATTACCGGCATATGGAAGAAACAGCAGTAAGCACAGGGAAATATCTGCTTCTAAATCCAAAACGCAGCTATCTAACAGAACGGTTGTCAATGTGTGCACTCAACTTCCAGAGTTAAACCCGTGTGTGGATTCAGCAGTCTGCAGAGACTTTCTCTGCAGAGTCCCAAAACAGGTGTTTTCAGCCCATTACCGGCATATGGAAGAAACAGCAGTAAGCACAGGGAAATATCTGCTTCTAAATCCAAAACGCAGCTATCTAACAGAACGGTTGTCAATGTGTGCACTCAACTTCCAGAGTTAAACCCGTGTGTGGATTCAGCAGTCTGCAGAGACTTTCTCTGCAGAGTCCCAAAACAGGCGTTTTCAGCCCATTACCGGCATATGGAAGAAACAGCAGTAAGCACAGGGAAATATCTGCTTCTAAATCCAAAACGCAGCTATCTAACAGAACGGTTGTCAATGTGTGCACTCAACTTCCAGAGTTAAACCCGTGTGTGGATTCAGCAGTCTGCAGAGACTTTCTCTGCAGAGTCCCAAAACAGGCGTTTTCAGCCCATTACCCGGCATATGGAAGAAACAGCAGTAAGCACAGGGAAATATCTGCTTCTAA
Organism: Aotus nancymaae; assembly: GCF_030222135.1. Lineage (NCBI taxonomy): Eukaryota > Metazoa > Chordata > Mammalia > Primates > Aotidae > Aotus > Aotus nancymaae. The sequence goes on from NW_026988831.1 coordinate 307,883, forward strand.
ATCCAAAGCGCAGCTATCTAACAGAACGGTTGTCAATGTGTGCACTCAACTTCCAGAGTTAAACCCGTGTGTGGATTCAGCAGCCTGCAGAGACTTTCTCTGCAGAGTCCCAAAACAGGCGTTTTCAGCCCATTACCGGCATATGGAAGAAACAGCAGTAAGCACAGGGAAATATCTGCTTCTAAATCCAAAACGCAGCTATCTAACAGAACGGTTGTCAATGTGTGCACTCAACTTCCAGAGTTAAACCCGTGTGTGGATTCAGCAGCCTGCAGAGACTTTCTCTGCAGAGTCCCAAAACAGGCGTTTTCAGCCCATTACCGGCATATGGAAGAAACAGCAGTAACCACAGGGAAATATCTGCTTCTAAATCCAAAACGCAGCTATCTAACAGAACGGTTGTCAATGTGTGCACTCAACTTCCAGAGTTAAACCCGTGTGTGGATTCAGCAGCCTGCAGAGACTTTCTCTGCAGAGTCCCAAAACAGGCGTTTTCAGCCCATTACCGGCATATGGAAGAAACAGCAGTAAGCACAGGGAAATATCTGCTTCTAAATCCAAAACGCAGCTATCTAACAGAACGGTTGTCAATGTGTGCACTGAACTTCCAGAGGTAAACCCGTGTGTGGATTCAGCAGTCTGCAGAGACTTTCTCTGCAGAGTCCCAAAACAGGCGTTTTCAGCCCATTACCGGCATATGGAAGAAACAGCAGTAAGCACAGGGAAATATCTGCTTCTAAATCCAAAACGCAGCTATCTAACAGAACGGTTGTCAATGTGTGCACTCAACTTCCAGAGTTAAACCCGTGTGTGGATTCAGCAGTCTGCAGAGACTTTCTCTGCAGAGTCCCAAAACAGGCGTTTTCAGCCCATTACCGGCATATGGAAGAAACAGCAGTAAGCACAGGGAAATATCTGCTTCTAAATCCAAAACGCAGCTATCTAACAGAACGGTTGTCAATGTGTGCACTCAACTTCCAGAGTTAAACCCGTGTGTGGATTCAGCAGTCTGCAGAGACTTTCTCTGCAGAGTCCCAAAACAGGCGTTTTCAGCCCATTACCGGCATATGGAAGAACAGCAGTAAGCACAGGGAAATATCTGCTTCTAAATCCAAAACGCAGCTATCTAACAGAACGGTTGTCAATGTGTGCGCTCAACTTCCAGAGTTAAACCCGTGTGTGGATTCAGCAGCCTGCAGAGACTTTCTCTGCAGAGTCCCAAAACAGGCGTTTTCAGCCCATTACCGGCATATGGAAGAAACAGCAGTAAGCACAGGGAAATATCTGCTTCTAAATCCAAAACGCAGCTATCTAACAGAACGGTTGTCAATGTGTGCACTCAACTTCCAGAGTTAAACCCGTGTGTGGATTCAGCAGTCTGCAGAGACTTTCTCTGCAGAGTCCCAAAACAGGCGTTTTCAGCCCATTACCGGCATATGGAAGAAACAGCAGTAAGCACAGGGAAATATCTGCTTCTAAATCCAAAACGCAGCTATCTAACAGAACGGTTGTCAATGTGTGCACTCAACTTCCAGAGTTAAACCCGTGTGTGGATTCAGCAGTCTGCAGAGACTTTCTCTGCAGAGTCCCAAAACAGGCGTTTTCAGCCCATTACCGGCATATGGAAGAAACAGCAGTAAGCACAGGGAAATATCTGCTTCTAAATCCAAAACGCAGCTATCTAACAGAACGGTTGTCAATGTGTGCACTCAACTTCCAGAGTTAAACCCGTGTGTGGATTCAGCAGTCTGCAGAGACTTTCTCTGCAGAGTCCCAAAACAGGCGTTTTCAGCCCATTACCGGCATATGGAAGAAACAGCAGTAAGCACAGGGAAATATCTGCTTCTAAATCCAAAACGCAGCTATCTAACAGAACGGTTGTCAATGTGTGCACTCAACTTCCAGAGTTAAACCCGTGTGTGGATTCAGCAGTCTGCAGAGACTTTCTCTGCAGAGTCCCAAAACAGGCGTTTTCAGCCCATTACCCGGCATATGGAAGAAACAGCAGTAAGCACAGGGAAATATCTGCTTCTAAATCCAAAACGCAGCTATCTAACAGAACGGTTGTCAATGTGTGCACTCAACTTCCAGAGTTAAACCCGTGTGTGGATTCAGCAGTCTGCAGAGACTTTCTCTGCAGAGTCCCAAAACAGGCGTTTTCAGGCCATTACCGGCATATGGAAGAAACAGCAGTAAGCACAGGGAAATATCTGCTTCTAAATCCAAAACGCAGCTATCTAACAGAACGGTTGTCAATGTGTGCACTCAACTTCCAGAGTTAAACCCGTGTGTGGATTCAGCAGTCTGCAGAGACTTTCTCTGCAGAGTCCCAAAACAGGCGTTTTCAGCCCATTACCGGCATATGGAAGAAACAGCAGTAAGCACAGGGAAATATCTGCTTCTAAATCCAAAACGCAGCTATCTAACAGAACGGTTGTCAATGTGTGCGCTCAACTTCCAGAGTTAAACCCGTGTGTGGATTCAGCAGCCTGCAGAGACTTTCTCTGCAGAGTCCCAAAACAGGCGTTTTCAGCCCATTACCGGCATATGGAAGAAACAGCAGTAAGCACAGGGAAATAACTGCTTCTAAATCCAAAACGCAGCTATCTAACAGAACGGTTGTCAATGTGTGCGCTCAACTTCCAGAGTTAAACCCGTGTGTGGATTCAGCAGTCTGCAGAGACTTCTGCAGAGTCCCAAAACAGGCGTTTTCAGCCCATTACCGGCATATGGAAGAAACAGCAGTAAGCACAGGGAAATATCTGCTTCTAAATCCAAAACGCAGCTATCTAACAGAACGGTTGTCAATGTGTGCACTCAACTTCCAGAGTTAAACCCGTGTGTGGATTCAGCAGTCTGCAGAGACTTTCTCTGCAGAGTCCCAAAACAGGCGTTTTCAGCCCATTACCGGCATATGGAAGAAACAGCAGTAAGCACAGGGAAATATCTGCTTCTAAATCCAAAACGCAGCTATCTAACAGAACGGTTGTCAATGTGTGCACTCAACTTCCAGAGTTAAACCGGTGTGTGGATTCAGCAGTCTGCAGAGACTTTCTCTGCAGAGTCCCAAAACAGGCGTTTTCAGCCCATTACCGGCATATGGAAGAAACAGCAGTAAGCACAGGGAAATATCTGCTTCTAAATCCAAAACGCAGCTATCTAACAGAACGGTTGTCAATGTGTGCACTCAACTTCCAGAGTTAAACCCGTGTGTGGATTCAGCAGTCTGCAGAGACTTTCTCTGCAGAGTCCCAAAACAGGCGTTTTCAGCCCATTACCGGCATATGGAAGAAACAGCAGTAAGCACAGGGAAATATCTGCTTCTAAATCCAAAACGCAGCTATCTAACAGAACGGTTGTCAATGTGTGCACTCAACTTCCAGAGTTAAACCCGTGTGTGGATTCAGCAGTCTGCAGAGACTTTCTCTGCAGAGTCCCAAAACAGGCGTTTTCAGCCCATTACCGGCATATGGAAGAAACAGCAGTAAGCACAGGGAAATATCTGCTTCTAAATCCAAAACGCAGCTATCTAACAGAACGGTTGTCAATGTGTGCACTCAACTTCCAGAGTTAAACCCGTGTGTGGATTCAGCAGTCTGCAGAGACTTTCTCTGCAGAGTCCCAAAACAGGCGGTTTTCAGCCCATTACCGGCATATGGAAGAAACAGCAGTAAGCACAGGGAAATATCTGCTTCTAAATCCAAAACGCAGCTATCTAACAGAACGGTTGTCAATGTGTGCACTCAACTTCCAGAGTTAAACCCGTGTGTGGATTCAGCAGTCTGCAGAGACTTTCTCTGCAGAGTCCCAAAACAGGCGTTTTCAGCCCATTACCGGCATATGGAAGAAACAGCAGTAAGCACAGGGAAATATCTGCTTCTAAATCCAAAACGCAGCTATCTAACAGAACGGTTGTCAATGTGTGCACTCAACTTCCAGAGTTAAACCCGTGTGTGGATTCAGCAGTCTGCAGAGTCTTTCTCTGCAGAGTCCCAAAACAGGCGTTTTCAGCCCATTACCGGCATATGGAAGAAACAGCAGTAAGCACAGGGAAATATCTGCTTCTAAATCCAAAACGCAGCTATCTAACAGAACGGTTGTCAATGTGTGCACTCAACTTCCAGAGTTAAACCCGTGTGTGGATTCAGCAGTCTGCAGAGACTTTCTCTGCAGAGTCCCAAAAGAGGCGTTTTCAGCCCATTACCGGCATATGGAAGAAACAGCAGTAAGCACATGGAAATATCTGCTTCTAAATCCAAAACGCAGCTATCTAACAGAACGGTTGTCAATGTGTGCACTCAACTTCCAGAGGTAAACCCGTGTGTGGATTCAGCAGCCTGCAGAGACTTTCTCTGCAGAGTCCCAAAACAGGCGTTTTCAGCCCATTACCGGCATATGGAAGAAACAGCAGTAAGCACAGGGAAATATCTGCTTCTAAATCCAAAACGCAGCTATCTAACAGAACGGTTGTCAATGTGTGCACTCAACTTCCAGAGTTAAACCCGTGTGTGGATTCAGCAGCCTGCAGAGACTTTCTCTGCAGAGTCCCCAAAACAGGCGTTTTCAGCCCATTACCGGCATATGGAAGAAACAGCAGTAAGCACAGGGAAATATCTGCTTCTAAATCCAAAACGCAGCTATCTAACAGAACGGTTGTCAATGTGTGCACTCAACTTCCAGAGTTAAACCCGTGTGTGGATTCAGCAGTCTGCAGAGACTTTCTCTGCAGAGTCCCAAAACAGGCGTTTTTCAGCCCATTACCGGCATATGGAAGAAACAGCAGTAAGCACAGGGAAATATCTGCTTCTAAATCCAAAACGCAGCTATCTAACAGAACGGTTGTCAATGTGTGCACTCAACTTCCAGAGTTAAACCCGTGTGTGGATTCAGCAGTCTGCAGAGACTTTCTCTGCAGAGTCCCAAAACAGGCGTTTTCAGCCCATTACCGGCATATGGAAGAAACAGCAGTAAGCACAGGGAAATATCTGCTTCTAAATCCAAAACGCAGCTATCTAACAGAACGGTTGTCAATGTGTGCACTCAACTTCCAGAGTTAAACCCGTGTGTGGATTCAGCAGTCTGCAGAGTCTTTCTCTGCAGAGTCCCAAAACAGGCGTTTTCAGCCCATTACCGGCATATGGAAGAAAACAGCAGTAAGCACAGGGAAATATCTGCTTCTAAATCCAAAACGCAGCTATCTAACAGAACGGTTGTCAATGTGTGCACTCAACTTCCAGAGTTAAACCCGTGTGTGGATTCAGCAGTCTGCAGAGACTTTCTCTGCAGAGTCCCAAAACAGGCGTTTTCAGCCCATTACCGGCATATGGAAGAAACAGCAGTAAGCACATGGAAATATCTGCTTCTAAATCCAAAACGCAGCTATCTAACAGAACGGTTGTCAATGTGTGCACTCAACTTCCAGAGGTAAACCCGTGTGTGGATTCAGCAGCCTGCAGAGACTTTCTCTGCAGAGTCCCAAAACAGGCGTTTTCAGCCCATTACCGGCATATGGAAGAAACAGCAGTAAGCACAGGGAAATATCTGCTTCTAAATCCAAAACGCAGCTATCTAAAAGAACGGTTGTCAATGTGTGCACTCAACTTCCAGAGTTAAACCCGTGTGTGGATTCAGCAGCCTGCAGAGACTTTCTCTGCAGAGTCCCAAAACAGGCGTTTTCAGCCCATTACCGGCATATGGAAGAAACAGCAGTAAGCACAGGGAAATATCTGCTTCTAAATCCAAAACGCAGCTATCTAACAGAACGGTTGTCAATGTGTGCACTCAACTTCCAGAGTTAAACCCGTGTGTGGATTCAGCAGTCTGCAGAGACTTTCTCTGCAGAGTCCCAAAACAGGCGTTTTCAGCCCATTACCGGCATATGGAAGAAACAGCAGTAAGCACAGGGAAATATCTGCTTCTAAATCCAAAACGCAGCTATCTAACAGAACGGTTGTCAATGTGTGCACTCAACTTCCAGAGTTAAACCCGTGTGTGGATTCAGCAGTCTGCAGAGACTTTCTCTGCAGAGTCCCAAAACAGGCGTTTTCAGCCCATTACCGGCATATGGAAGAAACAGCAGTAAGCACAGGGAAATATCTGCTTCTAAATCCAAAACGCAGCTATCTAACAGAACGGTTGTCAATGTGTGCACTCAACTTCCAGAGTTAAACCCGTGTGTGGATTCAGCAGTCTGCAGAGACTTTCTCTGCAGAGTCCCAAAACAGGCGTTTTCAGCCCATTACCGGCATATGGAAGAAACAGCAGTAAGCACAGGGAAATATCTGCTTCTAAATCCAAAACGCAGCTATCTAACAGAACGGTTGTCAATGTGTGCACTCAACTTCCAGAGTTAAACCCGTGTGTGGATTCAGCAGTCTGCAGAGACTTTCTCTGCAGAGTCCCAAAACAGGCGTTTTCAGCCCATTACCGGCATATGGAAGAAACAGCAGTAAGCACAGGGAAATATCTGCTTCTAAATCCAAAACGCAGCTATCTAACAGAACGGTTGTCAATGTGTGCACTCAACTTCCAGAGTTAAACCCGTGTGTGGATTCAGCAGTCTGCAGAGACTTTCTCTGCAGAGTCCCAAAACAGGCGTTTTCAGCCCATTACCGGCATATGGAAGAAACAGCAGTAAGCACAGGGAAATATCTGCTTCTAAATCCAAAACGCAGCTATCTAACAGAACGGTTGTCAATGTGTGCACTCAACTTCCAGAGTTAAACCCGTGTGTGGATTCAGCAGTCTGCAGAGACTTTCTCTGCAGAGTCCCAAAACAGGCGTTTTCAGCCCATTACCGGCATATGGAAGAAACAGCAGTAAGCACAGGGAAATATCTGCTTCTAAATCCAAAACGCAGCTATCTAACAGAACGGTTGTCAATGTGTGCACTCAACTTCCAGAGTTAAACCCGTGTGTGGATTCAGCAGTCTGCAGAGACTTTCTCTGCAGAGTCCCAAAACAGGCGTTTTCAGCCCATTACCGGCATATGGAAGAAACAGCAGTAAGCACAGGGAAATATCTGCTTCTAAATCCAAAACGCAGCTATCTAACAGAACGGTTGTCAATGTGTGCACTCAACTTCCAGAGTTAAACCCGTGTGTGGATTCAGCAGTCTGCAGAGACTTTCTCTGCAGAGTCCCAAAAGAGGCGTTTTCAGCCCATTACCGGCATATGGAAGAAACAGCAGTAAGCACAGGGAAATATCTGCTTCTAAATCCAAAACGCAGCTATCTAACAGAACGGTTGTCAATGTGTGCACTCAACTTCCAGAGTTAAACCCGTGTGTGGATTCAGCAGTCTGCAGAGACTTTCTCTGCAGAGTCCCAAAACAGGCGTTTTCAGCCCATTACCGGCATATGGAAGAAACAGCAGTAAGCACAGGGAAATATCTGCTTCTAAATCCAAAACGCAGCTATCTAACAGAACGGTTGTCAATGTGTGCACTCAACTTCCAGAGTTAAACCCGTGTGTGGATTCAGCAGTCTGCAGAGACTTTCTCTGCAGAGTCCCAAAACAGGCGTTTTCAGCCCATTACCGGCATATGGAAGAAACAGCAGTAAGCACAGGGAAATATCTGCTTCTAAATCCAAAACGCAGCTATCTAACAGAACGGTTGTCAATGTGTGCACTCAACTTCCAGAGTTAAACCCGTGTGTGGATTCAGCAGTCTGCAGAGACTTTCTCTGCAGAGTCCCAAAACAGGCGTTTTCAGCCCATTACCGGCATATGGAAGAAACAGCAGTAAGCACAGGGAAATATCTGCTTCTAAATCCAAAACGCAGCTATCTAACAGAACGGTTGTCAATGTGTGCACTCAACTTCCAGAGTTAAACCCGTGTGTGGATTCAGCAGTCTGCAGAGACTTTCTCTGCAGAGTCCCAAAACAGGCGTTTTCAGCCCATTACCGGCATATGGAAGAAACAGCAGTAAGCACAGGGAAATATCTGCTTCTAAATCCAAAACGCAGCTATCTAACAGAACGGTTGTCAATGTGTGCACTCAACTTCCAGAGTTAAACCCGTGTGTGGATTCAGCAGTCTGCAGAGACTTTCTCTGCAGAGTCCCCAAACAGGCGTTTTCAGCCCATTACCGGCATATGGAAGAAACAGCAGTAAGCACAGGGAAATATCTGCTTCTAAATCCAAAACGCAGCTATCTAACAGAACGGTTGTCAATGTGTGCACTCAACTTCCAGAGTTAAACCCGTGTGTGGATTCAGCAGTCTGCAGAGACTTTCTCTGCAGAGTCCCCAAACAGGCGTTTTCAGCCCATTACCGGCATATGGAAGAAACAGCAGTAAGCACAGGGAAATATCTGCTTCTAAATCCAAAACGCAGCTATCTAACAGAACGGTTGTCAATGTGTGCACTCAACTTCCAGAGTTAAACCCGTGTGTGGATTCAGCAGTCTGCAGAGACTTTCTCTGCAGAGTCCCAAAACAGGCGTTTTCAGCCCATTACCGGCATATGGAAGAAACAGCAGTAAGCACAGGGAAATATCTGCTTCTAAATCCAAAACGCAGCTATCTAACAGAACGGTTGTCAATGTGTGCACTCAACTTCCAGAGTTAAACCCGTGTGTGGATTCAGCAGTCTGCAGAGACTTTCTCTGCAGAGTCCCAAAACAGGCGTTTTCAGCCCATTACCGGCATATGGAAGAAACAGCAGTAAGCACAGGGAAATATCTGCTTCTAAATCCAAAACGCAGCTATCTAACAGAACGGTTGTCAATGTGTGCACTCAACTTCCAGAGTTAAACCCGTGTGTGGATTCAGCAGTCTGCAGAGACTTTCTCGCAGAGTCCCAAAACAGGCGTTTTCAGCCCATTACCGGCATATGGAAGAAACAGCAGTAAGCACAGGGAAATATCTGCTTCTAAATCCAAAACGCAGCTATCTAACAGAACGGTTGTCAATGTGTGCACTCAACTTCCAGAGTTAAACCCGTGTGTGGATTCAGCAGTCTGCAGAGACTTTCTCTGCAGAGTCCCAAAACAGGCGTTTTCAGCCCATTACCGGCATATGGAAGAAACAGCAGTAAGCACAGGGAAATATCTGCTTCTAAATCCAAAACGCAGCTATCTAACAGAACGGTTGTCAATGTGTGCACTCAACTTCCAGAGTTAAACCCGTGTGTGGATTCAGCAGTCTGCAGAGACTTTCTCTGCAGAGTCCCAAAACAGGCGTTTTCAGCCCATTACCGGCATATGGAAGAAACAGCAGTAAGCACAGGGAAATATCTGCTTCTAAATCCAAAACGCAGCTATCTAACAGAACGGTTGTCAATGTGTGCACTCAACTTCCAGAGTTAAACCCGTGTGTGGATTCAGCAGTCTGCAGAGACTTTCTCTGCAGAGTCCCAAAACAGGCGTTTTCAGCCCATTACCGGCATATGGAAGAAACAGCAGTAAGCACAGGGAAATATCTGCTTCTAAATCCAAAACGCAGCTATCTAACAGAACGGTTGTCAATGTGTGCACTCAACTTCCAGAGTTAACCCGTGTGTGGATTCAGCAGTCTGCAGAGACTTTCTCTGCAGAGTCCCAAAACAGGCGTTTTCAGCCCATTACCGGCATATGGAAGAAACAGCAGTAAGCACAGGGAAATATCTGCTTCTAAATCCAAAACGCAGCTATCTAACAGAACGGTTGTCAATGTGTGCACTCAACTTCCAGAGTTAAACCCGTGTGTGGATTCAGCAGTCTGCAGAGACTTTCTCTGCAGAGTCCCAAAACAGGCGTTTTCAGCCCATTACCGGCATATGGAAGAAACAGCAGTAAGCACAGGGAAATATCTGCTTCTAAATCCAAAACGCAGCTATCTAACAGAACGGTTGTCAATGTGTGCACTCAACTTCCAGAGTTAAACCCGTGTGTGGATTCAGCAGTCTGCAGAGACTTTCTCTGCAGAGTCCCAAAACAGGCGTTTTCAGCCCATTACCGGCATATGGAAGAAACAGCAGTAAGCACAGGGAAATATCTGCTTCTAAATCCAAAACGCAGCTATCTAACAGAACGGTTGTCAATGTGTGCACTCAACTTCCAGAGTTAAACCCGTGTGTGGATTCAGCAGTCTGCAGAGACTTTCTCTGCAGAGTCCCAAAACAGGCGTTTTCAGCCCATTACCGGCATATGGAAGAAACAGCAGTAAGCACAGGGAAATATCTGCTTCTAAATCCAAAACGCAGCTATCTAACAGAACGGTTGTCAATGTGTGCACTCAACTTCCAGAGTTAAACCCGTGTGTGGATTCAGCAGTCTGCAGAGACTTTCTCTGCAGAGTCCCAAAACAGGCGTTTTCAGCCCATTACCGGCATATGGAAGAAACAGCAGTAAGCACAGGGAAATATCTGCTTCTAAATCCAAAACGCAGCTATCTAACAGAACGGTTGTCAATGTGTGCACTCAACTTCCAGAGTTAAACCCGTGTGTGGATTCAGCAGTCTGCAGAGACTTTCTCTGCAGAGTCCCAAACAGGCGTTTTCAGCCCATTACCGGCATATGGAAGAAACAGCAGTAAGCACAGGGAAATATCTGCTTCTAAATCCAAAACGCAGCTATCTAACAGAACGGTTGTCAATGTGTGCACTCAACTTCCAGAGTTAAACCCGTGTGTGGATTCAGCAGTCTGCAGAGACTTTCTCTGCAGAGTCCCAAAACAGGCGTTTTCAGCCCATTACCGGCATATGGAAGAAACAGCAGTAAGCACAGGGAAATATCTGCTTCTAAATCCAAAACGCAGCTATCTAACAGAACGGTTGTCAATGTGTGCACTCAACTTCCAGAGTTAAACCCGTGTGTGGATTCAGCAGTCTGCAGAGACTTTCTCTGCAGAGTCCCCAAACAGGCGTTTTCAGCCCATTACCGGCATATGGAAGAAACAGCAGTAAGCACAGGGAAATATCTGCTTCTAAATCCAAAACGCAGCTATCTAACAGAACGGTTGTCAATGTGTGCACTCAACTTCCAGAGTTAAACCGTGTGTGGATTCAGCAGTCTGCAGAGACTTTCTCTGCAGAGTCCCAAAACAGGCGTTTTCAGCCCATTACCGGCATATGGAAGAAACAGCAGTAAGCACAGGGAAATATCTGCTTCTAAATCCAAAACGCAGCTATCTAACAGAACGGTTGTCAATGTGTGCACTCAACTTCCAGAGTTAAACCCGTGTGTGGATTCAGCAGTCTGCAGAGACTTTCTCTGCAGAGTCCCAAAACAGGCGTTTTCAGCCCATTACCGGCATATGGAAGAAACAGCAGTAAGCACAGGGAAATATCTGCTTCTAAATCCAAAACGCAGCTATCTAACAGAACGGTTGTCAATGTGTGCACTCAACTTCCAGAGTTAAACCCGTGTGTGGATTCAGCAGTCTGCAGAGACTTTCTCTGCAGAGTCCCAAAACAGGCGTTTTTCAGCCCATTACCGGCATATGGAAGAAACAGCAGTAAGCACAGGGAAATATCTGCTTCTAAATCCAAAACGCAGCTATCTAACAGAACGGTTGTCAATGTGTGCACTCAACTTCCAGAGTTAAACCCGTGTGTGGATTCAGCAGTCTGCAGAGACTTTCTCTGCAGAGTCCCAAAACAGGCGTTTTCAGCCCATTACCGGCATATGGAAGAAACAGCAGTAAGCACAGGGAAATATCTGCTTCTAAATCCAAAACGCAGCTATCTAACAGAACGGTTGTCAATGTGTGCACTCAACTTCCAGAGTTAAACCCGTGTGTGGATTCAGCAGTCTGCAGAGACTTTCTCTGCAGAGTCCCAAAACAGGCGTTTTCAGCCCATTACCGGCATATGGAAGAAACAGCAGTAAGCACAGGGAAATATCTGCTTCTAAATCCAAAACGCAGCTATCTAACAGAACGGTTGTCAATGTGTGCACTCAACTTCCAGAGTTAAACCCGTGTGTGGATTCAGCAGTCTGCAGAGACTTTCTCTGCAGAGTCCCAAAACAGGCGTTTTCAGCCCATTACCGGCATATGGAAGAAACAGCAGTAAGCACAGGGAAATATCTGCTTCTAAATCCAAAACGCAGCTATCTAACAGAACGGTTGTCAATGTGTGCACTCAACTTCCAGAGTTTAAACCCGTGTGTGGATTCAGCAGTCTGCAGAGACTTTCTCTGCAGAGTCCCAAAACAGGCGTTTTCAGCCCATTACCGGCATATGGAAGAAACAGCAGTAAGCACAGGGAAATATCTGCTTCTAAATCCAAAACGCAGCTATCTAACAGAACGGTTGTCAATGTGTGCACTCAACTTCCAGAGTTAAACCCGTGTGTGGATTCAGCAGTCTGCAGAGACTTTCTCTGCAGAGTCCCAAAACAGGCGTTTTCAGCCCATTACCGGCATATGGAAGAAACAGCAGTAAGCACAGGGAAATATCTGCTTCTAAATCCAAAACGCAGCTATCTAACAGAACGGTTGTCAATGTGTGCACTCAACTTCCAGAGTTAAACCCGTGTGTGGATTCAGCAGTCTGCAGAGACTTTCTCTGCAGAGTCCCAAAACAGGCGTTTTCAGCCCATTACCGGCATATGGAAGAAACAGCAGTAAGCACAGGGAAATATCTGCTTCTAAATCCAAAACGCAGCTATCTAACAGAACGGTTGTCAATGTGTGCACTCAACTTCCAGAGTTAAACCCGTGTGTGGATTCAGCAGTCTGCAGAGACTTTCTCTGCAGAGTCCCAAAACAGGCGTTTTCAGCCCATTACCGGCATATGGAAGAAACAGCAGTAAGCACAGGGAAATATCTGCTTCTAAATCCAAAACGCAGCTATCTAACAGAACGGTTGTCAATGTGTGCACTCAACTTCCAGAGTTAAACCCGTGTGTGGATTCAGCAGTCTGCAGAGACTTTCTCTGCAGAGTCCCCAAAACAGGCGTTTTCAGCCCATTACCGGCATATGGAAGAAACAGCAGTAAGCACAGGGAAATATCTGCTTCTAAATCCAAAACGCAGCTATCTAACAGAACGGTTGTCAATGTGTGCACTCAACTTCCAGAGTTAAACCCGTGTGTGGATTCAGCAGTCTGCAGAGACTTTCTCTGCAGAGTCCCAAAACAGGCGTTTTCAGCCCATTACCGGCATATGGAAGAAACAGCAGTAAGCACAGGGAAATATCTGCTTCTAAATCCAAAACGCAGCTATCTAACAGAACGGTTGTCAATGTGTGCACTCAACTTCCAGAGTTAAACCCGTGTGTGGATTCAGCAGTCTGCAGAGACTTTCTCTGCAGAGTCCCAAAACAGGCGTTTTCAGCCCATTACCGGCATATGGAAGAAACAGCAGTAAGCACAGGGAAATATCTGCTTCTAAATCCAAAACGCAGCTATCTAACAGAACGGTTGTCAATGTGTGCACTCAACTTCCAGAGTTAAACCCGTGTGTGGATTCAGCCGTCTGCAGAGACTTTCTCTGCAGAGTCCCAAAACAGGCGTTTTCAGCCCATTACCGGCATATGGAAGAAACAGCAGTAAGCACAGGGAAATATCTGCTTCTAAATCCAAAACGCAGCTATCTAACAGAACGGTTGTCAATGTGTGCACTCAACTTCCAGAGTTAAACCCGTGTGTGGATTCAGCAGTCTGCAGAGACTTTCTCTGCAGAGTCCCAAAACAGGCGTTTTCAGCCCATTACCGGCATATGGAAGAAACAGCAGTAAGCACAGGGAAATATCTGCTTCTAAATCCAAAACGCAGCTATCTAACAGAACGGTTGTCAATGTGTGCACTCAACTTCCAGAGTTAAACCCGTGTGTGGATTCAGCAGTCTGCAGAGACTTTCTCTGCAGAGTCCCAAAACAGGCGTTTTCAGCCCATTACCGGCATATGGAAGAAACAGCAGTAAGCACAGGGAAATATCTGCTTCTAAATCCAAAACGCAGCTATCTAACAGAACGGTTTGTCAATGTGTGCACTCAACTTCCAGAGTTAAACCCGTGTGTGGATTCAGCAGTCTGCAGAGACTTTCTCTGCAGAGTCCCAAAACAGGCGTTTTCAGCCCATTACCGGCATATGGAAGAAACAGCAGTAAGCACAGGGAAATATCTGCTTCTAAATCCAAAACGCAGCTATCTAACAGAACGGTTGTCAATGTGTGCACTCAACTTCCAGAGGTAAACCCGTGTGTGGATTCAGCAGTCTGCAGAGACTTTCTCTGCAGAGTCCCAAAACAGGCGTTTTCAGCCCATTACCGGCATATGG